>NC_091469.1:219201868-219509011 GCF_036971445.1 Narcine bancroftii | reverse complement strand
CCTGTTTGACCTGCTGGAAACATTGGTCATGTATCTTCACCTTTGCTACATAAAGGCACTGTTTGACCTGCTGGAAACATTGGTCATGTATCTTCACCTTTGCTACATAAAGGCACTGTTTGACCTGCTGGAAACATTGGTGATGTATCTTCACCTTTGCTACCTAAAGGCAATGTTTGACCTGATGGAAACATTGGTCATGTATCTTCGCCTTTGCTACATAAAGGCACTGTTTGACCTGCTGGAAACATTGGTGATGTATCTTCACATTTGCTACATAAAGGCACTGTTTGACCTGCTGGAAACATTGGTCATGTATCTTCACCTTTGCTACATAAAGGCCCTGTTTGACCTGCTGGAAACATTGGTGATGTATCTTCACCTTTGCTACATAAAGGCACTGTTTGTCCTGCTGGAAACATTGGTCATGTATCTTCACCTTTGCTACATAAAGGCACTGTTTGACCTGCTGGAAACATTGGTCATGTATCTTAACCTTTGCTACATAAAGGCACTGTTTGTCCTGCTGGAAACATTGGTCATGTATCTTCACCTTTGCTACATAAAGGCACAGTTTGACCTGCTGGAAACATTGGTCATGTATCTTCACCTTTGCTACATAAAGGCACTGTTTGACCTGCTGGAAACATTGGTCATGTATCTTCACCTTTGCTACATAAAGGCACGGTTTGACCTGCTGGAAACATTGGTCATGTATCTTCTCCTTTGCTACATTAAAGCACTGTTTGACCTGCTGGAAACATTGGTGATGTATCTTCACCTTTGCTACATAAAGGCACTGTTTGACCTGCTGGAAACATTGGTCATGTATCTTCACCTTTGCTACATAAAGGCACTGTTTGACCTGCTGGAAACATTGGTCATGTATCTTCTCCTTTGCTACATAAAGGCACTGTTTGACCTGCTGGAAACATTGGTGATGTATCTTCACCTTTGCTACATAAAGGCACTGTTTGACCTGCTGGAAACATTGGTCATGTATCTTCACCTTTGCTACATAAAGGCCCTGTTTGACCTGCTGGAAACATTGCTCATGTATCTTCACCTTTGCTACATAAAGGCACTGTTTGACCTGCTGGAAACATTGGTGATGTATCTTCACCTTTGCTACATAAAGGCACTGTTTGACCTGCTGGAAACATTGGTCATGTATCTTCACCTTTGCTACATAAAGGCACTGTTTGACCTGCTGGAAACATTGGTGATGTATCTTCACATTTGCTACATAAAGGCACTGTTTGACCTGCTGGAAACATTAGTCATGTATTTTCACCTTTGCTACATAAAGGCCCTGTTTGACCTACTGGAAACATTAGTCATGTATTTTCATCTTTGCTACATAAAGGCACTGTTTGACCTGCTGGAAACATTGGTCATGTATCTTCACCTTTGCTACATAAAGGCACTATTTGACCTGCTGGAAACATTGGTCATGTATCTTCACCTTTGCTACATAAAGGCACTGTTTGACCTGCTGGAAACAATGGTCATGTATCTTCACCTTTGCGACATAAAGGCACTGTTTGACCTGCTGGAAACATTGGTTATGTATCTTCACCTTTGCTACATAAAGGCACTGTTTGACCTGCTGGAAACATTGGTGATGTATCTTCACCTTTGCTACATAAAGGCACTGTTTGACCTGCTGGAAACATTGGTCATGTATCTTCACCTTTGCTACATAAAGGCACTGTTTGACCTGCTGGAAACATTGGTCATGTATCTTCACCTTTGCTACATAAAGGCCCTGTTTGACCTGCTGGAAACATTGGTGATGTATCTTCACCTTTGCTACATAAAGGCACTGTTTGACCTGCTGTAAACATTGGTCATGTATCTTCACCTTTGCTACATAAAGGCACTGTTTGACCTGCTGGAAACATTGGTGATGTATCTTCACCTTTGCTACATAAAGGCACTGTTTGACCTGCTGGAAACATTGGTCATGTATCTTCACCTTTGCTACATAAAGGCACTGTTTGACCTGCTGGAAACATTGGTCATGTATCTTCACCTTTGCTACATAAAGGCACTGTTTGACCTGCTGGAAACATTGGTCATGTATCTTCACCTTTTCTACATAAAGGCACTGTTTGACCTGCTGGAAACATTGGTCATGTATCTTCTCCTTTGCTACATAAAGGCACTGTTTGACCTGCTGGAAACATTGGTGATGTATCTTCACCTTTGCTACATAAAGGCACTGTTTGACCTGCTGGAAACATTGGTCATGTATCTTCACATTTGCTACATAAAGGCACTGTTTGACCTGCTGGAAACATTGGTCATGTATCTTCACCTTTGCTACATAAAGGCACTGTTTGACCTGCTGGAAACATTGGTGATGTATCTTCACCTTTGCTACATAAAGGCACTGTTTGACCTTCTGGAAACATTGGTCATGTATCTTCACCTTTGCTACATAAAGGCACTGTTTGACCTGCTGGAAACATTGGTCATGTATCTTCACCTTTGCTACATAAAGGCACTGTTTGACCTGCTGGAAACATTGGTCATGTATCTTCACCTTTGCTACATAAAGGCACGGTTTGACCTGCTGGAAACATTGGTCATGTATCTTCTCCTTTGCTACATAAAAGCACTGTTTGACCTGCTGGAAACATTGGTGATGTATCTTCACCTTTGCTACATAAAGGCACTGTTTGACCTGCTGGAAACATTGGTCATGTATCTTCACCTTTGCTACATAAAGGCACTGTTTGACCTGCTGGAAACATTGGTCATGTATCTTCTCCTTTGCTACATAAAGGCACTGTTTGACCTGCTGGAAACATTGGTGATGTATCTTCACCTTTGCTACATAAAGGCACTGTTTGACCTGCTGGAAACATTGGTCATGTATCTTCACCTTTGCTACATAAAGGCCCTGTTTGACCTGCTGGAAACATTGGTCATGTATCTTCACCTTTGCTACATAAAGGCACTGTTTGACCTGCTGGAAACATTGGTGATGTGTCTTCACCTTTGCTACATAAAGGCACTGTTTGACCTGCTGGAAACATTGGTCATGTATCTTCACGTTTGCTACATAAAGGCACTGTTTGACCTGCTGGAAACATTGGTGATGTATCTTCACATTTGCTACATAAAGGCACTGTTTGACCTGCTGGAAACATTAGTCATGTATTTTCACCTTTGCTACATAAAGGCCCTGTTTGACCTACTGGAAACATTAGTCATGTATTTTCACCTTTGCTACATAAAGGCACTGTTTGACCTGCTGGAAACATTGGTCATGTATCTTCACCTTTGCTACATAAAGGCACTGTTTGACCTGCTGGAAACATTGGTCATGTATCTTCACCTTTGCAACATAAAGGCACTGTTTGACCTGCTGGAAACAATGGTCATGTATCTTCACCTTTGCGACATAAAGGCACTGTTTGACCTGCTGGAAACATTGGTTATGTATCTTCACCTTTGCTACATAAAGGCACTGTTTGACCTGCTGGAAACATTGGTGATGTATCTTCACCTTTGCTACATAAAGGCACTGTTTGACCTGCTGGAAACATTGGTCATGTATCTTCACCTTTGCTACATAAAGGCACTGTTTGACCTGCTGGAAACATTGGTCATGTATCTTCACCTTTGCTACATAAAGGCCCTGTTTGACCTGCTGGAAACATTGGTCATGTATCTTCACCTTTGCTACATAAAGGCACTGTTTGACCTGCTGGAAACATTGGTCATGTATCTTCACCTTTGCTACATAAAGGCACTGTTTGACCTGCTGGAAACATTGGTCATGTATCTTCACCTTTGCTACATAAAGGCACTGTTTGACCTGCTGGAAACATTGGTCATGTATCTTCACCTTTGCTACATAAAGGCACTGTTTGACCTGCTGGAAACATTGGTCATGTATCTTCACCTTTGCTACATAAAGGCACTGTTTGACCTGCTGGAAACATTGGTCATGTATCTTCACCTTTGCTACATAAAGGCACTGTTTGACCTGCTGGAAACATTGGTCATGTATCTTCTCCTTTGCTACATAAAGGCACTGTTTGACCTGCTGGAAATATTGGTGATGTATCTTCACCTTTGCTACATAAAGGCACTGTTTGACCTGCTGGAAACATTGGTTATGTATCTTCACATTTGCTACATAAAGGCCCTGTTTGACCTGCTGGAAACATTGGTCATGTATCTTCACCTTTGCTACATAAAGGCACTGTTTGACCTGCTGGAAACATTGGTGATGTATCTTCACCTTTGCTACATAAAGGCACTGTTTGACCTGCTGGAAACATTGGTCATGTATCTTCACCTTTGCTACATAAAGGCACTGTTTGACCTGCTGGAAACATTGGTGATGTATCTTCACCTTTGCTACATAAAGGCACTGTTTGACCTGCTGGAAACATTAGTCATGTATTTTCACCTTTGCTACATAAAGACCCTGTTTGACCTGCTGGAAACATTGGTCATGTATCTTCACCTTTGCTACATAAAGGCACTGTTTGACCTGCTGGAAACATTGGTCATGTATCTTCACCTTTGCTACATAAAGGCACTGTTTGACCTGCTGGAAACATTGGTCATGTATCTTCACCTTTGCTACATTAAGGCACTGTTTGACCTGCTGGAAACATTGGTGATGTATCTTCACCTTTGCTACATAAAGGCACTGTTTGACCTGCTGGAAACATTGGTCATGTATCTTCACCTTTGCTACATAAAGGCACTGTTTGACCTGCTGGAAACATTGGTCATGTATCTTCACCTTGCCTACATAAAGGCACTGTTTGACCTGCTGGAAACATTGGTCATGTATCTTCACCTTTGCTACATAAAGGCACTGTTTGACCAGCTGGAAACATTGGTCATGTATCTTCACCTTTGCTACATAAAGGCCCTGTTTGACCTGCTGGAAACATTGGTCATGTATCTTCACCTTTGCTACATAAAGGCACTGTTTGACCTGCTGGAAACATTGGTGATGTATCTTCACCTTTGCTACATAAAGGCACTGTTTGACCTGCTGGAAACATTGGTCATGTATCTTCACCTTTGCGAAATAAAGGCACTGTTTGACCTGCTGGAAACATTGGTGATGTATCTTCACCTTTGCTACATAAAGGCACTGTTTGACCTGCTGGAAACATTGGTGATGTATCTTCACCTTTGCTACATAAAGGCACTGTTTGACCTGCTGGAAACATTGGTGATGTATCTTCACCTTTGCTACATAAAGGCCCTGTTTGACCTGCTGGAAACATTGGTCATGTATCTTCAACTTTGCTACATAAAGGCACTGTTTGACCTGCTGGAAACATTGGTGATGTATCTTCACCTTTGCTACATAAAGGCACTGTTTGACCTGCTGGAAACATTGGTGATGTATCTTCACCTTTGCTACATAAAGGCACTGTTTGACCTGCTGGAAACTTTGGTCATGTATCTTCACCTTTGCTACATAAAGGCACTGTTTGACCTGCTGGAAACTTTGGTCATGTATCTTCACCTTTGCTACATAAAGGCACTGTTTGACCTGCTGGAAACATTGGTCATGTATCTTCACCTTTGCTACATAAAGGCACTGTTTGACCTGCTGGAAACATTGGTCATGTATCTTCACCTCGGCTACATAAAGGCACTGTTTGACCTGCTGGAAACATTGGTCATGTATCTTCACCTTTGCTACATAAAGGCTCTGTTTGACCTGCTGGAAACATTGGTCATGTATCTTCACCTTTGCTACATAAAGGCACTGTTTGACCTGCTGGAAACATTGGTCATGTATCTTCACCTCTGCTACATAAAGGCACTGTTTGACCTGCTGGAAACATTGGTCATGTATCTTCACCTCTGCTACATACAGGCACAGTTTGACCTGCTGGAAACATTGGTCATGTATCTTCACCTTTGCTACATAAAGGCACTGTTTGACCTGCTGGAAACATTGGTGATGTATCTTCACCTTTGCAACATAAAGGCACTGTTTGACCTGCTGGAAACATTGGTCATGTATCTTCACCTTTGCTACATAAAGACACTGTTTGACCTGCTGGAAACATTGGTCATGTATCTTCATCTTTGCTACATAAAGGCACTGATGTCCTGCTGGAAACATTGGTCATGTATCTTCACCTCCGCTACATAAAGGCACTGTTTGACCTGCTGGAAACATTGGTCATGTATCTTCACCTCGGCTACATAAAGGCACTGTTTGACCTGCTTGAAAAATTGGTCATGTATCTTCATCTTTGCTACATAAAGGCACTGTTTGACCTGCTGGAAACATTGGTCATGTATCTTCACCTTTGCTACATAAAGGCACTGTTTGACCTGCTGGAAACATTGGTCATGTATCTTCACCTTTGCTACATAAAGGCACTGTTTGACCTGCTGGAAACATTGGTCATGTACCTTCACCTTTGCTACATAAAGGCACAGTTTGACCTGCTGGAAACATTGGTCATGTATCTTCACCTTTGCTACATAAAGGCACTGTTTGACCTGCTGGAAACATTGGTCATGTATCTTCACCTTTGCTACATAAAGGCCCTGTTTGACCTGCTGGAAACATTGGTCATGTATCTTCACCTTTGCTACATAAAGGCACTGTTTGACCTGCTGGAAACATTGGTGATGTATCTTCACCTTTGCTACATAAAGGCCCTGTTTGACCTGCTGGAAACATTGGTCATGTATCTTCACCTTTGCTACATAAATGCACTGTTTGACCTGCTGGAAACATTGGTCATGTATCTTCACCTTTGCTACATAAAGGCACTGTTTGACCTGCTGGAAACATTGGTATTGTATCTTCACCTTTGCTACATAAAGGCACTGTTTGACCTGCTGGAAACATTGGTGATGTATCTTCACCTTTGCGAAATAAAGGCACTGTTTGACCTGCTGGAAACATTGGTGATGTATCTTCACCTTTGCTACATAAAGGCACTGTTTGACCTGCTGGAAACATTGGTGATGTATCTTCACCTTTGCTACATAAAGGCACTGTTTGACCTGCTGGAAACATTGGTCATGTATCTTCACCTTTGCGACATAAAGGCACTGTTTGACCTGCTGGAAACATTGGTGATGTATCTTCACCTTTGCTACATAAAGGCACTGTTTGACCTGCTGGAAACATTGGTGATGTATCTTCACCTTTGCTACATAAAGGCACTGTTTGACCTGCTGGAAACATTGGTGATGTATCTTCACCTTTGCTACATAAAGGCCCTGTTTGACCTGCTGGAAACATTGGTCATGTATCTTCAACTTTGCTACATAAAGGCACTGTTTGACCTGCTGGAAACATTGGTCATGTATCTTCACCTTTGCTACATAAAGGCACTGTTTGACCTGCTGGAAACATTGGTGATGTATCTTCACCTTTGCTACATAAAGGCACTGTTTGACCTGCTGGAAACTTTGGTCATGTATCTTCACCTTTGCTACATAAAGGCACTGTTTGACCTGCTGGAAACTTTGGTCATGTATCTTCACCTTTGCTACATAAAGGCACTGTTTGACCTGCTGGAAACATTGGTCATGTATCTTCACCTTTGCTACATAAAGGCTCTGTTTGACCTGCTGGAAACATTGGTCATGTATCTTCACCTTTGCTACATAAAGGCACTGTTTGACCTGCTGGAAACATTGGTCATGTATCTTCACCTCTGCTACATAAAGGCACTGTTTGACCTGCTGGAAACATTGGTCATGTATCTTCACCTCTGCTACATACAGGCACTGTTTGACCTGCTGGAAACATTGGTCATGTATCTTCACCTTTGCTACATAAAGGCACTGTTTGACCTGCTGGAAACATTGGTGATGTATCTTCACCTTTGCAACATAAAGGCACTGTTTGACCTGCTGGAAACATTGGTCATGTATCTTCACCTTTGCTACATAAAGACACTGTTTGACCTGCTGGAAACATTGGTCATGTATCTTCATCTTTGCTACATAAAGGCACTGATGTCCTGCTGGAAACATTGGTCATGTATCTTCACCTTTGCTACATAAAGGCACTGTTTGACCTGCTGGAAACATTGGTCATGTATCTTCACCTCGGCTACATAAAGGCACTGTTTGACCTGCTTGAAAAATTGGTCATGTATCTTCATCTTTGCTACATAAAGGCACTGTTTGACCTGCTGGAAACATTGGTCATGTATCTTCACCTTTGCTACATAAAGGCACTGTTGGACCTGCTGGAAACATTGGTCATGTATCTTCACCTTTGCTACATAAAGGCACTGTTTGACCTGCTGGAAACATTGGTCATGTATCTTCACCTTTGCTACATAAAGGCACTGTTTGACCTGCTGGAAACATTGGTCATGTATCTTCACCTTTGCTACATAAAGGCCCTGTTTGACCTGCTGCAAACATTGGTCATGTATCTTCACCTTTGCTACATAAAGGCACTGTTTGACCTGCTGGAAACATTGGTGATGTATCTTTACCTTTGCTACATAAAGGCCCTGTTTGACCTGCTGGAAACATTGGTCATGTATCTTCACCTTTGCTACATTAAGGCACTGTTTGACCTGCTGGAAACATTGGTGATGTATCTTCACCTTTGCTACATAAAGGCACTGTTTGACCTGCTGGAAACATTGGTCATGTATCTTCACCTTTGCTACATAAAGGCACTGTTTGACCTGCTGGAAACATTGGTCATGTATCTTCACCTTGCCTACATAAAGGCACTGTTTGACCTGCTGGAAACATTGGTCATGTATCTTCACCTTTGCTACATAAAGGCACTGTTTGACCAGCTGGAAACATTGGTCATGTATCTTCACCTTTGCTACATAAAGGCCCTGTTTGACCTGCTGGAAACATTGGTCATGTATCTTCACCTTTGCTACATAAAGGCACTGTTTGACCTGCTGGAAACATTGGTGATGTATCTTCACCTTTGCTACATAAAGGCACTGTTTGACCTGCTGGAAACATTGGTCATGTATCTTCACCTTTGCGACATAAAGGCACTGTTTGACCTGCTGGAAACATTGGTGATGTATCTTCACCTTTGCTACATAAAGGCACTGTTTGACCTGCTGGAAACATTGGTGATGTATCTTCACCTTTGCTACATAAAGGCACTGTTTGACCTGCTGGAAACATTGGTGATGTATCTTCACCTTTGCTACATAAAGGCCCTGTTTGACCTGCTGGAAACATTGGTCATGTATCTTCAACTTTGCTACATAAAGGCACTGTTTGACCTGCTGGAAACATTGGTGATGTATCTTCACCTTTGCTACATAAAGGCACTGTTTGACCTGCTGGAAACATTGGTGATGTATCTTCACCTTTGCTACATAAAGGCACTGTTTGACCTGCTGGAAACTTTGGTCATGTATCTTCACCTTTGCTACATAAAGGCACTGTTTGACCTGCTGGAAACTTTGGTCATGTATCTTCACCTTTGCTACATAAAGGCACTGTTTGACCTGCTGGAAACATTGGTCATGTATCTTCACCTTTGCTACATAAAGGCACTGTTTGACCTGCTGGAAACATTGGTCATGTATCTTCACCTCGGCTACATAAAGGCACTGTTTGACCTGCTGGAAACATTGGTCATGTATCTTCACCTTTGCTACATAAAGGCTCTGTTTGACCTGCTGGAAACATTGGTCATGTATCTTCACCTTTGCTACATAAAGGCACTGTTTGACCTGCTGGAAACATTGGTCATGTATCTTCACCTCTGCTACATAAAGGCACTGTTTGACCTGCTGGAAACATTGGTCATGTATCTTCACCTCTGCTACATACAGGCACTGTTTGACCTGCTGGAAACATTGGTCATGTATCTTCACCTTTGCTACATAAAGGCACTGTTTGACCTGCTGGAAACATTGGTGATGTATCTTCACCTTTGCAACATAAAGGCACTGTTTGACCTGCTGGAAACATTGGTCATGTATCTTCACCTTTGCTACATAAAGACACTGTTTGACCTGCTGGAAACATTGGTCATGTATCTTCATCTTTGCTACATAAAGGCACTGATGTCCTGCTGGAAACATTGGTCATGTATCTTCACCTTTGCTACATAAAGGCACTGTTTGACCTGCTGGAAACATTGGTCATGTATCTTCACCTCGGCTACATAAAGGCACTGTTTGACCTGCTTGAAAAATTGGTCATGTATCTTCATCTTTGCTACATAAAGGCACTGTTTGACCTGCTGGAAACTTTGGTCATGTATCTTCACCTTTGCTACATAAAGGCACTGTTGGACCTGCTGGAAACATTGGTCATGTATCTTCACCTTTGCTACATAAAGGCACTGTTTGACCTGCTGGAAACATTGGTGATGTATCTTCACCTTTGCTACATAAAGGCACAGTTTGACCTGCTGGAAACATTGGTCATGTATCTTCACCTTTGCTACATAAAGGCACTGTTTGACCTGCTGGAAACATTGGTCATGTATCTTCACCTTTGCAACATAAAGGCCCTGTTTGACCTGCTGGAAACATTGGTCATGTATCTTCACCTTTGCTACATAAAGGCACTGTTTGACCTGCTGGAAACATTGGTGATGTATCTTCACCTTTGCTACATAAAGGCCCTGTTTGACCTGCTGGAAACATTGGTCATGTATCTTCACCTTTGCTACATAAATGCACTGTTTGACCTGCTGGAAACATTGGTCATGTATCTTCACCTTTGCTACATAAAGGCACTGTTTGACCTGCTGGAAACATTGGTATTGTATCTTCACCTTTGCTACATAAAGGCACTGTTTGACCTGCTGGAAACATTGGTGATGTATCTTCACCTTTGCGACATAAAGGCACTGTTTGACCTGCTGGAAACATTGGTGATGTATCTTCACCTTTGCTACATAAAGGCACTGTTTGACCTGCTGGAAACATTGGTGATGTATCTTCACCTTTGCTACATAAAGGCACTGTTTGACCTGCTGGAAACATTGGTCATGTATCTTCACCTTTGCGACATAAAGGCACTGTTTGACCTGCTGGAAACATTGGTGATGTATCTTCACCTTTGCTACATAAAGGCACTGTTTGACCTGCTAGAAACATTGGTGATGTATCTTCACCTTTGCTACATAAAGGCACTGTTTGACCTGCTGGAAACATTGGTGATGTATCTTCACCTTTGCTACATAAAGGCCCTGTTTGACCTGCTGGAAACATTGGTCATGTATCTTCAACTTTGCTACATAAAGGCACTGTTTGACCTGCTGGAAACATTGGTCATGTATCTTCACCTTTGCTACATAAAGGCACTGTTTGACCTGCTGGAAACATTGGTGATGTATCTTCACCTTTGCTACATAAATGCACTGTTTGACCTGCTGGAAACTTTGGTCATGTATCTTCACCTTTGCTACATAAAGGCACTGTTTGACCTGCTGGAAACTTTGGTCATGTATCTTCACCTTTGCTACATAAAGGCACTGTTTGACCTGCTGGAAACATTGGTCATGTATCTTCACCTTTGCTACATAAAGGCACTGTTTGACCTGCTGGAAACATTGGTCATGTATCTTCACCTCGGCTACATAAAGGCACTGTTTGACCTGCTGGAAACATTGGTCATGTATCTTCACCTTTGCTACATAAAGGCTCTGTTTGACCTGCTGGAAACATTGGTCATGTATCTTCACCTTTGCTACATAAAGGCACTGTTTGACCTGCTGGAAACATTGGTCATGTATCTTCACCTCTGCTACATACAGGCACTGTTTGACCTGCTGGAAACATTGGTCATGTATCTTCACCTTTGCTACATAAAGGCACTGTTTGACCTGCTGGAAACATTGGTGATGTATCTTCACCTTTGCAACATAAAGGCACTGTTTGACCTGCTGGAAACATTGGTCATGTATCTTCACCTTTGCTACATAAAGACACTGTTTGACCTGCTGGAAACATTGGTCATGTATCTTCATCTTTGCTACATAAAGGCACTGATGTCCTGCTGGAAACATTGGTCATGTATCTTCACCTTTGCTACATAAAGGCACTGTTTGACCTGCTGGAAACATTGGTCATGTATCTTCACCTCGGCTACATAAAGGCACTGTTTGACCTGCTTGAAAAATTGGTCATGTATCTTCATCTTTGCTACATAAAGGCACTGTTTGACCTGCTGGAAACATTGGTCATGTATCTTCACCTTTGCTACATAAAGGCACTGTTGGACCTGCTGGAAACATTGGTCATGTATCTTCACCTTTGCTACATAAAGGCACTGTTTGACCTGCTGGAAACATTGGTCATGTATCTTCACCTTTGCTACATAAAGGCACTGTTTGACCTGCTGGAAACATTGGTCATGTATCTTCACCTTTGCTACATAAAGGCCCTGTTTGACCTGCTGCAAACATTGGTCATGTATCTTCACCTTTGCTACATAAAGGCACTGTTTGACCTGCTGGAAACATTGGTGATGTATCTTCACCTTTGCTACATAAAGGCCCTGTTTGACCTGCTGGAAACATTGGTCATGTATCTTCACCTTTGCTACATAAATGCACTGTTTGACCTGCTGGAAACATTGGTCATGTATCTTCACCTTTGCTACATAAAGGCACTGTTTGACCTGCTGGAAACATTGGTATTGTATCTTCACCTTTGCTACATAAAGGCACTGTTTGACCTGCTGGAAACATTGGTGATGTATCTTCACCTTTGCTACATAAAGGCACTGTTTGACCTGCTGGAAACATTGGTGATGTATCTTCACCTTTGCTACATAAAGGCACTGTTTGACCTGCTGGAAACATTGGTGATGTATCTTCACCTTTGCTACATAAAGGCACTGTTTGACCTGCTGGAAACTTTGGTCATGTATCTTCACCTTTGCTACATAAAGGCACTGTTTGACCTGCTGGAAACTTTGGTCATGTATCTTCACCTTTGCTACATAAAGGCACTGTTTGACCTGCTGGAAACATTGGTCATGTATCTTCACCTTTGCTACATAAAGGCAATGTTTGACCTGCTGGAAACATTGGTCATGTATCTTCACCTTTGCTACATAAAGGCACTGTTTGACCTGCTGGAAACATTGGTCATGTATCTTCACCTAGGCTACATAAAGGCACTGTTTGACCTGCTGGAAACATTGGTCATGTATCTTCACCTTTGCTACATTAGGCAATGTTTGACCTGCTGGAGACATTGGTGATGTATCTTCACCTTTGCTACATAAAGGCACTGTTTGACCTGCTGGAAACATTGGTGATGTATCTTCACCTTTGCTACATAAAGGCACTGTTTGACCTGCTGGAAACATTGGTCATGTATCTTCACCTTTGCTACATAAAGGCACTGTTTGACCTGCAGGAAACATTGGTGATGTATCTTCACCTTTGCTACATAAAGGCACTATTTGACCTGCTGGAAACTTTGGTCATGTATCTTCACCTTTGCTACATAAGGCACTGTTTGACCTGCTGGAAACTTTGGTCATGTATCTTCACCTTTGCTACATTAAGGCACTGTTTGACCTGCTGGAAACATTGGTCATGTATCTTCACCTTTGCTACATAAAGGCACTGTTTGATCTGCTGGAAACATTGGTCATGTACCTTCACCTTTGCTACATAAAGGCACTGTTTGACCTGCTGGAAACATTGGTCATGTATCTTCACCTCGGCTACATAAGGGCACTGTTTGACCTGCTGGAAACATTGGTCATGTATCTTCACCTTTGCTACATAAAGGCTCTGTTTGACCTGCTGGAAACATTGTTCATGTATCTTCACCTTTGCTACATAAGGGCACTGTTTGACCTGCTGGAAACATTGGTCATGTATCTTCACCTCTGCTACATAAAGGCACTGTTTGACCTGCTGGAAACATTGGTCATGTATCTTCACCTTTGCTACATAAAGGCACTGTTTGACCTGCTGGAAACATTGGTCATGTATCTTCACCTTTGCTACATAAAGGCACTGTTTGACCTGCTGGAAACATTGGTCATGTATCTTCATCTTTGCTACATAAAGGCACTGTTTGACCTGCTGGAAACATTGGTCACGTATCTTCTCCTTTGCTACATAAAGGCACTGTTTGACCTGCTGGAAACATTGGTCATGTATCTTCACCTTTGCAACATAAAGGCACTGTTTGACCTGCTGGAAACATTGGTCATGTATCTTCATCTTTGCTACATAAAGGCACTGTATGACCTGCTGGAAACATTGGTCATGTATCTTCACCTTTGCTACATAAAGGCACTGTTTGACCTGCTGCAAACATTGGTCATGTATCTTCATCTTTGCTACATAAAGGCACTCTTTGACCTGCTGGAAACATTGGTCATGTATCTTCACCTTTGCTACATAAATGCACTGTTTGACCTGCTGGAAACATTGGTCATGTATCTTCACCTTTGCTACATAAAGGCACTGTTTGACCTGCTGGAAACATTGGTCATGTATCTTCACCTTTGCTACATAAAGGCACTGTTTGACCTACTGGAAACATTGGTCATGTATCTTCTCCTTTGCTACATAAAGGCACTGTTTGACCTGCTGGAAACATTGGTGATGTATCTTCACCTTTGCTACATAAAGGCACTGTTTGACCTGCTGGAAACATTGGTCATGTATCTTCACCTTTGCTACATAAAGGCACTGTTTGAACTGCTGGAAACATTGGTGATGTATCTTCACCTTTGCTACATAAAGGCACTGTTTGACCTGCTGGAAACATTAGTCATTATTTTCACCCTTGCTACATAAAGGCCCTGTTTGACCTACTGGAAACATTAATCATGTATTTCCACCTTTGCTACATAAAGGCACTGTTTGACCTGCTGGAAACATTGGTGATGTATCTTCACCTTTGCTACATAAAGGCACTGTTTGACCTGCTGGAAACATTGGTCATGTACCTTCACCTTTGCTACATAAAGGCCCTGTTTGACCTGCTGGAAACATTGCTCATGTATCTTCACCTTTGCTACATAAAGGCACTGTTTGACCTGCTGGAAACATTGGTGATGTATCTTCACCTTTGCTACATAAAGGCACTGTTTGACCTGCTGGAAACATTGGTCATGTATCTTCACCTTTGCTACATAAAGGCACTGTTTGACCTGCTGGAAACATTGGTGATGTATCTTCACATTTGCTACATAAAGGCACTGTTTGACCTGCTGGAAACATTAGTCATGTATTTTCACCTTTGCTACATAAAGGCCCTGTTTGACCTACTGGAAACATTAGTCATGTATTTTCACCTTTGCTACATAAAGGCACTGTTTGACCTGCTGGAAACATTGGTCATGTATCTTCACCTTTGCGACATAAAGGCACTGTTTGACCTGCTGGAAACATTGGTTATGTATCTTCACCTTTGCTACATAAAGGCACTGTTTGACCTGCTGGAAACATTGGTGATGTATCTTCACCTTTGCTACATAAAGGCACTGTTTGACCTGCTGGAAACATTGGTCATGTATCTTCACCTTTGCTACATAAAGGCACTGTTTGACCTGCTGGAAACATTGGTCATGTATCTTCACCTTTGCTACATAAAGGCCCTGTTTGACCTGCTGGAAACATTGGTGATGTATCTTCACCTTTGCTACATAAAGGCACTGTTTGACCTGCTGGAAACATTGGTCATGTATCTTCACCTTTGCTACATAAAGGCACTGTTTGACCTGCTGGAAACATTGGTCATGTATCTTCACCTTTGCTACATAAAGGCACTGTTTGACCTGCTGGAAACATTGGTCATGTATCTTCACCTTTGCTACATAAAGGCACTGTTTGACCTGCTGGAAACATTGGTCATGTATCTTCACCTTTGCTACATAAAGGCACTGTTTGACCTGCTGGAAACATTGGTGATGTATCTTCACCTTTGCTACATAAAGGCACTGTTTGACCTGCTGGAAACATTGGTCATGTATCCTCACCTTTGCTACATAAAGGCACTGTTTGACGTGCTGGAAACATTGGTCATGTATCTTCACCTTTGCTACATAAAGGCCCTGTTTGACCTGCTGGAAACATTGGTGATGTATCTTCACCTTTGCTACATAAAGGCACTGTTTGACCTGCTGGAAACATTGGTCATGTATCTTCACCTTTGCTACATAAAGGCACTGTTTGACCTGCTGGAAACATTGGTCATGTATCTTCACCTTTGCTACATAAAGGCACTGTTTGACCTGCTGGAAACATTGGTCATGTATCTTCACCTTTGCTACATAAAGGCCCTGTTTGACCTGCTGGAAACTTTGGTCATGTATCTTCACCTTTGCTACATAAAGGCCCTGTTTGACCTGCTGGAAACATTGGTCATGTATCTTCACCTTTGCTACATAAAGGCACTGTTTGACCTGCTGGAAACATTGGTCATGTATCTTCACCTTTGCTACATAAAGGCACTGTTTGACGTGCTGGAAACATTGGTCATGTATCTTCACCTTTGCTACATAAAGGCCCTGTTTGACCTGCTGGAAACATTGGTGATGTATCTTCACGTTTGCTACATAAATGCACTGTTTGACCTGCTGGAAACATTGGTCATGTATCTTCACCTTTGCTACATATAGGCACTGTTTGACCTGCTGGAAACATTGGTCATGTATCTTCACCTTTGCTACATAAAGGCACTGTTTGACCTGCTGGAAACATTGGTCATGTATCTTTACCTTTGCTACATAAAGGCCCTGTTTGACCTGCTGGAAACATTGGTCATGTATCTTCACCTTTGCTACATAAAGGCCCTGTTTGACCTGCTGGAAACATTGGTGATGTATCTTCACCTTTGCTACATAAAGGCACTGTTTGACCTGCTGGAAACATTGGTCATGTATCTTCATCTTTGCTACATAAAGGCACTGTTTGACCTGCTGGAAACATTGGTGATGTATCTTCACCTTTGCTACATAAAGGCACTGTTTGACCTGATGGAAACATTGGTCATGTATCTTCGCCTTTGCTACATAAAGGCACTGTTTGACCTGCTGGAAACATTGGTGATGTATCTTCACATTTGCTACATAAAGGCACTGTTTGACCTGCTGGAAACATTGGTCATGTATCTTCACCTTTGCTACATAAAGGCCCTGTTTGACCTGCTGGAAACATTGGTGATGTATCTTCACCTTTGCTACATAAAGGCACTGTTTGTCCTGCTGGAAACATTGGTCATGTATCTTCACCTTTGCTACATAAAGGCACTGATTGACCTTCTGGAAACATTGGTCATGTATCTTCACCTTTGCTACATAAAGGCACTGTTTGTCCTGCTGGAAACATTGGTCATGTATCTTCATCTTTGCTACGTAAAGGCACTGTTTGACCTGCTGGAAACATTGGTGATGTATCTTCACATTTGCTACATAAAGGCACTGTTTGACCTGCTGGAAACATTGGTCATGTATCTTCACCTTTGCTACATAAAGGCCCTGTTTGACCTGCTGGAAACATTGGTGATGTATCTTCACCTTTGCTACATAAAGGCACTGTTTGTCCTGCTGGAAACATTGGTGATGTATCTTCACCTTTGCTACATAAAGGCACTGTTTGACCTTCTGGAAACATTGGTCATGTATCTTCACCTTTGCTACATAAAGGCACTGTTTGTCCTGCTGGAAACATTGGTCATGTATCTTCATCTTTGCTACGTAAAGGCACTGTTTGACCTGCTGGAAACATTGGTGATGTATCTTCACCTTTGCTAAATAAAGGCCCTGTTTGACCTGCTGGAAACATTGGTCATGTATCTTCACCTTTGCTACATAAAGGCACTGTTTGACCTGCTGGAAACATTGGTCATGTATCTTCACCTTTCCTACATAAAGGCACTGTTTGACCTGCTGGAAACATTGGTCATGTATCTTCACCTTTGCTACATAAAGGCACTGTTTGACCTGCTGGAAACATTGGTCATGTATCTTCACCTTTGCTACATAAAGGCACTGTTTGACCTGCTGGAAACATTGGTCATGTATCTTCACCTTTGCTACATAAAGGCACGGTTTGACCTGCTGGAAACATTGGTCATGTATCTTCTCCTTTGCAACATAAAAGCACTGTTTGACCTGCTGGAAACATTGGTGATGTATCTTCACCTTTGCTACATAAAGGCACTGTTTGACCTGCTGGAAACATTGGTCATGTATCTTCACCTTTGCTACATAAAGGCACTGTTTGACCTGCTGGAAACATTGGTCATGTATCTTCTCCTTTGCTACATAAAGGCACTGTTTGACCTGCTGGAAACATTGGTGATGTATCTTCACCTTTGCTACATAAAGGCACTGTTTGACCTGCTGGAAACATTGGTCATGTATCTTCACCTTTGCTACATAAAGGCCCTGTTTGACCTGCTGGAAACATTGCTCATGTATCTTCACCTTTGCTACATAAAGGCACTGTTTGACCTGCTGGAAACATTGGTGATGTATCTTCACCTTTGCTACATAAAGGCACTGTTTGACCTGCTGGAAACATTGGTCATGTATCTTCACCTTTGCTACATAAAGGCACTGTTTGACCTGCTGGAAACATTGGTGATGTATCTTCACATTTGCTACATAAAGGCACTGTTTGACCTGCTGGAAACATTAGTCATGTATTTTCACCTTTGCTACATAAAAGCCCTGTTTGACCTACTGGAAACATTAGTCATGTATTTTCACCTTTGCTACATAAAGGCACTGTTTGACCTGCGGGAAACATTGGTCATGTATCTTCACCTTTGCTACATAAAGGCACTGTTTGACCTGCTGGAAACATTGGTCATGTATCTTCACCTTTGCTACATAAAGGCACTCTTTGACCTGCTGGAAACAATGGTCATGTATCTTCACCTTTGCGACATAAAGGCACTGTTTGACCTGCTGGAAACATTGGTTATGTATCTTCACCTTTGCTACATAAAGGCACTGTTTGACCTGCTGGAAACATTGGTGATGTATCTTCACCTTTGCTACATAAAGGCACTGTTTGACCTGCTGGAAACATTGGTGATGTATCTTCACCTTTGCTACATAAAGGCACTGTTTGACCTGCTGGAAACATTGGTCATGTATCTTCACCTTTGCTACATAAAGGCCCTGTTTGACCTGCTGGAAACATTGGTGATGTATCTTCACCTTTGCTACATAAAGGCACTGTTTGACCTGCTGGAAACATTGGTCATGTATCTTCACCTTTGCTACATAAAGGCACTGTTTGACCTGCAGGAAACATTGGTCATGTATCTTCACCTTTGCTACATAAAGGCACTGTTTGACCTGCTGGAAACATTGGTCATGTATCTTCACCTTTGCTACATAAAGGCACTGTTTGACCTGCTGGAAACATTGGTCATGTATCTTCACCTTTGCTACATAAAGGCACTGTTTGACCTGCTGGAAACATTGGTCATGTATCTTCACCTTTGCTACATAAAGGCCCTGTTTGACCTGCTGGAAACATTGGTCATGTATCTTCACCTTTGCTACATAAATGCACTGTTTGACCTGCTGGAAACATTGGTCATGTATCTTCACCTTTGCTACATAAAGGCACTGTTTGACCTGCTGGAAACATTGGTATTGTATCTTCACCTTTGCTACATAAAGGCACTGTTTGACCTGCTGGAAACATTGGTGATGTATCTTCACCTTTGCTACATAAAGGCACTGTTTGACCTGCTGGAAACATTGGTGATGTATCTTCACCTTTGCTACATAAAGGCACTGTTTGACCTGCTGGAAACATTGGTGATGTATCTTCACCTCTGCTACATAAAGGCACTGTTTGACCTGCTGGAAACTTTGGTCATGTATCTTCACCTTTGCTACATAAAGGCACTGTTTGACCTGCTGGAAACTTTGGTCATGTATCTTCACCTTTGCTACATAAAGGCACTGTTTGACCTGCTGGAAACATTGGTCATGTATCTTCACCTTTGCTACATAAAGGCAATGTTTGACCTGCTGGAAACATTGGTCATGTATCTTCACCTTTGCTACATAAAGGCACTGTTTGACCTGCTGGAAACATTGGTCATGTATCTTCACCTAGGCTACATAAAGGCACTGTTTGACCTGCTGGAAACATTGGTCATGTATCTTCACCTTTGCTACATTAGGCAATGTTTGACCTGCTGGAGACATTGGTGATGTATCTTCACCTTTGCTACATAAAGGCACTGTTTGACCTGCTGGAAACATTGGTGATGTATCTTCACCTTTGCTACATAAAGGCACTGTTTGACCTGCTGGAAACATTGGTCATGTATCTTCACCTTTGCTACATAAGGCACTGTTTGACCTGCTGGAAACTTTGGTCATGTATCTTCACCTTTGCTACATTAAGGCACTGTTTGACCTGCTGGAAACATTGGTCATGTATCTTCACCTTTGCTACATAAAGGCACTGTTTGATCTGCTGGAAACATTGGTCATGTACCTTCACCTTTGCTACATAAAGGCACTGTTTGACCTGCTGGAAACATTGGTCATGTATCTTCACCTCGGCTACATAAGGGCACTGTTTGACCTGCTGGAAACATTGGTCATGTATCTTCACCTTTGCTACATAAAGGCTCTGTTTGACCTGCTGGAAACATTGTTCATGTATCTTCACCTTTGCTACATAAAGGCACTGTTTGACCTGCTGGAAACATTGGTCATGTATCTTCACCTCTGCTACATAAAGGCACTGTTTGACCTGCTGGAAACATTGGTCATGTATCTTCACCTTTGCTACATAAAGGCACTGTTTGACCTGCTGGAAACATTGGTCATGTATCTTCACCTTTGCTACATAAAGGCACTGTTTGACCTGCTGGAAACATTGGTCATGTATCTTCATCTTTGCTACATAAAGGCACTGTTTGACCTGCTGGAAACATTGGTCACGTATCTTCTCCTTTGCTACATAAAGGCACTGTTTGACCTGCTGGAAACATTGGTCATGTATCTTCACCTTTGCAACATAAAGGCACTGTTTGACCTGCTGGAAACATTGGTCATGTATCTTCATCTTTGCTACATAAAGGCACTGTATGACCTGCTGGAAACATTGGTCATGTATCTTCACCTTTGCTACATAAAGGCACTGTTTGACCTGCTGCAAACATTGGTCATGTATCTTCATCTTTGCTACATAAAGGCACTGTTTGACCTGCTGGAAAAATTGGTCATGTATCTTCATCTTTGCTACATAAAGGCACTCTTTGACCTGCTGGAAACATTGGTCATGTATCTTCACCTTTGCTACATAAAGGCACTGTTTGACCTGCTGGAAACATTGGTCATGTATCTTCACCTTTGCTACATAAAGGCACTGTTTGACCTGCTGGAAACATTGGTCATGTATCTTCACCTTTGCTACATAAAGGCACTGTTTGACCTACTGGAAACATTGGTCATGTATCTTCTCCTTTGCTACATAAAGGCACTGTTTGACCTGCTGGAAACATTGGTGATGTATCTTCACCTTTGCTACATAAAGGCACTGTTTGACCTGCTGGAAACATTGGTCATGTATCTTCACCTTTGCTACATAAAGGCACTGTTTGAACTGCTGGAAACATTGGTGATGTATCTTCACCTTTGCTACATAAAGGCACTGTTTGACCTGCTGGAAACATTAGTCATGTATTTTCACCCTTGCTACATAAAGGCCCTGTTTGACCTACTGGAAACATTAATCATGTATTTCCACCTTTGCTACATAAAGGCACTGTTTGACCTGCTGGAAACATTGGTGATGTATCTTCACCTTTGCTACATAAAGGCACTGTTTGACCTGCTGGAAACATTGGTCATGTACCTTCACCTTTGCTACATAAAGGCCCTGTTTGACCTGCTGGAAACATTGCTCATGTATCTTCACCTTTGCTACATAAAGGCACTGTTTGACCTGCTGGAAACATTGGTGATGTATCTTCACCTTTGCTACATAAAGGCACTGTTTGACCTGCTGGAAACATTGGTCATGTATCTTCACCTTTGCTACATAAAGGCACTGTTTGACCTGCTGGAAACATTGGTGATGTATCTTCACATTTGCTACATAAAGGCACTGTTTGACCTGCTGGAAACATTAGTCATGTATTTTCACCTTTGCTACATAAAGGCCCTGTTTGACCTACTGGAAACATTAGTCATGTATTTTCACCTTTGCTACATAAAGGCACTGTTTGACCTGCTGGAAACATTGGTCATGTATCTTCACCTTTGCGACATAAAGGCACTGTTTGACCTGCTGGAAACATTGGTTATGTATCTTCACCTTTGCTACATAAAGGCACTGTTTGACCTGCTGGAAACATTGGTGATGTATCTTCACCTTTGCTACATAAAGGCACTGTTTGACCTGCTGGAAACATTGGTCATGTATCTTCACCTTTGCTACATAAAGGCACTGTTTGACCTGCTGGAAACATTGGTCATGTATCTTCACCTTTGCTACATAAAGGCCCTGTTTGACCTGCTGGAAACATTGGTGATGTATCTTCACCTTTGCTACATAAAGGCACTGTTTGACCTGCTGGAAACATTGGTCATGTATCTTCACCTTTGCTACATAAAGGCACTGTTTGACCTGCTGGAAACATTGGTCATGTATCTTCACCTTTGCTACATAAAGGCACTGTTTGACCTGCTGGAAACATTGGTCATGTATCTTCACCTTTGCTACATAAAGGCACTGTTTGACCTGCTGGAAACATTGGTCATGTATCTTCACCTTTGCTACATAAAGGCACTGTTTGACCTGCTGGAAACATTGGTGATGTATCTTCACCTTTGCTACATAAAGTCACTGTTTGACCTGCTGGAAACATTGGTCATGTATCCTCACCTTTGCTACATAAAGGCACTGTTTGACGTGCTGGAAACATTGGTCATGTATCTTCACCTTTGCTACATAAAGGCCCTGTTTGACCTGCTGGAAACATTGGTGATGTATCTTCACCTTTGCTACATAAAGGCACTGTTTGACCTGCTGGAAACATTGGTCATGTATCTTCACCTTTGCTACATAAAGGCACTGTTTGACCTGCTGGAAACATTGGTCATGTATCTTCACCTTTGCTACATAAAGGCACTGTTTGACCTGCTGGAAACATTGGTCATGTATCTTCACCTTTGCTACATAAAGGCCCTGTTTGACCTGCTGGAAACATTGGTCATGTATCTTCACCTTTGCTACATAAAGGCCCTGTTTGACCTGCTGGAAACATTGGTCATGTATCTTCACCTTTGCTACATAAAGGCACTGTTTGACCTGCTGGAAACATTGGTCATGTATCTTCACCTTTGCTACATAAAGGCACTGTTTGACGTGCTGGAAACATTGGTCATGTATCTTCACCTTTGCTACATAAAGGCCCTGTTTGACCTGCTGGAAACATTGGTGATGTATCTTCACGTTTGCTACATAAATGCACTGTTTGACCTGCTGGAAACATTGGTCATGTATCTTCACCTTTGCTACATATAGGCACTGTTTGACCTGCTGGAAACATTGGTCATGTATCTTCACCTTTGCTACATAAAGGCACTGTTTGACCTGCTGGAAACATTGGTCATGTATCTTCACCTTTGCTACATAAAGGCCCTGTTTGACCTGCTGGAAACATTGGTCATGTATCTTCACCTTTGCTACATAAAGGCCCTGTTTGACCTGCTGGAAACATTGGTGATGTATCTTCACCTTTGCTACATAAAGGCACTGTTTGACCTGCTGGAAACATTGGTCATGTATCTTCATCTTTGCTACATAAAGGCACTGTTTGACCTGCTGGAAACATTGGTGATGTATCTTCACCTTTGCTACATAAAGGCACTGTTTGACCTGATGGAAACATTGGTCATGTATCTTCGCCTTTGCTACATAAAGGCACTGTTTGACCTGCTGGAAACATTGGTGATGTATCTTCACATTTGCTACATAAAGGCACTGTTTGACCTGCTGGAAACATTGGTCATGTATCTTCACCTTTGCTACATAAAGGCCCTGTTTGACCTGCTGGAAACATTGGTGATGTATCTTCACCTTTGCTACATAAAGGCACTGTTTGTCCTGCTGGAAACATTGGTCATGTATCTTCACCTTTGCTACATAAAGGCACTGTTTGACCTTCTGGAAACATTGGTCATGTATCTTCACCTTTGCTACATAAAGGCACTGTTTGTCCTGCTGGAAACATTGGTCATGTATCTTCATCTTTGCTACGTAAAGGCACTGTTTGACCTGCTGGAAACATTGGTGATGTATCTTCACATTTGCTACATAAAGGCACTGTTTGACCTGCTGGAAACATTGGTCATGTATCTTCACCTTTGCTACATAAAGGCCCTGTTTGACCTGCTGGAAACATTGGTGATGTATCTTCACCTTTGCTACATAAAGGCACTGTTTGTCCTGCTGGAAACATTGGTCATGTATCTTCACCTTTGCTACATAAAGGCACTGTTTGACCTTCTGGAAACATTGGTCATGTATCTTCACCTTTGCTACATAAAGGCACTGTTTGTCCTGCTGGAAACATTGGTCATGTATCTTCATCTTTGCTACGTAAAGGCACTGTTTGACCTGCTGGAAACATTGGTGATGTATCTTCACCTTTGCTAAATAAAGGCCCTGTTTGACCTGCTGGAAACATTGGTCATGTATCTTCACCTTTGCTACATAAAGGCACTGTTTGACCTGCTGGAAACATTGGTCATGTATCTTCACCTTTGCTACATAAAGGCACTGTTTGACCTTCTGGAAACATTGGTCATGTATCTTCACCTTTGCTACATAAAGGCACTGTTTGACCTGCTGGAAACATTGGTCATGTATCTTCACCTTTGCTACATAAAGGCACTGTTTGACCTGCTGGAAACATTGGTCATGTATCTTCACCTTTGCTACATAAAGGCACGGTTTGACCTGCTGGAAACATTGGTCATGTATCTTCTCCTTTGCTACATAAAAGCACTGTTTGACCTGCTGGAAACATTGGTGATGTATCTTCACCTTTGCTACATAAAGGCACTGTTTGACCTGCTGGAAACATTGGTCATGTATCTTCACCTTTGCTACATAAAGGCACTGTTTGACCTGCTGGAAACATTGGTCATGTATCTTCTCCTTTGCTACATAAAGGCACTGTTTGACCTGCTGGAAACATTGGTGATGTATCTTCACCTTTGCTACATAAAGGCACTGTTTGACCTGCTGGAAACATTGGTCATGTATCTTCACCTTTGCTACATAAAGGCCCTGTTTGACCTGCTGGAAACATTGCTCATGTATCTTCACCTTTGCTACATAAAGGCACTGTTTGACCTGCTGGAAACATTGGTGATGTATCTTCACCTTTGCTACATAAAGGCACTGTTTGACCTGCTGGAAACATTGGTCATGTATCTTCACCTTTGCTACATAAAGGCACTGTTTGACCTGCTGGAAACATTGGTGATGTATCTTCACATTTGCTACATAAAGGCACTGTTTGACCTGCTGGAAACATTAGTCATGTATTTTCACCTTTGCTACATAAAAGCCCTGTTTGACCTACTGGAAACATTAGTCATGTATTTTCACCTTTGCTACATAAAGGCACTGTTTGACCTGCGGGAAACATTGGTCATGTATCTTCACCTTTGCTACATAAAGGCACTGTTTGACCTGCTGGAAACATTGGTCATGTATCTTCACCTTTGCTACATAAAGGCACTGTTTGACCTGCTGGAAACAATGGTCATGTATCTTCACCTTTGCGACATAAAGGCACTGTTTGACCTGCTGGAAACATTGGTTATGTATCTTCACCTTTGCTACATAAAGGCACTGTTTGACCTGCTGGAAACATTGGTGATGTATCTTCACCTTTGCTACATAAAGGCACTGTTTGACCTGCTGGAAACATTGGTGATGTATCTTCACCTTTGCTACATAAAGGCACTGTTTGACCTGCTGGAAACATTGGTCATGTATCTTCACCTTTGCTACATAAAGGCCCTGTTTGACCTGCTGGAAACATTGGTGATGTATCTTCACCTTTGCTACATAAAGGCACTGTTTGACCTGCTGGAAACATTGGTCATGTATCTTCACCTTTGCTACATAAAGGCACTGTTTGACCTGCAGGAAACATTGGTCATGTATCTTCACCTTTGCTACATAAAGGCACTGTTTGACCTGCTGGAAACATTGGTCATGTATCTTCACCTTTGCTACATAAAGGCACTGTTTGACCTGCTGGAAACATTGGTCATGTATCTTCACCTTTGCTACATAAAGGCACTGTTTGACCTGCTGGAAACATTGGTCATGTATCTTCACCTTTGCTACATAAAGGCACTGTTTGACCTGCTGGAAACATTGGTCATGTATCTTCTCCTTTGCTACATAAAGGCACTGTTTGACCTGCTGGAAACATTGGTGATGTATCTTCACCTTTGCTACATAAAGGCACTGTTTGACCTGCTGGAAACATTGGCCATGTATCTTCACATTTGCTACAAAAAGGCCCTGTTTGACCTGCTGGAAACATTGGTCATGTATCTTCACCTTTGCTACATAAAGGCACTGTTTGACCTGCTGGAAACATTGGTGATGTATCTTCACCTTTGCTACATAAAGGCACTGTTTGACCTGCTGGAAACATTGGTCATGTATCTTCACCTTTGCTACATAAAGGCACAGTTTGACCTGCTGGAAACATTGGTCATGTATCTTCACCTTTGCTACATAAAGGCCCTGTTTGACCTGCTGGAAACATTGGTCATGTATCTTCACCTTTGCTACATAAAGGCACGGTTTGACCTGCTGGAAACATTGGTCATGTATCTTCTCCTTTGCTACATAAAAGCACTGTGTGACCTGCTGGAAACATTGGTGATGTATCTTCACCTTTGCTACATAAAGGCACTGTTTGACCTGCTGGAAACATTGGTCATGTATCTTCTCCTTTGCTACATAAAGGCACTGTTTGACCTGCTGGAAACATTGGTGATGTATCTTCACCTTTGCTACATAAAGGCACTGTTTGACCTGCTGGAAACATTGGTCATGTATCTTCACCTTTGCTACATAAAGGCCCTGTTTGACCTGCTGGAAACATTGGTCATGTATCTTCACCTTTGCTACATAAAGGCACTGTTTGACCTGCTGGAAACATTGGTGATGTATCTTCACCTTTGCTACATAAAGGCACTGTTTGACCTGCTGGAAACATTGGTCATGTATCTTCACCTTTGCTACATAAAGGCCCTGTTTGACCTGCTGGAAACATTGGTCATGTATCTTCACCTTTGCTACATAAAGGCACTGTTTGACCTGCTGGAAACATTGGTGATGTATCTTCACCTTTGCTACATAAAGGCACTGTTTGACCTGCTGGAAACATTGGTCATGTATCTTCACCTTTGCTACATAAAGGCACTGTTTGACGTGCTGGAAACATTGGTCATGTATCTTCACCTTTGCTACATAAAGGCCCTGTTTCACCTGCTGGAAACATTGGTGATGTATCTTCACGTTTGCTACATAAAGGCACTGTTTGACCTGCTGGAAACATTGGTCATGTATCTTCACCTTTGCTACATATAGGCACTGTTTGACCTGCTGGAAACATTGGTCATGTATCTTCACCTTTGCTACATAAAGGCACTGTTTGACCTGCTGGAAACATTGGTCATGTATCTTCACCTTTGCTACATAAAGGCCCTGTTTGACCTGCTGGAAACATTGGTCATGTATCTTCACCTTTGCTACATAAAGGCCCTGTTTGACCTGCTGGAAACATTGGTCATGTATCTTCACCTTTGCTACATAAAGGCACTGTTTGACCTGCTGGAAACATTGGTCATGTATCTTCACCTTTGCTACATAAAGGCACTGTTTGACCTGCTGGAAACATTGGTGATGTATCTTCACCTTTGCTACATAAAGGCACTGTTTGACCTGATGGAAACATTGGTCATGTATCTTCGCATTTGCTACATAAAGGCACTGTTTGACCTGCTGGAAACATTGGTGATGTATCTTCACATTTGCTACATAAAGGCACTGTTTGACCTGCTGGAAACATTGGTCATGTATCTTCACCTTTGCTACATAAAGGCCCTGTTTGACCTGCTGGAAACATTGGTGATGTATCTTCACCTTTGCTACATAAAGGCACTGTTTGTCCTGCTGGAAACATTGGTCATGTATCTTCACCTTTGCTACATAAAGGCACTGTTTGACCTGCTGGAAACATTGGTCATGTATCTTCACCTTTGCTACATAAAGGCACTGTTTGTCCTGCTGGAAACATTGGTCATGTATCTTCATCTTTGCTACGTAAAGGCACTGTTTGACCTGCTGGAAACATTGGTGATGTATCTTCACCTTTGCTAAATAAAGGCCCTGTTTGACCTGCTGGAAACATTGGTCATGTATCTTCACCTTTGCTACATAAAGGCACTGTTTGACCTTCTTGAAACATTGGTCATGTATCTTCACCTTTGCTACATAAAGGCACTGTTTGACCTGCTGGAAACATTGGTGATGTATCTTCACATTTGCTACATAAAGGCACTGTTTGACCTGCTGGAAACATTGGTGATGTATCTTCACCTTTGCTACATAAAGGCGCTGTTTGACATGCTGGAAACATTGGTCATGTATCATCACCTTTGCTACATAAAGGCCCTGTTTGACCTGCTGGAAACATTGGTCATATACCTTCACCTTTGCTACATAAAGGCACTGTTTGTCCTGCTGGAAACATTGGTCATGTATCTTCACCTTTGCTACATAAAGGCACTGTTTGACCTGCTGGAAACATTGGTCATGTATCTTCACCTTTGCTACATAAAAGCACTGTTTGACCTGCTGGAAACATTGGTCATGTATCTTCACCTTTGCTACATAAAGGCACTGTTTGACCTGCTGGAAACATTGGTCATGTATCTTCACCTTTGCTAAATAAAGGCCCTGTTTGACCTGCTGGAAACATTGGTCATGTATCTTCACCTTTGCTACATAAAGGCACTGTTTGACCTGCTGGAAACATTGGTCATGTATCTTCACCTTTGCTACATAAAGGCACTGTTTGACCTGCTGGAAACATTGGTGATGTATCTTCACCCTTGCTACATAAAGGCACTGTTTGACCTGCTGGAAACATTGGTCATGTATCTTCACCTTTGCTACATAAAGGCACTGTTTGACCTGCTGGAAACATTGGTCATGTATCTTCACCTTTGCTACATAACGGCACTGTTTGACCTGCTGGAAACATTGGTGATGTATCTTCACCTTTGCTACATAAAGGCACTGTTTGACCTACTGGAAACATTGGTCATGTATCTTCACCTTTGCTACATAAAGGCACTGTTTGACCTGCTGGAAACATTGGTGATGTATCTTCACCTTTGCTACATAAAGGCATTGTTTGACCTGCTGGAAACTTTGGTCATGTATCTTCACCTTTGCTACATAAAGGCACTGTTTGACCTGCTGGAAACTTTGGTCATGTATCTTCACCTTTGCTACATAAAGGCACTGTTTGACCTGCTGGAAACATTGGTCATATATCTTCACCTCGGCTACATAAAAGCACTGTTTGACCTGCTGGAAACATTGGTCATGTATCTTCACCTTTGCTACATAAAGGCTCTGTTTGACCTGCTGGAAACATTGGTCAGGTATCTTCACCTTTGCTACATAAAGGCTCTGTTTGACCTGCTGGAAACATTGGTCATGTATCTTCACCTTTGCTACATAAAGGCACTGTTTGACCTGCTGGAAACATTGGTCATGTATCTTCACCTCTGCTACATAAAGGCACTGTTTGACCTGCTGGAAACATTGGTCATGTATCTTCACCTTTGCTACATAAAGGCACTGTTTGACCTGCTGGAAACATTGGTCATGTATCTTCACCTTTGCTACATAAAGGCACTGTTTGACCTGCTGGAAACATTGGACATGTATCTTCACCTTTGCTACATAAAGGCACTGTTTGACCTGCTGGAAACTTTGGTCATGTATCTTCACCTTTGCTACATAAAGGCACTGTTTGACCTGCTGGAAACATTGGTCATGTATCTTCACCTTTGCTACATAAAGGCACTGATTGACCTGCTGGAAACATTGGACATGTATCTTCACCTTTGCTACATAAAGGCACTGTTTGACCTGCTGGAAACATTGGTCATATATCTTCACCTCGGCTACATAAAGGCACTGTTTGACCTGCTGGAAACATTGGTCATGTATCTTCACCTTTGCTACATAAAGGCTCTGTTTGACCTGCTGGAAACATTGGTCATGTATCTTCACCTTTGCTTCATAAAGGCACTGTTTGACCTGCTGGAAACATTGGTCATGTATCTTCACCTCTGCTACATAAAGGCACTGTTTGACCTGCTGGAAACATTGGTCATGTATCTTCACCTTTGCTACATAAAGGCACTGTTTGACCTGCTGGAAACATTGGTCATGTATCTTCACCTTTGCTACATTAAGGCACTGTTTGACCTGCTGGAAACATTGGTGATGTATCTTCACCTTTGCTACATAAAGGCACTGTTTGACCTGCTGGAAACATTGGTCATGTATCTTCACCTTTGCTACATAAAGGCACTGTTTGACCTGCTGGAAACATTGGTCATGTATCTTCTCCTTTGCTACTTAAAGGCACTGTTTGACCTGTTGGAAAAATTGGTCATGTATCTTCACCTCTGCTAAATAAAGGCACTGTTTGACCTGCTGGAAACATTGGTCATGTATCTTCGCCTTTGCTACATAAAGACACTGTTTGACCTGCTGGAAACATTGGTGATGTATCTTCACATTTGCTACATAAAGGCACTGTTTGACCTGCTGGAAACATTGGTGATGTATCTTCACCTTTGCTACATAAAGGCGCTGTTTGACATGCTGGAAACATTGGTCATGTATCATCACCTTTGCTACATAAAGGCCCTGTTTGACCTGCTGGAAACATTGGTCATGTATCTTCACCTTTGCTACATAAAGGCACTGTTTGTCCTGCTGGAAACATTGGTCATGTATCTTCACCTTTGCTACATAAAGGCACTGTTTGACCTGCTGGAAACATTGGTCATGTATCTTCACCTTTGCTACATAAAAGCACTGTTTGACCTGCTGGAAACATTGGTCATGTATCTTCACCTTTGCTACATAAAGGCACTGTTTGACCTGCTGGAAACATTGGTCATGTATCTTCACCTTTGCTAAATAAAGGCCCTGTTTGACCTGCTGGAAACATTGGTCATGTATCTTCACCTTTGCTACATAAAGGCACTGTTTGACCTGCTGGAAACATTGGTCATGTATCTTCACCTTTGCTACATAAAGGCACTGTTTGACCTGCTGGAAACATTGGTGATGTATCTTCACCCTTGCTACATAAAGGCACTGTTTGACCTGCTGGAAACATTGGTCATGTATCTTCTCCTTTGCTACATAAAGGCACTGTTTGACCTGCTGGAAACATTGGTGATGTATCTTCACCTTTGCTACATAAAGGCACTGTTTGACCTGCTGGAAACATTGGTCATGTATCTTCACCTTTGCTACATAAAGGCACTGTTTGACCTGCTGGAAACTTTGGTGATGTATCTTCACCTTTGCTACATAAAGGCACTGTTTGACCTGCTGGAAACATTGGTCATGTATCTTCACCTTTGCTACATAAAGGCACTGTTTGACCTGCTGGAAACATTGGTGATGTATCTTCACCTTTGCTACATAAAGGCATTGTTTGACCTGCTGGAAACATTGGTCATGTATCTTCACCTTTGCTACATAAAGGCACTGTTTGACCTGCTGGAAACTTTGGTCATGTATCTTCACCTTTGCTACATAAAGGCACTGTTTGACCTGCTGGAAACATTGGTCATGTATCTTCACCTCGGCTACATAAAGGCACTGTTTGACCTGCTGGAAACATTGGTCATGTATCTTCACCTTTGCTACATAAAGGCTCTGTTTGACCTGCTGGAAACATTGGTCATGTATCTTCACCTTTGCTACATAAAGGTTTTGTTTGACCTGCTGGAAACATTGGTGATGTATCTTCACCTTTGCTACATAAAGGCACTGTTTGTCCTGCTGGAAACATTGGTCATGTATCTTCACCTTTGCTACATAAAGGCACTGTTTGACCTGCTGGAAACATTGGTCATGTATCTTCACCTTTGCTACATAAAAGCACTGTTTGACATGCTGGAAACATTGGTTATGTATCTTCACCTTTGCTACATAAAGGCACTGTTTGACCTGCTGGAAACATTGGTCATGTATCTTCACCTTTGCTACATAAAGGCACTGTTTGACCTGCTGGAAACATTGGTCATGTATCTTCACCTTTGCTACATAAAGGCGCTGTTTGACATGCTGGAAACATTGGTCATGTATCATCACCTTTGCTACATAAAGGCACTGTTTGACCTGCTGGAAACATTGGTCATGTATCTTCACCTTTGCTACATAAAGGCACTGTTTGACCTGCTGGAAACATTGGTCATGTATCTTCACCTTTGCTACATAAAGGCACTGTTTGACCTGCTGGAAACATTGGTCATGTATCTTCACCTTTGCTACATAAAGGCACTGTTTGACCTGCTGGAAACATTGGTCATGTATCTTCTCCTTTGCTACATAAAGGCACTGTTTGACCTGCTGGAAACATTGGTGATGTATCTTCACCTTTGCTACATAAAGGCACTGTTTGACCTGCTGGAAACATTGGTCATGTATCTTCACCTTTGCTACATAAAGGCACTGTTTGACCTGCTGGAAACATTGGTGATGTATCTTCACCTTTGCTACATAAAGGCACTGTTTGACCTGCTGGAAACATTGGTCATGTATCTTCAACTTTGCTACATAAAGGCACTGTTTGACCTGCTGGAAACATTGGTGATGTATCTTCACCTTTGCTACATAAAGGCACTGTTTGACCTGCTGGAAACATTGGTCATGTATCTTCACCTTTGCTACATAAAGGCCCTGTTTGACCTGCTGGAAACATTGGTGATGTATCTTCACCTTTGCTACATAAAGGCATTGTTTGACCTGCTGGAAACTTTGGTCATGTATCTTCACCTTTGCTACATAAAGGCACTGTTTGACCTGCTGGAAACTTTGGTCATGTATCTTCACATTTGCTACATAAAGGCACTGTTTGACCTGCTGGAAACATTGGTCATGTATCTTCACCTTTGCTACATAAAGGCTCTGTTTGACCTGCTGGAAACATTGGTCATGTATCTTCACCTTTGCTACATAAAGGCTCTGTTTGACCTGCTGGAAACATTGGTGATGTATCTTCACCTTTGCTACATAAAGGCACTGTTTGTCCTGCTGGAAACATTGGTCATGTATCTTCACCTTTGCTACATAAAGGCACTGTTTGACCTGCTGGAAACATTGGTCATGTATCTTCACCTTTGCTACATAAAAGCACTGTTTGACATGCTGGAAACATTGGTTATGTATCTTCACCTTTGCTACATAAAGGCACTGTTTGACCTGCTGGAAACATTGGTCATGTATCTTCACCTTTGCTAAATAAAGGCCCTGTTTGACCTGCTGGAAACATTGGTCATGTATCTTCACCTTTGCTACATAAAGGCACTGTTTGACCTGCTGGAAACATTGCTCATGTATCTTCACCTTTGCTACATAAAGGCACTGTTTGACCTGCTGGAAACATTGGTGATGTATCTTCACCCTTGCTACATAAAGGCACTGTTTGACCTGCTGGAAACATTGGTCATGTATCTTCACCTTTGCTACATAAAGGCACTGTTTGACCTGCTGGAAACATTGGTCATGTATCTTCTCCTTTGCTACATAAAGGCACTGTTTGACCTGCTGGAAACATTGGTGATGTATCTTCAACTTTGCTACATAAAGGCGCTGTTTGACATGCTGGAAACATTGGTCATGTATCATCACCTTTGCTACATAAAGGCCCTGTTTGACCTGCTGGAAACATTGGTCATGTATCTTCACCTTTGCTACATAAAGGCACTGTTTGTCCTGCTGGAAACATTGGTCATGTATCTTCACCTTTGTTACATAAAGGCACTGTTTGTCCTGCTGGAAACATTGGTCATGTATCTTCACCTTTGCTACATAAAGGCACTGTTTGACCTGCTGGAAACATTGGTCATGTATCTTCACCTTTGCTACATAAAAGCACTGTTTGACCTGCTGGAAACATTGGTCATGTATCTTCACCTTTGCTACATAAAGGCACTGTTTGACCTGCTGGAAACATTGGTCATGTATCTTCACCTTTGCTAAATAAAGGCCCTGTTTGACATGCTGGAAACATTGGTCATGTATCTTCACCTTTGCTACATAAAGGCACTGTTTGACCTGCTGGAAACATTGGTCATGTATCTTCACCTTTGCTACATAAAGGCACTGTTTGACCTGCTGGAAACATTGGTGATGTATCTTCACCCTTGCTACATAAAGGCACTGTTTGACCTGCTGGAAACATTGGTCATGTATCTTCACCTTTGCTACATAAAGGCACTGTTTGACCTGCTGGAAACATTGGTCATGTATCTTCTCCTTTGCTACATAAAGGCACTGTTTGACCTGCTGGAAACATTGGTGATGTATCTTCACCTTTGCTACATAAAGGCACTGTTTGACCTGCTGGAAACATTGGTCATGTATCTTCACCTTTGCTACATAACGGCACTGTTTGACCTGCTGGAAACATTGGTGATGTATCTTCACCTTTGCTACATAAAGGCACTGTTTGACCTGCTGGAAACATTGGTCATGTATCTTCACCTTTGCTACATAAAGGCACTGTTTGACCTGCTGGAAACATTGGTCATGTATCTTCACCTTTGCTACATAAAGGCACTGTTTGACCTGCTGGAAACATTGGACATGTATCTTCACCTTTGCTACATAAAGGCACTGTTTGACCTGCTGGAAACTTTGGTCATGTATCTTCACCTTTGCTACATAAAGGCACTGTTTGACCTGCTGGAAACATTGGTCATGTATCTTCACCTTTGCTACATAAAGGCACTGATTGACCTGCTGGAAACATTGGACATGTATCTTCACCTTTGCTACATAAAGGCACTGTTTGACCTGCTGGAAACATTGGTCATATATCTTCACCTCGGCTACATAAAGGCACTGTTTGACCTGCTGGAAACATTGGTCATGTATCTTCACCTTTGCTACATAAAGGCTCTGTTTGACCTGCTGGAAACATTGGTCATGTATCTTCACCTTTGCTTCATAAAGGCACTGTTTGACCTGCTGGAAACATTGGTCATGTATCTTCACCTCTGCTACATAAAGGCACTGTTTGACCTGCTGGAAACATTGGTCATGTATCTTCACCTTTGCTACATAAAGGCACTGTTTGACCTGCTGGAAACATTGGTCATGTATCTTCACCTTTGCTACATTAAGGCACTGTTTGACCTGCTGGAAACATTGGTGATGTATCTTCACCTTTGCTACATAAAGGCACTGTTTGACCTGCTGGAAACATTGGTCATGTATCTTCACCTTTGCTACATAAAGGCACTGTTTGACCTGCTGGAAACATTGGTCATGTATCTTCTCCTTTGCTACATAAAGGCACTGTTTGACCTGTTGGAAAAATTGGTCATGTATCTTCACCTCTGCTAAATAAAGGCACTGTTTGACCTGCTGGAAACATTGGTCATGTATCTTCGCCTTTGCTACATAAAGGCACTGTTTGACCTGCTGGAAACATTGGTGATGTATCTTCACATTTGCTACATAAAGGCACTGTTTGACCTGCTGGAAACTTTGGTGATGTATCTTCACCTTTGCTACATAAAGGCGCTGTTTGACATGCTGGAAACATTGGTCATGTATCATCACCTTTGCTACATAAAGGCCCTGTTTGACCTGCTGGAAACATTGGTCATGTATCTTCACCTTTGCTACATAAAGGCACTGTTTGTCCTGCTGGAAACATTGGTCATGTATCTTCACCTTTGCTACATAAAGGCACTGTTTGACCTGCTGGAAACATTGGTCATGTATCTTCACCTTTGCTACATAAAAGCACTGTTTGACCTGCTGGAAACATTGGTCATGTATCTTCACCTTTGCTACATAAAGGCACTGTTTGACCTGCTGGAAACATTGGTCATGTATCTTCACCTTTGCTAAATAAAGGCCCTGTTTGACCTGCTGGAAACATTGGTCATGTATCTTCACCTTTGCTACATAAAGGCACTGTTTGACCTGCTGGAAACATTGGTCATGTATCTTCACCTTTGCTACATAAAGGCACTGTTTGACCTGCTGGAAACATTGGTGATGTATCTTCACCCTTGCTACATAAAGGCACTGTTTGACCTGCTGGAAACATTGGTCATGTATCTTCACCTTTGCTACATAAAGGCACTGTTTGACCTGCTGGAAACATTGGTCATGTATCTTCTCCTTTGCTACATAAAGGCACTGTTTGACCTGCTGGAAACATTGGTGATGTATCTTCACCTTTGCTACATAAAGGCACTGTTTGACCTGCTGGAAACATTGGTCATGTATCTTCACCTTTGCTACATAAAGGCACTGTTTGACCTGCTGGAAACATTGGTGATGTATCTTCACCTTTGCTACATAAAGGCACTGTTTGACCTGCTGGAAACATTGGTCATGTATCTTCACCTTTGCTACATAAAGGCACTGTTTGACCTGCTGGAAACATTGGTGATGTATCTTCACCTTTGCTACATAAAGGCATTGTTTGACCTGCTGGAAACATTGGTCATGTATCTTCACCTTTGCTACATAAAGGCACTGTTTGACCTGCTGGAAACTTTGGTCATGTATCTTCACCTTTGCTACATAAAGGCACTGTTTGACCTGCTGGAAACATTGGTCATGTATCTTCACCTCGGCTACATAAAGGCACTGTTTGACCTGCTGGAAACATTGGTCATGTATCTTCACCTTTGCTACATAAAGGCTCTGTTTGACCTGCTGGAAACATTGGTCATGTATCTTCACCTTTGCTACATAAAGGTTTTGTTTGACCTGCTGGAAACATTGGTGATGTATCTTCACCTTTGCTACATAAAGGCACTGTTTGTCCTGCTGGAAACATTGGTCATGTATCTTCACCTTTGCTACATAAAGGCACTGTTTGACCTGCTGGAAACATTGGTCATGTATCTTCACCTTTGCTACATAAAAGCACTGTTTGACATGCTGGAAACATTGGTTATGTATCTTCACCTTTGCTACATAAAGGCACTGTTTGACCTGCTGGAAACATTGGTCATGTATCTTCACCTTTGCTACATAAAGGCACTGTTTGACCTGCTGGAAACATTGGTCATGTATCTTCACCTTTGCTACATAAAGGCGCTGTTTGACATGCTGGAAACATTGGTCATGTATCATCACCTTTGCTACATAAAGGCACTGTTTGACCTGCTGGAAACATTGGTCATGTATCTTCACCTTTGCTACATAAAGGCACTGTTTGACCTGCTGGAAACATTGGTCATGTTTCTTCACCTTTGCTACATAAAGGCACTGTTTGACCTGCTGGAAACATTGGTGATGTATCTTCACCCTTGCTACATAAAGGCACTGTTTGACCTGCTGGAAACATTGGTCATGTATCTTCACCTTTGCTACATAAAGGCACTGTTTGACCTGCTGGAAACATTGGTCATGTATCTTCTCCTTTGCTACATAAAGGCACTGTTTGACCTGCTGGAAACATTGGTGATGTATCTTCACCTTTGCTACATAAAGGCACTGTTTGACCTGCTGGAAACATTGGTCATGTATCTTCACCTTTGCTACATAACGGCACTGTTTGACCTGCTGGAAACATTGGTGATGTATCTTCACCTTTGCTACATAAAGGCACTGTTTGACCTGCTGGAAACATTGGTCATGTATCTTCACCTTTGCTACATAAAGGCACTGTTTGACATGCTGGAAACATTGGTCATGTATCTTCACCTTTGCTACATAAAGGCACTGTTTGACCTGCTGGAAACATTGGTCATGTATCTTCACCTTTGCTACATAAAGGCACTGTTTGACCTGCTGGAAACATTGGACATGTATCTTCACCTTTGCTACATAAAGGCACTGTTTGACCTGCTGGAAACTTTGGTCATGTATCTTCACCTTTGCTACATAAAGGCACTGTTTGACCTGCTGGAAACATTGGTCATGTATCTTCACCTTTGCTACATAAAGGCACTGATTGACCTGCTGGAAACATTGGACATGTATCTTCACCTTTGCTACATAAAGGCACTGTTTGACCTGCTGGAAACATTGGTCATATATCTTCACCTCGGCTACATAAAGGCACTGTTTGACCTGCTGGAAACATTGGTCATGTATCTTCACCTTTGCTACATAAAGGCTCTGTTTGACCTGCTGGAAACATTGGTCATGTATCTTCACCTTTGCTTCATAAAGGCACTGTTTGACCTGCTGGAAACATTGGTCATGTATCTTCACCTCTGCTACATAAAGGCATTGTTTGACCTGCTGGAAACATTGGTCATGTATCTTCACCTTTGCTACATAAAGGCACTGTTTGACCTGCTGGAAACATTGGTCATGTATCTTCACCTTTGCTACATTAAGGCACTGTTTGACCTGCTGGAAACATTGGTGATGTATCTTCACCTTTGCTACATAAAGGCACTGTTTGACCTGCTGGAAACATTGGTCATGTATCTTCACCTTTGCTACATAAAGGCACTGTTTGACCTGCTGGAAACATTGGTCATGTATCTTCTCCTTTGCTACATAAAGGCACTGTTTGACCGGTTGGAAAAATTGGTCATGTATCTTCACCTCTGCTAAATAAAGGCACTGTTTGACCTGCTGGAAACATTGGTCATGTATCTTCGCCTTTGCTACATAAAGGCACTGTTTGACCTGCTGGAAACATTGGTGATGTATCTTCACATTTGCTACATAAAGGCACTGTTTGACCTGCTGGAAACATTGGTGATGTATCTTCACCTTTGCTACATAAAGGCGCTGTTTGACATGCTGGAAACATTGGTCATGTATCATCACCTTTGCTACATAAAGGCCCTGTTTGACCTGCTGGAAACATTGGTCATGTATCTTCACCTTTGCTACATAAAGGCACTGTTTGTCCTGCTGGAAACATTGGTCATGTATCTTCACCTTTGCTACATAAAGGCACTGTTTGACCTGCTGGAAACATTGGTCATGTATCTTCACCTTTGCTACATAAAAGCACTGTTTGACCTGCTGGAAACATTGGTCATGTATCTTCACCTTTGCTACATAAAGGCACTGTTTGACCTGCTGGAAACATTGGTCATGTATCTTCACCTTTGCTAAATAAAGGCCCTGTTTGACCTGCTGGAAACATTGGTCATGTATCTTCACCTTTGCTACATAAAGGCACTGTTTGACCTGCTGGAAACATTGGTCATGTATCTTCACCTTTGCTACATAAAGGCACTGTTTGACCTGCTGGAAACATTGGTGATGTATCTTCACCCTTGCTACATAAAGGCACTGTTTGACCTGCTGGAAACATTGGTCATGTATCTTCACCTTTGCTACATAAAGGCACTGTTTGACCTGCTGGAAACATTGGTCATGTATCTTCTCCTTTGCTACATAAAGGCACTGTTTGACCTGCTGGAAACATTGGTGATGTATCTTCACCTTTGCTACATAAAGGCACTGTTTGACCTGCTGGAAACATTGGTCATGTATCTTCACCTTTGCTACATAAAGGCACTGTTTGACCTGCTGGAAACATTGGTGATGTATCTTCACCTTTGCTACATAAAGGCACTGTTTGACCTGCTGGAAACATTGGTCATGTATCTTCACCTTTGCTACATAAAGGCACTGTTTGACCTGCTGGAAACATTGGTGATGTATCTTCACCTTTGCTACATAAAGGCATTGTTTGACCTGCTGGAAACATTGGTCATGTATCTTCACCTTTGCTACATAAAGGCACTGTTTGACCTGCTGGAAACTTTGGTCATGTATCTTCACCTTTGCTACATAAAGGCACTGTTTGACCTGCTGGAAACATTGGTCATGTATCTTCACCTCGGCTACATAAAGGCACTGTTTGACCTGCTGGAAACATTGGTCATGTATCTTCACCTTTGCTACATAAAGGCTCTGTTTGACCTGCTGGAAACATTGGTCATGTATCTTCACCTTTGCTACATAAAGGTTTTGTTTGACCTGCTGGAAACATTGGTGATGTATCTTCACCTTTGCTACATAAAGGCACTGTTTGTCCTGCTGGAAACATTGGTCATGTATCTTCACCTTTGCTACATAAAGGCACTGTTTGACCTGCTGGAAACATTGGTCATGTATCTTCACCTTTGCTACATAAAAGCACTGTTTGACATGCTGGAAACATTGGTTATGTATCTTCACCTTTGCTACATAAAGGCACTGTTTGACCTGCTGGAAACATTGGTCATGTATCTTCACCTTTGCTACATAAAGGCACTGTTTGACCTGCTGGAAACATTGGTCATGTATCTTCACCTTTGCTACATAAAGGCGCTGTTTGACATGCTGGAAACATTGGTCATGTATCATCACCTTTGCTACATAAAGGCACTGTTTGACCTGCTGGAAACATTGGTCATGTATCTTCACCTTTGCTACATAAAGGCACTGTTTGACCTGCTGGAAACATTGGTCATGTATCTTCACCTTTGCTACATAAAGGCACTGTTTGACCTGCTGGAAACATTGGTCATGTATCTTCACCTTTGCTACATAAAGGCACTGTTTGACCTGCTGGAAACATTGGTCATGTATCTTCTCCTTTGCTACATAAAGGCACTGTTTGACCTGCTGGAAACATTGGTGATGTATCTTCACCTTTGCTACATAAAGGCACTGTTTGACCTGCTGGAAACATTGGTCATGTATCTTCACCTTTGCTACATAAAGGCACTGTTTGACCTGCTGGAAACATTGGTGATGTATCTTCACCTTTGCTACATAAAGGCACTGTTTGACCTGCTGGAAACATTGGTCATGTATCTTCAACTTTGCTACATAAAGGCACTGTTTGACCTGCTGGAAACATTGGTGATGTATCTTCACCTTTGCTACATAAAGGCACTGTTTGACCTGCTGGAAACATTGGTCATGTATCTTCACCTTTGCTACATAAAGGCCCTGTTTGACCTGCTGGAAACATTGGTGATGTATCTTCACCTTTGCTACATAAAGGCATTGTTTGACCTGCTGGAAACTTTGGTCATGTATCTTCACCTTTGCTACATAAAGGCACTGTTTGACCTGCTGGAAACTTTGGTCATGTATCTTCACATTTGCTACATAAAGGCACTGTTTGACCTGCTGGAAACATTGGTCATGTATCTTCACCTTTGCTACATAAAGGCTCTGTTTGACCTGCTGGAAACATTGGTCATGTATCTTCACCTTTGCTACATAAAGGCTCTGTTTGACCTGCTGGAAACATTGGTGATGTATCTTCACCTTTGCTACATAAAGGCACTGTTTGTCCTGCTGGAAACATTGGTCATGTATCTTCACCTTTGCTACATAAAGGCACTGTTTGACCTGCTGGAAACATTGGTCATGTATCTTCACCTTTGCTACATAAAAGCACTGTTTGACATGCTGGAAACATTGGTTATGTATCTTCACCTTTGCTACATAAAGGCACTGTTTGACCTGCTGGAAACATTGGTCATGTATCTTCACCTTTGCTAAATAAAGGCCCTGTTTGACCTGCTGGAAACATTGGTCATGTATCTTCACCTTTGCTACATAAAGGCACTGTTTGACCTGCTGGAAACATTGCTCATGTATCTTCACCTTTGCTACATAAAGGCACTGTTTGACCTGCTGGAAACATTGGTGATGTATCTTCACCCTTGCTACATAAAGGCACTGTTTGACCTGCTGGAAACATTGGTCATGTATCTTCACCTTTGCTACATAAAGGCACTGTTTGACCTGCTGGAAACATTGGTCATGTATCTTCTCCTTTGCTACATAAAGGCACTGTTTGACCTGCTGGAAACATTGGTGATGTATCTTCAACTTTGCTACATAAAGGCACTGTTTGACATGCTGGAAACATTGGTCATGTATCATCACCTTTGCTACATAAAGGCCCTGTTTGACCTGCTGGAAACATTGGTCATGTATCTTCACCTTTGCTACATAAAGGCACTGTTTGTCCTGCTGGAAACATTGGTCATGTATCTTCACCTTTGCTACATAAAGGCACTGTTTGTCCTGCTGGAAACATTGGTCATGTATCTTCACCTTTGCTACATAAAGGCACTGTTTGACCTGCTGGAAACATTGGTCATGTATCTTCACCTTTGCTACATAAAAGCACTGTTTGACCTGCTGGAAACATTGGTCATGTATCTTCACCTTTGCTACATAAATGCACTGTTTGACCTGCTGGAAACATTGGTCATGTATCTTCACCTTTGCTAAATAAAGGCCCTGTTTGACATGCTGGAAACATTGGTCATGTATCTTCACCTTTGCTACATAAAGGCACTGTTTGACCTGCTGGAAACATTGGTCATGTATCTTCACCTTTGCTACATAAAGGCACTGTTTGACCTGCTGGAAACATTGGTGATGTATCTTCACCCTTGCTACATAAAGGCACTGTTTGACCTGCTGGAAACATTGGTCATGTATCTTCACCTTTGCTACATAAAGGCACTGTTTTACCTGCTGGAAACATTGGTCATGTATCTTCTCCTTTGCTACATAAAGGCACTGTTTGACCTGCTGGAAACATTGGTGATGTATCTTCACCTTTGCTACATAAAGGCACTGTTTGACCTGCTGGAAACATTGGTCATGTATCTTCACCTTTGCTACATAACGGCACTGTTTGACCTGCTGGAAACATTGGTGATGTATCTTCACCTTTGCTACATAAAGGCACTGTTTGACCTGCTGGAAACATTGGTCATGTATCTTCACCTTTGCTACATAAAGGCACTGTTTGACCTGCTGGAAACATTGGTGATGTATCTTCACCTTTGCTACATAAAGGCATTGTTTGACCTGCTGGAAACTTTGGTCATGTATCTTCACCTTTGCTACATAAAGGCACTGTTTGACCTGCTGGAAACATTGGTCATGTATCTTCACCTCGGCTACATAAAGGCACTGTTTGACCTGCTGGAAACATTGGTCATGTATCTTCACCTTTGCTACATAAAGGCTCTGTTTGACCTGCTGGAAACATTGGTCATGTATCTTCACCTTTGCTACATAAAGGCTCTGTTTGACCTGCTGGAAAAATTGGTCATGTATCTTCACCTTTGCTACATAAAGGCACTGTTTGACCTGCTGGAAACATTGGTCATGTATCTTCACCTCTGCTACATAAACGCACTGTTTGACCTGCTGGAAACATTGGTCATGTATCTTCACCTTTGCTACATAAAGGCACTGTTTGACCTGCTGGAAACATTGGTCATGTATCTTCACCTTTGCTACATAAAGGCACTGTTTGACCTGCTGGAAACATTGGACATGTATCTTCACCTTTGCTACATAAAGGCACTGTTTGACCTGCTGGAAACTTTGGTCATGTATCTTCACCTTTGCTACATAAAGGCACTGTTTGACCTGCTGGAAACATTGGACATGTATCTTCACCTTTGCTACATAAAGGCACTGTTTGACCTGCTGGAAACATTGGTCATGTATCTTCACCTTTGCTACATAAAGGCACTGATTGACCTGCTGGAAACATTGGACATGTATCTTCACCTTTGCTACATAAAGGCACTGTTTGACCTGCTGGAAACATTGGTCATATATCTTCACCTCGGCTACATAAAGGCACTGTTTGACCTGCTGGAAACATTGGTCATGTATCTTCACCTTTGCTACATAAAGGCTCTGTTTGACCTGCTGGAAACATTGGTCATGTATCTTCACCTTTGCTACATAAAGGCACTGTTTGACCTGCTGGAAACATTGGTCATGTATCTTCACCTCTGCTACATAAAGGCACTGTTTGACCTGCTGGAAACATTGGTCATGTATCTTCACCTTTGCTACATAAAGGCACTGTTTGACCTGCTGGAAACATTGGTCATGTATCTTCACCTTTGCTACATTAAGGCACTGTTTGACCTGCTGGAAACATTGGTGATGTATCTTCACCTTTGCTACATAAAGGCACTGTTTGACCTGCTGGAAACATTGGTCATGTATCTTCACCTTTGCTACATAAAGGCACTGTTTGACCTGCTGGAAACATTGGTCATGTATCTTCTCCTTTGCTACATAAAGGCACTGTTTGACCTGCTGGAAAAATTGGTCATGTATCTTCGCCTTTGCTACATAAAGGCACTGTTTGACCTGCTGGAAACATTGGTGATGTATCTTCACATTTGCTACATAAAGGCACTGTTTGACCTGCTGGAAACATTGGTGATGTATCTTCACCTTTGCTACATAAAGGCGCTGTTTGACATGCTGGAAACTTTGGTCATGTATCATCACCTTTGCTACATAAAGGCCCTGTTTGACCTGCTGGAAACATTGGTCATGTATCTTCACCTTTGCTACATAAAGGCACTGTTTGTCCTGCTGGAAACATTGGTCATGTATCTTCACCTTTGCTACATAAAGGCACTGTTTGACCTGCTGGAAACATTGGTCATGTATCTTCACCTTTGCTACATAAAAGCACTGTTTGACCTGCTGGAAACATTGGTCATGTATCTTCACCTTTGCTACATAAAGGCACTGTTTGACCTGCTGGAAACATTGGTCATGTATCTTCACCTTTGCTAAATAAAGGCATTGTTTGACCTGCTGGAAACTTTGGTGATGTATCTTCACCTTTGCTACATAAAGGCATTGTTTGACCTGCTGGAAACTTTGGTCATGTATCTTCACCTTTGCTACATAAAGGCATTGTTTGACCTGCTGGAAACTTTGGTCATGTATCTTCACCTTTGCTACATAAAGGCACTGTTTGACCTGCTGGAAACATTGGTCATGTATCTTCACCTCGGCTACATAAAGGCACTGTTTGACCTGCTGGAAACATTGGTCATGTATCTTCACCTTTGCTACATAAAGGCTCTGTTTGACCTGCTGGAAACATTGGTCATGTATCTTCACCTTTGCTACATAAAGGCTCTGTTTGACCTGCTGGAAACATTGGTCATGTATCTTCACCTTTGCTACATAAAGGCACTGTTTGACCTGCTGGAAACATTGGTCATGTATCTTCACCTCTGCTACATAAAGGCACTGTTTGACCTGCTGGAAACATTGGTCATGTATCTTCACCTTTGCTACATAAAGGCACTGTTTGACCTGCTGGAAACATTGGTCATGTATCTTCACCTTTGCTACATAAAGGCACTGTTTGACCTGCTGGAAACATTGGACATGTATCTTCACCTTTGCTACAAAAAGGCACTGTTTGACCTGCTGGAAACATTGGACATGTATCTTCACCTTTGCTACATAAAAGCACTGTTTGACCTGCTGGAAACATTGGTCATGTATCTTCACCTTTGCTACATAAAGGCACTGTTTGACCTGCTGGAAACTTTGGTCATGTATCTTCACCTTTGCTACATAAAGGCACTGTTTGACCTGCTGGAAACATTGGACATGTATCTTCACCTTTGCTACATAAAGGCACTGTTTGACCTGCTGGAAACATTGGTGATGTATCTTCACCTTTGCTACATAAAGGCACTGTTTGACCTGCTGTAAACATTAGTCATGTATTTTCACCTTTGCTACATAAAGGCCCTGTTTGACCTACTGGAAACATTAGTCATGTATTTTCACCTTTGCTACATAAAGGCACTGTTTGACCTGCTGGAAACATTGGTCATGTATCTTCACCTTTGCTACATAAAGGCACTGTTTGACCTGCTGGAAACATTGGTCATGTATCTTCACCTTTGCTACATAAAGGCACTGTTTGACCTGCTGGAAACATTGGTCATGTATCTTCACCTTTGCGACATAAAGGCACTGTTTGACCTGCTGGAAACATTGGTCATGTATCTTCACCTTTGCTACATAAAGGCACTGTTTGACCTGCTGGAAACATTGGTGATGTATCTTCACCTTTGCTACATAAAGGCACTGTTTGACCTGCTGGAAACATTGGTCATGTATCTTCACCTTTGCTACATAAAGGCACTGTTTGACCTGCTGGAAACATTGGTCATGTATCTTCACCTTTGCTACATAAAGACCCTGTTTGACCTGCTGGAAACATTGGTGATGTATCTTCACCTTTGCTACATAAAGGCACTGTTTGACCTGCTGGAAACATTGGTCATGTATCTTCACCTTTGCTACATAAAGGCACTGTTTGACCTGCTGGAAACATTGGTGATGTATCTTCACCTTTGCTACATAAAGGCACTGTTTGACCTGCTGGAAACATTGGTCATGTATCTTCACCTTTGCTACATAAAGGCACTGTTTGACCTGCTGGAAACATTGGTGATGTATCTTCACTTTTGCTACATAAAGGCACTGTTTGACCTGCTGGAAACATTGGTCATGTATCTTCACCTTTGCTACATAAAGGCACTGTTTGACCTGCTGGAAACATTGGTCATGTATCTTCTCCTTTGCTACATAAAGGCACTGTTTGACCTGCTGGAAACATTGGTGATGTATCTTCACCTTTGCTACATAAAGGCACTGTTTGACCTGCTGGAAACATTGGTGATGTATCTTCACCTTTGCTACATAAAGGCCCTGTTTGACCTGCTGGAAACATTGGTCATGTATCTTCACCTTTGCTACATAAAGGCACTGTTTGACCTGCTGGAAACATTGGTGATGTATCTTCACCTTTGCTACATAAAGGCACTGTTTGACCTGCTGGAAACATTGGTCATGTATCTTCACCTTTGCTACATAAAGGCACTGTTTGACCTGCTGGAAACATTGGTCATGTATCTTCACCTTTGCTACATAAAGGCACTGTTTGACCTGCTGGAAACATTGGTGATGTATCTTCACCTTTGCTACATAAAGGCACTGTTTGACCTGCTGGAAACATTGGTCATGTATCTTCACCTTTGCTACATAAAGGCACTGTTTGACCTGCTGGAAACATTGGTGATGTATCTTCACCTTTGCTACATAAAGGCATTGTTTGACCTGCTGGAAACTTTGGTCATGTATCTTCACCTTTGCTACATAAAGGCACTGTTTGACCTGCTGGAAACTTTGGTCATGTATCTTCACCTTTGCTACATAAAGGCACTGTTTGACCTGCTGGAAACATTGGTCATGTATCTTCACCTCGGCTACATAAAGGCACTGTTTGACCTGCTGGAAACATTGGTCATGTATCTTCACCTTTGCTACATAAAGGCTCTGTTTGACCTGCTGGAAACATTGGTCATGTATCTTCACCTTTGCTACATAAAGGTTTTGTTTGACCTGCTGGAAACATTGGTGATGTATCTTCACCTTTGCTACATAAAGGCACTGTTTGTCCTGCTGGAAACATTGGTCATGTATCTTCACCTTTGCTACATAAAGGCACTGTTTGACCTGCTGGAAACATTGGTCATGTATCTTCACCTTTGCTACATAAAAGCACTGTTTGACATGCTGGAAACATTGGTCATGTATCTTCACCTTTGCTACATAAAGGCACTGTTTGACCTGCTGGAAACATTGGTCATGTATCTTCACCTTTGCTACATAAAGGCGCTGTTTGACCTGCTGGAAACATTGGTCATGTATCTTCACCTTTGCTACATAAAGGCGCTGTTTGACATGCTGGAAACATTGGTCATGTATCATCACCTTTGCTACATAAAGGCACTGTTTGACCTGCTGGAAACATTGGTCATGTATCTTCACCTTTGCTACATAAAGGCACTGTTTGACCTGCTGGAAACATTGGTCATGTATCTTCACCTTTGCTACATAAAGGCACTGTTTGACCTGCTGGAAACATTGGTCATGTATCTTCACCTTTGCTACATAAAGGCACTGTTTGACCTGCTGGAAACATTGGTCATGTATCTTCACCTTTGCTACATAAAGGCACTGTTTGACCTGCTGGAAACATTGGTGATGTATCTTCACCTTTGCTACATAAAGGCACTGTTTGACCTGCTGGAAACATTGGTCATGTATCTTCACCTTTGCTACATAAAGGCACTGTTTGACCTGCTGGAAACATTGGTGATGTATCTTCACCTTTGCTACATAAAGGCACTGTTTGACCTGCTGGAAACATTGGTCATGTATCTTCACCTTTGCTACATAAAGGCACTGTTTGACCTGCTGGAAACATTGGTGATGTATTTTCACCTTTGCTACATAAAGGCACTGTTTGACCTGCTGGAAACATTGGTCATGTATCTTCACCTTTGCTACATAAAGGCCCTGTTTGACCTGCTGGAAACATTGGTGATGTATCTTCACCTTTGCTACATAAAGGCATTGTTTGACCTGCTGGAAACTTTGGTCATGTATCTTCACCTTTGCTACATAAAGGCACTGTTTGACCTGCTGGAAACTTTGGTCATGTATCTTCACATTTGCTACATAAAGGCACTGTTTGACCTGCTGGAAACATTGGTCATGTATCTTCACCTTTGCTACATAAAGGCTCTGTTTGACCTGCTGGAAACATTGGTGATGTATCTTCACCTTTGCTACATAAAGGCACTGTTTGTCCTGCTGGAAACATTGGTCATGTATCTTCACCTTTGCTACATAAAGGCACTGTTTGACCTGCTGGAAACATTGGTCATGTATCTTCACCTTTGCTACATAAAAGCACTGTTTGACATGCTGGAAACATTGGTTATGTATCTTCACCTTTGCTACATAAAGGCACTGTTTGACCTGCTGGAAACATTGGTCATGTATCTTCACCTTTGCTAAATAAAGGCCCTGTTTGACCTGCTGGAAACATTGGTCATGTATCTTCACCTTTGCTACATAAAGGCACTGTTTGACCTGCTGGAAACATTGCTCATGTATCTTCACCTTTGCTACATAAAGGCACTGTTTGACCTGCTGGAAACATTGGTGATGTATCTTCACCCTTGCTACATAAAGGCACTGTTTGACCTGCTGGAAACATTGGTCATGTATCTTCACCTTTGCTACATAAAGGCACTGTTTGACCTGCTGGAAACATTGGTCATGTATCTTCTCCTTTGCTACATAAAGGCACTGTTTGACCTGCTGGAAACATTGGTGATGTATCTTCAACTTTGCTACATAAAGGCGCTGTTTGACATGCTGGAAACATTGGTCATGTATCATCACCTTTGCTACATAAAGGCCCTGTTTGACCTGCTGGAAACATTGGTCATGTATCTTCACCTTTGCTACATAAAGGCACTGTTTGTCCTGCTGGAAACATTGGTCATGTATCTTCACCTTTGCTACATAAAGGCACTGTTTGTCCTGCTGGAAACATTGGTCATGTATCTTCACCTTTGCTACATAAAGGCACTGTTTGACCTGCTGGAAACATTGGTCATGTATCTTCACCTTTGCTACATAAAAGCACTGTTTGACCTGCTGGAAACATTGGTCATGTATCTTCACCTTTGCTACATAAAGGCACTGTTTGACCTGCTGGAAACATTGGTCATGTATCTTCACCTTTGCTAAATAAAGGCCCTGTTTGACATGCTGGAAACATTGGTCATGTATCTTCACCTTTGCTACATAAAGGCACTGTTTGACCTGCTGGAAACATTGGTCATGTATCTTCACCTTTGCTACATAAAGGCACTGTTTGACCTGCTGGAAACATTGGTGATGTATCTTCACCCTTGCTACATAAAGGCACTGTTTGACCTGCTGGAAACATTGGTCATGTATCTTCACCTTTGCTACATAAAGGCACTGTTTGACCTGCTGGAAACATTGGTCATGTATCTTCTCCTTTGCTACATAAAGGCACTGTTTGACCTGCTGGAAACATTGGTGATGTATCTTCACCTTTGCTACATAAAGGCACTGTTTGACCTGCTGGAAACATTGGTCATGTATCTTCACCTTTGCTACATAACGGCACTGTTTGACCTGCTGGAAACATTGGTGATGTATCTTCACCTTTGCTACGTAAAGGCACTGTTTGACCTGCTGGAAACATTGGTCATGTATCTTCACCTTTGCTACATAAAGGCACTGTTTGACCTGCTGGAAACATTGGTGATGTATCTTCACCTTTGCTACATAAAGGCATTGTTTGACCTGCTGGAAAATTTGGTCATGTATCTTCACCTTTGCTACATAAAGGCACTGTTTGACCTGCTGGAAACTTTGGTCATGTATCTTCACCTTTGCTACATAAAGGCACTGTTTGACCTGCTGGAAACATTGGTCATGTATCTTCACCTCGGCTACATAAAGGCACTGTTTGACCTGCTGGAAACATTGGTCATGTATCTTCACCTTTGCTACATAAAGGCTCTGTTTGACCTGCTGGAAACATTGGTCATGTATCTTCACCTTTGCTACATAAAGGCTCTGTTTGACCTGCTGGAAACATTGGTCATGTATCTTCACCTTTGCTACATAAAGGCACTGTTTGACCTGCTGGAAACATTGGTCATGTATCTTCACCTCTGCTACATAAACGCACTGTTTGACCTGCTGGAAACATTGGTCATGTATCTTCACCTTTGCTACATAAAGGCACTGTTTGACCTGCTGGAAACATTGGTCATGTATCTTCACCTTTGCTACATAAAGGCACTGTTTGACCTGCTGGAAACATTGGACATGTATCTTCACCTTTGCTACATAAAGGCACTGTTTGACCTGCTGGAAACTTTGGTCATGTATCTTCACCTTTGCTACATAAAGGCACTGTTTGACCTGCTGGAAACATTGGACATGTATGTTCACCTTTGCTACATAAAGGCACTGTTTGACCTGCTGGAAACATTGGTCATGTATCTTCACCTTTGCTACATAAAGGCACTGATTGACCTGCTGGAAACATTGGACATGTATCTTCACCTTTGCTACATAAAGGCACTGTTTGACCTGCTGGAAACATTGGTCATATATCTTCACCTCGGCTACATAAAGGCACTGTTTGACCTGCTGGAAACATTGGTCATGTATCTTCACCTTTGCTACATAAAGGCTCTGTTTGACCTGCTGGAAACATTGGTCATGTATCTTCACCTTTGCTACATAAAGGCACTGTTTGACCTGCTGGAAACATTGGTCATGTATCTTCACCTCTGCTACATAAAGGCACTGTTTGACCTGCTGGAAACATTGGTCATGTATCTTCACCTTTGCTACATAAAGGCACTGTTTGACCTGCTGGAAACATTGGTCATGTATCTTCACCTTTGCTACATTAAGGCACTGTTTGACCTGCTGGAAACATTGGTGATGTATCTTCACCTTTGCTACATAAAGGCACTGTTTGACCTGCTGGAAACATTGGTCATGTATCTTCACCTTTGCTACATAAAGGCACTGTTTGACCTGCTGGAAACATTGGTCATGTATCTTCACCTTTGCTACATAAAGGCACTGTTTGACCTGCTGGAAACATTGGTGATGTATCTTCACCTTTGCTACATAAAGGCACTGTTTGACCTGCTGGAAACATTGGTCATGTATCTTCACCTTTGCTACATAAAGGCACTGTTTGACCTGCTGGAAACATTGGTCATGTATCTTCTCCTTTGCTACATAAAGGAACTGTTTGACCTGCTGGAAAAATTGGTCATGTATCTTCACCTCTGCTACATAAAGGCACTGTTTGACCTGCTGGAAACATTGGTCATGTATCTTCGCCTTTGCTACATAAAGGCACTGTTTGACCTGCTGGAAACATTGGTGATGTATCTTCACATTTGCTACATAAATGCACTGTTTGACCTGCTGGAAACATTGGTGATATATCTTCACCTTTGCTACATAAAGGCACTGTTTGACCTGCTGGAAACATTGGTCATGTATCTTCGCCTTTGCTACATAAAGGCACTGTTTGACATGCTGGAAACATTGGTAATGTATCTTCACCTTTGCTACGTAAAGGCACTGTTTGACCTGCTGGAAACATTGGTGATGTATCTTCACCTTTGCTACATAAAGGCACTGTTTGACCTGCTGGGAACATTGGTCATGTATCTTCGCCTTTGCTACATAAAGGCACTGTTTGACCTGCTGGAAACATTGGTGATGTATCTTCACCTTTGCTACATAAAGGCACTGTTTGACCTGCTGGGAACATTGGTCATGTATCTTCACCTTTGCTACATAAAGGCACTGTTTGACCTGCTGAGATTCTCAACATTTGTGTGTTTTTTCAATACTCCAATACAAATCGTGTGGGAAACCACTGGTCCATTTATGATGTTAATTTGAATCATTCATGCATAATTTGTCTGTACTGGTGAGAAACTGCTTCAACATTCAAGTAGTATCCTTGTCTGATTATATTTTCTGATACTTTGTTAAAACCCAACTCACTTTTGTTGTTGGCATATTCATGCATAAGTGTTATATGTTCATCAGCATGTTGAAACATGGCCTTTATGAACTGGATAAATAAAGCTTTGAAATCCAAATTATCAATCCTGCAATTTCCTCCTGAAATTACTGCTAAAGGCTCTAAAAGAGTGGTTTTCAAACTGCCCCCTAAACTCACATTTCACCTGAAGAAATCTTATGCCATAAGTGCTCTGTGATTAGTGAGTAGGTCACGTCTCCAGAATGGAGGACCATCACCTTCCCAAGATCGTGTTATATGGCGAGCTCTCCATTGGCCACTGAGACAGAGGAGCACCAAAGAAGAGGTGCAAGGACTGCCTAAAGAAAGCTCTTGGTGCCTGCCACATTGACCCCCGCCAGTGGGCTGATATCACCTCAAACCGCACATCTTGGCGCCTCACCGTTCGGCGGGCAGCAACCTCCTTGGAAGAAGACCGCAGAGCCCACCTCACTGACAAAAGACAACGGAGGAAAAACCCAAACCCCAACCCCAACCAACCAATTTTCCCCTGCAACCACTGCAACCGTGTCTGCCTGTTCCGTATCGGACTTGTCAGCCACAAACGAGCCTGCAGCTGACGCGGACATTACCCCTCCATATATCTTCATCCACGAAGCCAAGCCAAAGAAGAATGTGAGTGAAAAGAAAAAGTTTGAAACCCACTGTTTTAATGGTACCTAATCGACTCGGTATGTGCACGGTTTCATAACTCCAAAGGAAATGGGCCAATGACAATTTTTCTGAAGCAAAATATTTTTGAAACCATTGGGTCCAGAACAGTGGTTCTCAACCTTCCCTTCCATTCATATACCACCTTAAGCAATCCCTTACCAATCACAGAGCTATTATGGCATAAGATTTCTTCAGGTGGAATGTGACTTTCGGGATCATTTTGAAAACCACAGCAAAAAAACCATAAGCTGCAGCTACTGGAAATCGTTAAGGCTCCATAAGGTTGGAAAAGCACTTGTCAATTCTTGAAAAGTTGTAAATTGATTACTGACATCTGATAGTCAGGAGAATGGCATTGAATGCAGAATGGGAAAGATTGGACAGAGATGCTGAGAAAATAGACCTCACTCAGTTTACCCAGGGAACAGAGCCAACAAAATATTTGATGAGGGAAACAATTTATTTCTACTTATTGGATGATGCATTATGTATTTGCAGAAGCAAAACACGAAAATCTGTGTAAAAATACAAAGCTGGAGAAACTCAGCAGATCCACTGCTTGACCTGCTGAGTTTCTCCAGCTTTGTGTTTTTACATTATGTATTGGCATATATATTCATCAATTATGCATTATCTTGAAAGTGAAAGACAAAGTCAGGCAGTAAGATGTTTAACTTTCTTTTCCATGGCCTGTTTTTACCCTAAGATCAGTAGATGCCGAAACTCTTAAACCAAACATTGCTACAAATTGTATTTGACAAGTTGGCTTTGGTGAAAAACTATCTCATTCTCATTAGGCTACACCGATAGCTGTGGGTAAACTTATTTCATATTCCTGACAGTCCACAACATAGCACCTATAACAATTTACATTTCAATGCAGATTCTGAGAGTAAAGTATCACGCCCTGCTGTAACGGTCTTCAAGACACTTGAACACCTGAAGAAGCAAATTGAAGAGCTCGACTGCATCGCTGTGCATTATATCTTTCTATTAAAGACATATTCTTTCGACTACTTATACATGGAATTTCTTTCTCAATAATATACTTATTTCCATATTCAAGGTCTTACAAATAACTGTAACATAGTGGACAGAAAAGACCTTTAACCCTTTAGCAGCTGCGTCCCCGGGCAATTCAATTTACTGCCACAGTTAAAACTTTTGATTGAAATATATTCATAAATAAGCTGTACTAGCATCTCATTTGCACTCACTCTCTCTGTAATTCCATACTTTATAATTCTATAATTTCTTATGCATGGTTCTTGCATGAAGGAATTGTTTGATTTTCACATAATCAGGCTACCAACATGGTCAGACACGTGCACATTAATTCAATCTCTATTCTATTGCTGTTTTCATTACCATTGCAGTGCTATCTTACATTCAATGATGGCTTTATATTTTATATGGAATATGATAGAAATTATTCTGAACTGTCAAATCATTTTGCATGGCAACATATAACTAAAAATGATGCATGCAATCAGAGCATATGAGGCATTAAAGATGTCATTATATGTTATTTCAACAGGAGTTTCAGTTAATTTGAAAGAGCTAAGGAAGTGTGTTTGTGTGTTTTATGTATGTCAACAGTGTGCACCCATGCCATAGAGTAGTTTTAATATTTTTGTTCATGAGGAAATTGGAAGTAAATATGATAGATAATCTCCTGCTGGTGGTGTTCAATAAAAAGAAGTTCAACTGAGTCAGGTTAATGGGCTATAGGGTTCAATCCGTGGGAAAGATTTGATTCAATCTATGGGAATTCATGTATTAATTGTTAGGCAGGATATATTCAAATTATCCAGTGGAATTAGAAATGAAGAATTAAACTCAAAAGGCTCACACAAATTATTTAATATTACATAGCAACCTTTTCACATTATCACTATATCATTTTTTTGTCCTTCATTTGGATTTCTATTCTGTTTGGAATTCTGATTTCTAAATATAAACACAATTCTCTGATTGACATTGCTGATGTTGTTAAAATAGCACTAATTAGTCATAATCTTTAATCCATTATCAAAGTTTCACATCCAATCTACATTATAAGATGAATACTTTGCAATTATACCTCCCTTATGTTATTGTATAAGATGTAGTTCTCTTGATAATCTTAAGAAAGCAAGGGAAGCCACTTTTCAAAAGAATCAATCTTCGCACAGCAAGTGATCAATAAATAAAAGCTTTAATTAGAGGACAATTCCAGTACCATCATCTAACACTCAATTATACTCCTAATAAAGTAATCCAGTAGTCCCAGCAATGGCAGCTATCTGATAGATATCAAAACCTTTAACTCGACCCTTTCTTAAATTTTGCTTGCAAAGAATTCTTCATTACTGGGAACAAAGGGAAATGAAAAGCTCAGCAGTTTTATTGTACCGATTAAAATGTTTATTATTGAATGCAAGTAACAACCAGATTATAATAAGATTTACACAATCTTCAAACTGAGGTTAAAAATCTGTCATTGATTTTCCTGTTACTGTGCAGTTATAAAGTTTACATCTTATTCACTACAATCCATAGTCTTACTTGATTATATCTTCCCTTTTAAATGTTGATGGAAGAAAATTCATTGCACTAAGGTTCATATCCATTTCTTTTAAGTAAAACAATATTGACATCAGATTTGTGACTTTTAGTATATACAGTGGTGACAAGTCTCTTATTAGCATTTAGATTACTGGGTGACTACAATCAAATGAGTTTGTTAACAGGAGATTATTTTTTGTGACCACTGTGCTGAGTTTCTTTCTGCTGCTTAAAGCATCACAGAAAATAATTCAGAAGCTAATGTTGGAAATTTTAAAAAAATCTATTGTGAATTTAATAAAGATTTGCATGAATACATATAATGTACATTAATAACCTCAGAATAAATCAAATGAGTAGCTATTCAGCAATCCAAAAGGTTATTTATTAATATTTTTGCTTGACAATATTTTTTAAAAATGACACTGTTTGAAATATTAGCTGTCTTATTCTGGCAAACCCTGTATTACTTCATTGTCTGAAAGCTGTTTTTTTTTATTAGAAAGAGCATTAAATTATTTGATAGTTAATCGTGTTAAGACAGTGATTTGCAGAAAAATTACCTTTAATATCTTTCAATTAAAAAAAAAACTATATGCGTTTTGTTTCTTGCTAAAGGCTGGAGCATGTTTGGCAGCACACAGTGATCTCATTTTCCATGTATATTTTGATTAATACTTTGCTGGATAATCTGTACCGCGTGGTCTAGGTTCACTAACCTTGCAGTAAAATAATGAGCTTTCAAGAATAAAAAATATGCCAGATATATAGTTGTACATTCTGTGCAGCTCTGAACATATTCAAATGAAATGGGAAAATGAAGTCTTCACAGAGTAAATTTGCTAGAAAGCGAAATTTGCTGCTCTCAATTTGTATTTAGCTGTCAGTGTCTGGTGCCTAATGATTGGACAAGCCATCAACCTTTTTGCATATGCTTTCTATAAATACCTGATCTTCTGTAACTCAGCTGACATATAACTGCGCAGGAACATTGGTCTCAGGGGAGTGAAGCAACAAATTGGGCGAGAGCCAATGCCAGTTCAAATGCCCACAGTGCATTTGCCAAATAATATCCTGAGGATAGCAATAGGCATTACTACTGAAATGTTCTCATATATTTTGGAAAACATCTCTTCATTTACCTGCTAATGTCAGGAGAATAGCATTTCAGTCAAAACTGGGGTAACACATGGCAATAATTGTTGCATATATTTGACACATAACCCTTGGCATTTCAAAAGGGGGAAAAATATGAAACAATCAAAAGGATTCTACTTTAGCTACCTGCAGCTTTGAAGGGCGATGAAATTTCCTCCTGGCTAAGAGAATGATCTTTCCTTTGGCTTCCTTTATTAGAATTAAAAAGACAACCTTTGCTTCAGTTTAAATGGCACGTGGAATATTCGGTTCTAGAGTGGATAACAAGCAATAATCCAATTTTGCAGCTGGCTAACAAACATTTTCCGGTGAGACCTGCAGCAAGGCCACAAAGCAGAGTTCTGATTAAACATTAATCTGAATAAAATAATGGTACTGCCTGCTGTAGGTTATATAATATTAATTTACTTCGTAGCAAAATTCGACATTGCACAGTTGCCGTTTAAAAGATTGAAATGCGACATACAATTACAACAAAATATAAAATGCTCTTTGGAATCAGGGGTACTATTACATTGTAAACTTAATGGTTTAGGGTTTTTTCTGGCATTTATCTTTTTTTAGGATGCTTATTCAGAAACAAAAATGCAATAATTGTAATAACCTTTGTTATTATAATGCAAGGAGGTAGGCATGCTGTTTATCTGTTGGCCATCATCTAGTCGATGAACAGCATATCTTCCTTTCTCTTTTATTGTAATAAAGTTCATTACAGTATTCTTAATTTTCTGCTTGAGCCATATCCTAATTGTTTCAGTAGACTTTCTTTCATTCCTTCTGCGCAGTTGATTTTTTTTCAGATTATGACCTTAAAAGTTTTATGTGCTCAATTCTACTTACCATATTCTCTCTTTAGAACCATTAAACTATAAAGCATAACAGCGCAGGAACAGGCCTCTTCAGCCCCATCTAGTTTGTGCCTTGTCCCACTGACCTCTTCCATCCAACTATCTGCCCAAATTCCTCTCAAATGTTAAAATTGAGTCCGCTTTCACCACTTCAGATGCCAGCTCATTCAACACCCCTACCATTCTCTGTGTGAAGAAGTTCCCCCTTATGTTTCCCATTAACTTTTCCCCTTTCACTCTTAACCCATGTCCTTTGGTTTGTATCTCATCTACCTTCAGTGGAAAATGACTGCCTACATTAACTCTATCTCCCTCATAATTTTAAATACCTTTATCAAATCTCACCTCATTCTTCTGCAAATCAGGGAATAAAGTCCTAACCAGTTTAACCTTTCCCTGTAACTCAGTTCTTGAAGTCCAGGCAACATCCTAGTAAATCTTCTCTGCACTCTTTCTATCTTATTGATATCCTTGAGTGACCAAAATTGCACACAATACTTCAAATTTGGCCTCAGTGTAAAAAGCCAACTTGCATTTACTTGATCTATAATTATAAATTTGCTACCTCTATCATTATCTCTCCTCATTCTTCCAAGGAATAAAATCCCAACCTATTTAATCTTTCCCTGTAATTCAGTTCCTCAAGTTCTGACAACATCCTAATAAATCATCTCTGCACACTTACAATCTTTTTGATATCTTTGGTGTAGTTAGATGACCAAAACTGTGCACAATACTCCAAATTTGGTCTTACTAATGTCTTATGCAATTTTACTATAACATCCCAACTCCTATACTCAATACTTTGATAAATGAAGGACAATATGTCAGAAGTTCTCTTTAAACCCCTATCCACCTGTGATGCCACTTTCAGGGAATTATTTATCTATATTCACTGATCCCTCTGTTCTACCTCACTTCTCAGTGCCCTACCATTTACCATGTATATCCTTACTTGATTTATCTTCCAAAATGCAGCACCTTACACTTGTCTGCATTAAATTCCATCTGTAGCAAGCTGGATGAAAGCGAGGGAACAGACTGGAGACACAACCTGTGAGCTCTGAAGTCGCAGCAGGAATGTTTATTTAAACATCACGCGCTAGCTTTTCAGCTGTGTGACCAGACCGTGCATATGCTCTGCCACTTGAGTCACATTGACGCAAGCATGCATGCCAACTTCTGTCATGGAGCAGAAGAGATGGAAGAATGTCGGCATCTCTGCCGCGACTGCCCCGCCAACTGTGCGGCACCAGTGGGGCCAGTTCGTCGCCATTTAACCCCCCACCCAGAACTGGCACTGGTGGTAATTTGGTGTGTGGGAGGTCTGCCTTTGTGTAGTGGCCACTGCACAAGGATAGCCTGCGCCTGGTCCAGATGTGCCAGTTTCCAGGTGGTCCACCATGAAGATCTCCCTGTCACCGACTTGCAGAGTGAAAGTGGTGGTGGTGCGGTGGAGCACCTGGTAGGACCCCTCGTAGGGGCACTGGAGTGTTGCTCTGTGGCCGCCTCTACACAAAAACACAGTAAAGCACAAGCCATTAAATCTGAGGGCACATGAGTGGGGGTGTTTACAGTGTCTGGTCGGGGCTGGTGGAGCCAGGGTACATAGTTTCTGGCAGAGACGCTGCAGGCCCCTGCCGGGGTCCTGGGGTTGTTGTGTGGACAGGGGTAGGAACTGACCCGGCATTGAGAGGTTGTTGCCGTAGAGCAATTCCGCAGTGGAGACCTGAAGGTCTTCTTTGGGGGTTGTGCGGTTGCCAAGGAGGACGCAGGGAAGCTCGTCCAACCAGTTGGGCCTGTCTAAGCGTGCCATGAGGGAAGCCTTGAGATTATGGTGGAACCATTCAACCAGGCTATTAGATTGGGGGTGGTATGCGGTGGTGTGATGTAGGTCAGTGCCCAGGAGTTTGGCCAGGTTGGACAACAGGGACAATGTGAATTGGGCTACCCGATCCATGGTGATGTGTGAAAGAATGTTGAAACAGGTGATCCAGGAAGAAAAGAATGCCCTGGCAAATGTCCCCAGCTATGTTAGGAAGGTGAACCGCTTCGGGCCATCTGGTGTGCTTATCGACCATAGTGAGGAGGTACCTCTGCCCTCTAAAGATGGGAAGGGGCCCAACGATGTCCACATGTTTGAAACGGCACATGGTGAGCTTGATGTCTTGCACTGGTGGATGGGTGAGGGTCTGAATTTTTGCTAGTTGGCAGTTGGGGTATGCCCGTGCCCACTCTATGACACATTTGCATAGGCCATGCCAGATGAATCTGGTGGATATCATGTGGATTGTGGTGTGGATGTAGGAGTGCGATAGACGTAAATTAGATGGAACACCTCTTTGCGCCATTTCACTGGGACCACTGGCCGAAGAATGTGAGTGGAAACATTGCAGAAGATAGTGGTCTTGCTGTTGTCAAGGAGCATGTCTGCCAGGTGGAGGCCGGTCAGGGCTGCGTGGAAGCAGGCTCTGTCTGGGTTTATCTCCTGTGCACGGGCCAATTCGTAGTAGTCTATGCCCTGCAACAAGGGGAAGATGGCTGGCCTGGAGAGGGCATCCATGACAAAGTTGTCCTTGCTCAAGAGGTGGCGAACATCAGTGGTGAATTCAGAGATGTTCAATAGGTGTCTCTGATGACGAGTTGATCAGGGGTCTGAAACTTTGGTGAAGGCGAAAGCCAGTGGTTTGTGGTTGGTGAAGACCGTAATGTCTCTTGGACCTTGAGGAAATAGCAGAAATGGTGTATGGCGACGAACAGGACCAGGAGGTCTCTGTCAAAAGTGCTGTATTTGCGCTCAGGTGGGCACAAATGGTGACTAAAAAAGATAAGTGGCTTCCATATTCCATTCATAAACTGCTGGAGGACCACTCCTATCACTGTTGCAGATGCATCGAGTGTAAGAGTGGTTGGGGCCTCCATCTGCGGGTATACAAGCATAATTGAGATTGCAAGGATGTCCTTCATCTTCTCAAAAGCGGCCATAGCATCGGTGGTCCAATGGAGCTCATTTCTGGAGGCGGAAATGAGGTCAAAGAAGGGTCGCATAACGGCAGCAGCCTGGGGAATGAACCTGATGAAGAAATTGACCATTCGTACAAATTCCTGCAGGCCTTTCAGTGTGGTAGGATGGGTGAATGATGTCTATTTTGTCCGGGAGGGACAATGTGATGTCCTTGGTTATTCTGTGGCCCAAGAAGTTCATTTTCTGGCTGCCGAATTCACATTTGGCTGGACTGATGGTGAGGCTGAACTGGCACAGACGGGAAAAGAGTTGGCAGAGGTGGTTGACATGTTCCTCTGGCGTTGCACTTGTCATCAAGATGTCATCCAGATTGATGAAGAGGTAGGGCATGTCACGCCCTATGGTGTCCATTAGTCGTTGCAATGTTTGGGTGCCATTTTAAGGCCAAAGGGCATCAATAGAAATTTGAAAAGGCTGAAAGGGGTGATAATGGCTATGTTTTGTACATCGTCGGGGTGGACCGGTATTTGGTGGTATCCCCTGATGACGTCGCCTTAGAGAAAATGCAGGCACCATTGAAGTTGGCCCTGATGTCTTGTATGTGTGGGGTCAGGTAGTGGTCATTTAATCTCCTGTAGTTGCTGTGGGGTCTCCAAGTGCCGTTGGCCTTTGGTACCAATGTGCAGTGGCGAGGACAATGGGCTGTCTGACCTGTAGACAATGCCCAACTCCTCCAGGTGCCCAATCTCCTCCCTTGCAAGCTTGAGCTTGTCGGGTGACACCCGACATGCCTGGAAGTGGAAGGCCAGATCCTTGGTTGACATATGGTGCTGCCCTCCATGGGGTGGCTGAATTGCTAAAAGCTGTGGGCACAGGATGGCTGGAAACCCGGCAAGGAGGCATGAGTAGCAGTTTGTAGCCATTTCCATTGTGGCGATGTGAGTGGCCTGTTCATTTACTGTTCTGGGGGGGACAATTTGAAATGCCTCTGCATGTACCACCCATCTGCCTTGTAGGTCAACGATGAGAGAGTGCGCCCAGAGAAAGTCTTCTCCCAGCAGGGGCTTGTCGACTGCGGCCAGGGTGAAACCCCAGTGGAAATCCGTATTTCCGAAATGCAGGGGAAAGAGTTTGCGGCCGAAAATGGAGATGGCAGAGTTGTTGGCTGCACAAAGGGTGAGGCCGTGCGGTCTTGTACGCGTCTCAAGGGAATTGGGCAGAATGAGACTTATTTCAGCTCCCGTGTCAACCAGGAGCTTGCGGCCCGAGATGCTGTCCCACAGATGAAGTAACCTGTTCCTCTGGCTAGCCATCGTGGCCACTATCGGTACTGGCCCACTTGAAACGAGCAGGGTTGATGACATATTCATGCCTCTGACCCCCAGCGATGGTGAAACTTTGAGCCTGGCAGGAAGGGCATTTATCCGCTGCCAGGTTCAGTTTGTGGGGCGGTTGCCGTGACAGTTTGAGTAGTTGGTGAAGGGCCTCTGGATTCTCACATTTTATGTGGTAGAGGAAGTCGGCCCTGGCTGCTACCTTCCTACAGTGGCTGAAATCGGTGTCAGAGCACAGGAGGCAAACGTCCTCAAGCATTTGCTAAAGGAAGGCCTGTTAGAACATAAAGCAGGGTTTATGTCCTTCTGCCAGCGCAAGCATCTCATCCATCAAGGCGGTCTCCTAAACCATTGAGGTTCAAGAGCCTTGTTGTCCTTTCGTGGTGTGAGAGACCGTCAGTGGCTATGAGGAGGTTCTTTAAGGCCAGGTATTTACCCTCCTCTGGTGGCGTCTTGATGAGGTCGTCCACGTGGGCTTCGGTCTCTTGATTGAGGGAACGGACAACGTAGAAATATCTGGTGGAGTCTGAGGAGATTTGCTTGAGCTGGAACTGGACCTCCACCTAGCTGAACCAGGTGCCGGGCCAGTTGGTCCAGAATGTGGGTAACTTGAGTGCTATGGCGCCAACCACTGCAGGATCCATGTAGCGAGAGTCTACAGAAAGTGGAGACTCATCGGGGTCCCCAGTTGTGGCGTGTTGGATGCGAGCGAGTGAACAGACTGGAGATACAGATTGTGAGCTCTGGGGTTGCAGCAGGAATGTTTATTTAAACTTCATGCGCTTGCTTTCAGCAGTGTGGTTGGACCGCACGTACGCTCTGCCACTTACATCACATTGAAGAAAGCGCACACGCCAGCTTCCATCGTGGAGTGGAAGAGAAGTAAAAGCATCACCATCTCAGCTGCAACTGCCCTGCCAACCGTGCGGAACAAGCGGAGCTGGTTCGTCGAGGTAGATTTGTGCATTGCCCCATATCTGCCATTTTTCAGCCCATTTTTCCAGCTGGTCTAGATCCCACTGCAAGCTTTGAAAACTTTCTTCACCTCCAATCTTAGTGTCTCCTGTAAACTTGCTAATCCAATTTACCATATCATCATCCATCCAGATCATTGATACAAATGACAAGCCAATGGTCCAGCACCGATACCTGAGATGCACCATTAGTCAAGGTGTCGTAGTCGCAGACTTACCTTCATCAGGAGTGATGCAGGCTGCTGATAATGTAAGCGATGTGATGTACGGGGGGGGGGGGGTAATAGCATACATGCGCAGGTGTGTTAAGCACCAGTGCATGGGTTATGAATGTCATATATAGGAGGAGGAGAGTAAGAGTATCAGGATCACCCATGTGGCAGTGAGCCATTCCTATCACTGACATCTGCAGAGTCGATGCCAAAGGCTTTCGTGGATTGTTGGATTCCGTCTTTCAATGTTCTGGTCAATATTATGATGGATCGAGGCCCTCGGTTCGAGTCGTCATTGTTGTGAGCTCTCACTGATCTTCTGCGCACTACAGTTTACCATCTACAAACCAAACGCCTCATTGACCATTGCAGGCAGCATTAACTGCAAGTGTTGATGCATCTACATGGAGCAAATGTTTACCCATGGTGCAAACTGCTGTTAAGGGAGATCTTGGAATTTTAGCAGAAGAGCTAATATATAGCACTACGCTAACCTTGCCAGGTGAGTTGTCAATCTCATCGAAGCACAATGCTCTATGATCCGGTTAGTGATGTTGATCGCTTTCAGGAAAACATAAGATTACTCCAACCTACTCCTTTGTGGCAGGCGTCACCTGTAGTGAATGTGCTGAATGATTTACAATGCTGTACTCGTGTTTCTCTGGCATGCTGTTGTTCACAGACCACTTCAGCCTGTTTACGATGGTCCCTTTGAGGTCCTACGATGCCACCCAAAGACTTTTGTGATCGACAGGACTGGAAAAGCTGACACAGTTTCCATCGACAGATTGAAGCTGGCATATGTTGACGGTCCATGTTCTCTGTCCGAGCTAGAGTCAGAGGACCAGTTGCACACTTGCCAGTCAGACCATGCATCTCCTGACTTGCATTATCCAACAGGGTCAGGCCGAACAGCCAGCCCTCTAGAACATTACATAATGGGACAGTTCCAATCAGTCGTATCTTTGCATGGCTCGGAGAGTGGTGGGGGTGGGGGGGGGGGTGCTTTTGTGGTCACGTACTTACTTTTGTCAGGAGTGGTGTCGGCTGACATTGATGACGTAAGCGATGCGATGTGCTTGGGTAATAGCGCACATCCACAAGTGTATTAAGCATCAGTAATACAGGTGATGACTCTCAGATGTAGAAGGAGGAGAGGGAGAGTGTCAGGATCACCCGTGTGGCAGTGAGACAATGAGAAGGTCAGAGGGGTTTGGCCGGATGGTGTTTGGGGAGTTGAAGAATGCAATGTCATGTCTAGTGAATAATAAAAGAAAGTCGACTTCATGGTGTGCTGGAAGAAACAAGTGAGTGTATTCTTTATTTGTTGGTAACCTGTGGTAAATCAGTGCCATTACAACAGGCCTCCAGTCTGAGAAGCCATCATCCATCACTACTCCTGGCTTCTCCTGTCCAGCCATTGTCAAATCCAGTTCACTATTTTACCAGGAATACCTAGTGTCTGAATCTTTCTGACGAATGTCTCATGTGAGACCTTGTCAAAGACCTTACTAAAGTCCATAGACAACATCCACAGCCTTTACTTCATCAAGTTTCCTGGTAAACCCCTCTAAAAACCCTATAAGATTGGTTAAACATGACCTACAACACACAAAGCCATGTGGACTACCCCTAATCAATTTCTGGTTATTCAAATAACTCTATATCAGATTTCTTATAACACCTTCCAATAATTACCTATTACTGATGTCAGGCTCACTGACCTATAATTTCCCAAGTTACTTTTGGAGCTTTTTTAAACAACAGAACAATGTGAGCTACCCTCCAACCCTCTGGCACTCCACACATAGCTAAGGACATTTTAAATATTTATGCCAGACTCCCTGCGATTTCTACATTAGCCTCCCTCCAGGTCTGATGGAATATCTTGTCAGGCCCTGGGGATTTATCCACCCTTATTTGCTTTAAGACAACAAGCACTTCCTCCTCTTAAATCTGTGCAGTTTTCATGATCTCACTGCTTGTTTTCCTTACTTCCCATGACTGAGCCCTTTTCCTGAGAAAATATTGATGAAATAAAATCATTCAAGATCTTCCCCATATCTTTTGGCTCCATACAAAGCCGACTACTCTGATCTACAATGGGACCAATTTTTCCCTTACTATCCTTTTGCTCTTAATATACCTATAGAAATCCTTTGGAGTTTCCTTCATATTGTCTGCCAAAACAACCTCGTGCCTTCTTTAAACCTTCCTGATTTCTTCCTTGAGGGTTTTATTGCATTTTTTAATACTCCTCAAGTACCTGATTTGCTCCATGTTGCCTATACCTGTTATATACCTCTCTCTTCTTCTGAACCAATATCCCTCGAAAACCAAGGTTCCTTATGCCTGTTAACTTTGCATTTAATCCTGACAGGAACATACAAACTCTGTACTCGCAAAATTTCACCTTTGAAGGTCCTCCACTTACTTCACATATCCTTGCCCAAAAACAACTTAACCCAATCTCCGTATTTTAGATCCTTCCTCATTTCTTCAAAATTGACCTTTCTCCAGTTTAGAATTTCAACCCAAGGACCAGACCTATCCTTCTCCATAATTAATTTGAAACTAATGACAAGATCACTGGTCCCAAAATGTTCCCCTATACATATTTCTGTCACCTGTCTCATTCCCTAATAGGAGATCCAGTATTTTGCTCTCATTGGTACCTCTATATATTGATTTAGAAAACTTTCCTGAACATATTTGACAAACTCCAAGCCATCCAGCCCTTTTTACAGTTTGGGAGTCCAAGTCAATATGTGGAGTGTTAAAATCTTTTTTCTATCACAGGCTTAACTTTCCTGTAGCTGTCTGCTATCTCTCTACTGATTTGCTCCTCCAATTTTCGATGACTGTTGGGCAGTCATGAGTGTGGTCATACCTTTCCTGTTCCTCAGCTCCACCCATATAGCCTCAGTAAATGAGCCCTTTGGTCTGACCTGCCTGAGCACTGCTGTGATATTTTCCCTGACGAGCAATGCCACTCCTCCCCCTTTCATCCCTCTGTTCTATCACGTCTAAAGCGATAGAAGTCTGAAACATTGAGCTGTCAGTCCTGCCCCTCCTGCAACTAAGTTTCACTTATAGCCACAATGTCTTAATTCCTCATGCCAATCCATGCTCTTAAGCTCATCTGCCTTTCCTACAATATTCCTTGCATTGAAATAGATGCACCTGAGAATATTTCCACTACATTCAACCTGTTGACTTCTAACAGTGCATGCAATTCTAACATCATCTTTTCCCTCCTCCACTCCTCTATCTGCTCTGACAATCTGGTTCCCATCCCCCTGTAAATCTAGTTTAAACTCAGCAGAGCAGCACTAGCAAACCTTCCTCCAAGGATATTAGTCTCCCTTCAAGTTTAGTTGCAACTGACCTGCCAAAACAGGCCCCACCTTATCTGGAAGATAGCCCAATGATCCAGAAACCTGAAGCCCACACTCCCTCCTGTACCATGCCTTTAACCATGTGTTAAGATGAAATATTCCCCTATCCAGAGATCACAGCCTGGAGGACCTGTCCTTCAACCTAGCACCTAAGTCCCTGAACTCTCCTTGCAGGAATTCCTCACCCTTCCTACCCACGTCATTGATCTTTACATGGATCACGACATCTGGCTGCTCATTCTCCTTCCTGATAACGCCTGTGAACTCGATCTGAGATATCTCAGACCCTAGCACCGTAAGGCAAACATACTATCCGGGATACTCAATCTCTTCCATAGAACCTCTTATCTGTCCCCCAACTATGGAATCCCCAATCACTACAGCTCACCTCTTCTCCTCCCTTCCCTTCTTAGTCACAGGACCAGACTCTGGGCCAGGTTGTCCTCACCCACCCCCAGCAATATCATTTCATCTATGTCCATTTCTTATACCGGAGATTGAATTTTCAAAAACTTGGACTTTTAGCTGGACCTTGTATTATGTTGGACAGTTAAGGATGGTAGAACCAAGGCATGTAGAAAATGGTAAAATATATGATCAGTTATGATTTAATTGTATAGTGGAACATTGTTAATGTGTTCAATGGACTACAGCATCTCCAACGATCCAGTCTGTCAACAGCAATACATTTTTCTTCAGAAGTGCATGGACAATGGGCAATTACAGACTGGCATTCTTCCTACCTGAACTGGCAAGAAGTTGATTTATTACTACTGATTTTAAAAAACCCTGTTATCAATTCTGCAATATTTCAATCATTATTATTCAGTTGTGACCTTTGGCCATGCTATTTTAATCAGCTTGATTTAAACTCGACAGCGTTGCATTCTTTACTCCAAATAAACTGTTCTAATCTAGGGCACAACAATTGTGAATCGTGTACCATTCCAATGATTACACTATCTTTGGCTATTTCCAATGACATTATATTTAGAAAAAAAGTAAGTTAACTTAATGGTGATGTTGGACAAAATTAAGTTATGCAAATGTCTCTTTCTCTATATTTAATCTGATGCTTGCTTTCTTTGTGCTTGCATCTCTTTCATTTTTCCAGAGATAAATTTGTGGTTTCTGGTTTTCTGGGGGCAGATTTGCATCCAAATTTGAAACAAATCAGCTGATTTTTTTTTAGCAAATTGCTTGGTAAATTGGATAGTGTGGTAGCACATGAGCTATATGCATGAATCCGAAGTGTACACTGTATAATATGGGTAGTGTTTAATGCTTATTTCCCCAATATTGAAATCTACTGATATCCATTTTGAACAGACTCAATAACTGAGCATCCAGAGTTTATTATTTACCTCTGTGTGAAGAAATGTCTTCTCATCTCAGTCTTGAATAGCTAACCCTTTACACTTGCTACTTGATTCCTGCTTCTAGCCACCCCAATCAGGGGAAACATTCCCCTTGGATCTATACTTCAACTGCATGAGAATTTCATATGCTTCAATGAAGCTAACCCATAATCTTTGAAACTCAAGGGAGTATTGGTCCAGTCTGCTTAATCTCTGATCAGAGCACATATGGCCCATTCCAGGAATCAATTGGATAAAAACCTTTGCTGCATTATCTTGATCAAAAACATATTCTTCTCAAGCTTTGGAGACCAGATGAATACACAATGTTCCCAATATATTCTGACCAGGTTCCCATGTATTTGCACCATGTTGTTCTTATTTTTCTACTCAAATATTCTTTCAGGAAAGCATACTTGTTCCCACAATTAAAATTAAAATTTTAAAATTTAGACAGACAGCACGGTAACAGGCCATTTCAGCCCACAAGTCCATGCCGCCCAATTTACATCCAATTAACCTACACCCACAGTATGTTTCAAATGGTGGGAGGAAACCGGAGCCCCAGGGGACAACCCACACAGACACAGGAAGAAAGTAAAAACTCCTTACAGACATAGAACATAGAACACTACACCACAGTACAGGCTCTTTGGCTCTCGATGTTGTGCCGACCCATATATTTCGTAACCTTCTATTTTTCCTTCATCCATATGTCTGTCTAAGAGTTAGTTAAACACCCCTAATGTTTCAGCCTCCACCACCATCCCTGGCAAGGCATTCCAGGCACCCACAACTTTCTGTGTAAAAATCTTACCCCTGATGTCTCCCCTAAACTCCCCTCCCTTAACTTTGTACATATGTCCTCTGGTATTTGTTATTCCTTGCCTGAGAAAACAGGTGCTGGCTATCCACCCTATCAATGCCTCTCATAATCTTGTAGACCTCTATCAAGTCTCCTCTCTTCTTTCTGTGCTCCAAAGAGAAAAGTCCCAGCTCTGTTAGCCTTGCCTCATAAGATTTTCTTTCCAATCCAGGTAATATTCTGATAAATATCATCTGCACCCTCTCCATAGCTTCCACATCCTTCCTATAATGAAGTGACCAGAACTGAATACAATGCTCTAAGTGTGGTTTCACCAGAGATTTGTAGATTTGCAACATGACCTCTCTACTCCTGAACACAATCCCCCTATTAATAAATCACAGCATCCCATAGACCTTCTTAATTATCCTATCAACCTGTGCAGTGACCTTGAGGAATGTATTGATTTGAGAGCCCCAAGCTCCCTTTGTTCATCCACACTCCTAAGTAACCAACCATTCACCCTGTATTCAACCTTCTTATTTGTCCTTCCAAGATGCATCACCTCACACTTATCCAGATTGATCTTCAACTGTCACTTTTCGGCCCAACTCTACATCCTGTCTGTATCATCTTGTAACCTTCACCAACCTTCAGCTCCATCGATAACTCCTCCAACCTTCGTATAATCTGCTAACTTACTGAGCCATTCTTCTGCCTCTTCATCCAGTCATTTATAAAAAAATCATAAGGGGAAGGGTCCCAGAACAGATCCTTGTGACAGTCCACTAGTCACCGACCTCCAAGCAGAATATTTTCCTTCTATCACTCCTCTCTGCTTTCTTCCTACAAGCCATTTTTTAATCCTCACAGTCAAGGTTCCACTGATCCCAAGCCTCATGACTTTCTGGTTGAGTCTCTCTGGCTTTGAACCCAGATCCAAATCACTGGTGCTGTAAATGTATTGTGCTAACCGCTACACCAATCATGCCACCCCAAAGATTTAGCAACATCACATGATATTTTATACACAAATTTAGGCAAACATTTTGAATTATAGCATTAGGTCATTGACTTGAGATGATAACTCTGTTCCTCTCTCTGTAGATACTGCATGGTCAGCAGAACATTCCTATATTTCAAATTTCTAGCATCTGCTTAATATTGCCTTTGGTTAAGCATGTTGATTAGACACAGGACCTGTGCCCAGCTTTCCTCACCAGGCAGATGATACTTGGGATTTTGTTACCTCCACCCTTTAGTGCAGCCTCCTTTATGCCTACTGGCTCTGTTGCACCAAGGACCAGGATCTGAACTGTTGTCTAGATGTAAGACTGAGTGAGTGGGTGCTCATTCCCTTGCTCTTTCTCAACATCCAGCAGCTGATTGGTGGGAAAACTTGCTGATCTGAAGAAAGAAAGTGACAAGGGTATTGTTCTGGTCATGACTTGAGGACAGGTGGAAGGCATCAAATGCAGCTTTTAAATCAGGAAATATTGTATCAGCTCCACAGCAGATACAATCATGAAAATTAGATGAGAGTACAGCCTGCATTAGTTCAGGGTTAAGTATGGCTCAAGATACAAGGGTATTTTTCACCAAAGGTATGGGGACCTCTGAGCATAAACCCTCTAAAAGGTAATGGACACAGCCCAGGACATCACAGACAAAACCCTCCCCACCATCAAGAACCATTGGAGAGCAGCAGCAATCACCAAGGTTCCACACCACCCAGTACACACTCTGTTCTTACTGCTACCATCAGGAAGGAGGTGTCTGTGCCACAAGACTTACACCATCAGGTTCAGGAACAGTTGCTACCCCTCCACCATCAGCGAAAAACTCAATCAGGGACTCTTTTAAGTATTCTTACTTTTGCTACTTATTCATTTTTTTCTCTGTCTCTGTATTGCAAGGCTAGTTTGTTTACATTTTTTTTGTTTACACGTTCACGTTGAGTCTAGGTTTTTTTTGTACTACCAATAAGTGGTAATTCTGCCTCACCCACAGGAAAAGGAATCTCAGGGTTGTATGTGATGTCATATATGTACTCCGACAATAAATCTGAATTTTTCTTTTCCACCTCTCCTCATGTGGTCCTCATCCAATCTTTACATCCAAGACACTCAGGTCATCAGTGACCTGCAATAGGACTGATCTGTTTCTTGTGTCAGAACTGCTTCCATAGACAAGGCTCCCAGCTGGATTTTCAGCACCATGACCCATCCTGTAACATCAGTTGAATGTCAGATGAAAAGGATGCAAGATGAAAGAGGACGGCAATACATAGTGTCACTGCAAGAATGTTAATGTTAGGTCATGGACTGGGGTTAATGCCCAGGGCGATAGAAGAAGACAGGAAATTCCCAGTACCAGGCCCTTTCCTACCAAACATCCCCACAATGACCATCGACTGGTAATCCCTACAGGTATCAGTTAAGGTAGCAGAAGGTTGCTCCATTTTCCAGATCCTACATCCTCAGGGTGGTCAAGGAGAAATGATGGTGCTGAGGGGACAGGAATAAATAAAAATAAATTTCTCTGTGACATAACTTCTTTCATTGCCTCTAATTCTGTCCCGCTCTCCCTGCCTGACAAAAAAAAACTGCCAATGTTGGAAATTTGATATAAAAGCAGAAATTCTGCAACACTCAGTACATCATATGTGCAGCATATGTGGAATGAAGAGCAGAATTACCATTTCAAATCAGAGACCCTTTGAAAATGAATTTTTCCACATGCTAAAAAGAACTTTTTAGTTCTGGGGAACTTAGTAGGGTCGAGCAGCATCAGTGGGAGAAAAAGGAATGATCGATGTTTCAGGACGGAACCCTTCATCATGTTTGAAAGTGCAGAGGGGAGATAACTGAGGACGGGGTGGGAAGGAGGCAGGGAGGAGTGAAGGATGATGGGCAAATATGGAGGTTGGTGCAGATGATTGGCAGGTGCCAAAAAAATGCAGAGGACCACGCTGGTAGTGGAGAATCAGTGGGAATGATGATGGCATGCAAGCAAGAGTTTAGGATGGCCAATATGGACAAATCACAGATGTTCTGCAAAATGGTCCCCTTGTTGCATTTGGTCTCAGCAAAGTGTAGAAGGCCTTCTTTATTTTCTGGTTTTGCCTATCTCTCTATCGTGGTCTGACATCTACCTCCACCTGCACATTTGTCCATCATCTTTGACCCTTTCCTGGTTCCCCAATCTCCAAGTGGACCCTGTCCAACCCCTCATTCTCTGACCTCATTAAGATGGCTCTGCACCTTCAGTCTGGCTGAAGGGTTTCAACCCAATATATTGGTAATTTTTTTTCCCCCACCCATGGTGCTCGATCCCACTGAGTTTCTCCAGCTGACTGCTTATTGCTCCATATTACAGCATTTGCAGTTTCCTGTGTGTCTGCAGGAGGAACTTTACAGGTCAGGCAGCATCTGTGGATGAAATGAAGAGTCAATGTTTCAAGGAATAAGTGGATCCAATTGAGGAAATACTGATTGACGGATAGTCAGATGGGGAAGGCAAGCATGAAGACAGCAGCAGTGGCTGGGAGGTGATTCTGTGACAGAATATAGATATGTTTTTGGAAGATAAATTGGGGTGGGGTTTTTAGTGTAGGTCACATTCAAACACTTTAAAACAGATCTTATTTAAAATACTGCAGCTCTGCTCATGCTAGACATGTCGAGGCCAATAGTCTTTGCAAAAGTTTTGGAGAATGCCCAAGAGTCTTCACTAATGGATTGTTGTTTACAAAAGAGCTTGTTGGAGCTGCATTCATTCTGGAGTGGAACTTGCTGTTCTAGGAGAGTCATGAGGTTTTGCAACCAGAGAAAGTGTGTGTGTGTGTGTGTGTGTGTGTGTGTGTGTGTGTGTGTGTGTGTGTGTGTGTGTGTGTGTGTGTATGTGTGTGTGTCTATGAGTGTGTGTGTGTGTGTCTATGAGTGTGTGTGTGTCTATGAGTGTGTGTGTGTCTATGAGTGTGTGTGTGTGTGTCTATGACTGTGTGTGCGTGTGTGTGTGTCTATGAGTGTGTGTGTGTCTATGAGTGTGTGTGTCTATGAGTGTGTGTGTGTCTATGAGTGTGTGTGTGTGTGTCTATGAGTGTGTGTGTGTATGAGTGTGTGTGTGTCAATGAGTGTGTGTGTGTGTCTATGAATGTGTGTGTGTGTCTATGAATGTGTGTGTGTCTATGAGTGTGTGTGTGTCTATGAGTGTGTGTGTGTCTATGAGTGTGTGTGTGTCTATGAGTGTGTGTGTGTTTGTCTATGAGTATGTGTGTCTGTCCATGAGTGTGTGTGTGTGTCTATGAGTGTGTGTGTGTCTATGAGTGTGTGTGCGTGTGTATGAGTGTGTGTGTGTGTCTATGAATGTGTGTGTGTATGAGTGTGTGTGTGTCAATGAGTGTGTGTGTGTGTCTATGAATGTGTGTGTGTGTCTATGAATGTGTGTGTGTCTATGAGTGTGTGTGTGTATGAGTGTGTGTGTGTCAATGAGTGTGTGTGTGTCTATGAATGTGTGTGTGTGTCTATGAATGTGTGTGTGTCTATGAGTGTGTGTGTGTCTATGAGTGTGTGTGTGTCTATGAGTGTGTGTGTGTCTATGAGTGTGTGTGTGTTTGTCTATGAGTATGTGTGTCTGTCCATGAGTGTGTGTGTGTGTCTATGAGTGTGTGTGTGTCTATGAGTGTGTGTGCGTGTGTATGAGTGTGTGTGTGTGTCTATGAGTGTGTGTGTGTGTCTATGAGTGTGTGTGTGTGTGTGTCTATGAGTGTGTGTGTGTGTGTCTATGAGAGTGTGTGGGTGTCTATGAGTGTGTGTGTATATGAGTGTGTGTGTGTGTCTATGAGTGTGTGTGGGTGAGTGTGTGTCTATGAGTGTGTGTGTGTGTCTATGAGTGTGTGTGGGTGTGTGTGTGTCTATGAGTATGTGTGTGTGTGTCTATGAGTGTGTGTGTGTGTCAATGAGTATGTGTGTGTGTCTATGAGTGTGTGTGTGTGTGTCTATGAGTGTGTGTGAGTGTGTGTGTCTATGAGTATTTGTGTGTGTCTATGAGTGTGTGTGGGTGTGTATGAGTATGTGTGAATGTGTGTGTCTATGAGTGTGTGTGTGTATGAGTGTGTGTGTGTGTCTATGAGTGTGTGTGAGTGTGTGTGTGTTTGTCTATGAGTGTGTGTGTGTCTATGAGTGTGTGTGTATATGAGTATGTGTGTGTGTCTATGAGTGTGTGTGTGTCTATGTGGGTGTGTGTGTGTGTGTGTGACTATGAGTGTGTGTGTGTCTATGAGTGTGTGTATCTATGAGAGTGTGTGTGTGTCTATGAGTGTGTGTGTGTGTATGAGTGTGCGTGTCTGTCCATGAGTGTGTGTGGGTGTGTGTCTATGAGTGTGTGTGAGTGTCTATGAGTGTGTGTGTGTATATGAGTGTGTGTGTGTGTCTATGAGTGTGTGTGTGTCTATGAGTGTGTGTGGGTGTGTGGGTGTGTCTATGAGTGTGTGTGTGTGTCTATGAGTATGTGTGTGTGTGTCTATGAGTGTGTGTGTGTCTATGAGTGTGTGTGTGTCTATGAGTGTGTGTGTGTCTTTGAGTGTGTGTGTGTGTATATGAGTATGTGTGTGTGTCTATGAGTGTGTGTGTGTCTATGAGTGTGTGTGGGTGTGTGTGTGTCTATGAGTATGTGTGTGTGTGTCTATGAGTGTGTGTGTGTGTATGAGTATGTGTGTGTGTATCTATGAGTGTGTGTGTGTCTATGAGTGTTTGTGTGTGTGTATGAGTGTGTGTGTGTGTCTATGAGTGTGTGTGTGTGTCTATGAGTGTGTGTGTGTGTGTGTGTCTATGAGTGTGTGTGAGTGGGTGTGTCTATGAGTGTGTGTGTGTCTATGAATGTGTGTGTGTGTCTATGAGTGTGTGTGTGTGTGTCTATGAGTGTGTGTGTGTGTCTATGAATGTGTGGGTGTGTCTATGATTGTGTGTGTGTGTCTATGAGTGTGTGTGTGTGTCAATGAGTATGTGTGTGTGTCTATGAGTGTGTGTGTGCGTGTCTATGAGTGTGTGTGGGTGTGTGTGTGTCTATGAGTATTTGTGTGTGTCTATGAGTGTGTGTGTGTGTGTATGAGTATGTGTGTATGTGTGTGTCTATGAGTGTGTGTGTGTGTCTATGAGTGTGTGTGTGTGTGTGTGTATGAGTGTGCGTGTCTGTCCATGAGTGTGTGTGGGTGTGTGTCTATGAGTGTGTGTGAGTGTCTATGAGTGTGTTTGTGTGTGTGTATCAGTGTGTGTGTGTATATGAGTGTGTGTGTGTGTCTATGAGTGTGTGTGTGTCTATGAGTGTGTGTGTGTCAATTAGTGTGTGTGTGTCTATGAGTGTGTGTGTGTGTGTCTATGAGTATGTGTGGGTGTGTGTGTGTGTCTATGAATGTGTGTGTGTGTCAATGAGTATGTGTGTGTGTCTATGAGTGTGTGTGTGTGTGTGTCTATGAGTGTGTGTGGGTGTGTGTGTGTCTATGAGTATTTGTGTGTGTCTATGAGTGTGTGTGTGTATGAGTATGTGTGTATGTGTGTGTCTATGAGTGTGTGTGTGTGTCTATGAGTGTGTGTGTGTGTGTATGAGTGTGTGTGTCTGTCCATGAGTGTGTGTGGGTGTGTGTCTATGAGTGTGTGTGTGTGTGTGTCTATGAGTGTGTTTGTGTGTCTATGAGTGTGTGTGTGTGTGTCTATGAGTGTGTGTGTGTCTATATGTGTGTGTGGCTGTGTGGGTGTGTCTATGAGTGTGTGTGTGTCTATGAGTATGTGTGTGAGTGTGTGTGTGTGACTATGAGTGTGTGTGGGTGTGTGTGTGACTATGTGTGTGTGTGTGTGTGTCTATGAGTGTGTGTGTCTATGAGAGTGTGTGTGTGTCTATGAGTGTGTGTGTGTTTGTGTGTGTGTGTCTATGAGTGTGTGTGTCTGTCTATGAGTGTGTTTGGGTTTGTGTCTATGAGTGTGTGTGTGTGTGTCTATGAGTGTGTGTGTGTATGAGTGTGTGTGTGTGTCTATGAGTGTGTGTGTATCTATGAGTGTGTGTGGGTGTGTCTATGAGTGTGTGTGCGTTTATGAGTATGTGTGTATGTCTATGAGTGTGTGCGTGTTTGTGTGTGTGTGTCTATGAGTGTGTGTGTGTGTATGAGTATGTGTGTGTGTCTATGAGTGTGTGTGTGTGTCTATGAGAGTGTGTGTGTGTCTATGAGTGTGTGTTTGTGTGTCTATGAGTGTGTGAGTGTCTATGATTGTGTGTGTGTCTATGAGTGTGTGTGTGTATGAGTGTGTGTGTCTATGAGTGTGTGTGTCTACGAGTGTGTGTGTGTTCTATGAGTGTATGTGTGTGTGTCTATGAGTGTGTGTGTCTATGAGTGTGTGTGCGTCTATGAGTGTGTGTGGGTGTGTGTGTGTGTGTCTATGAGTGTGTGTGTGTCTATGAGTGTGTGTGTCTATGAGTGTGTGTGTGTCTATGAGTGTGTGTGTGTGTGACTATGAGTGTGTGTGTGTGTCTATGAGTGTGTGTGTGTGTCTATGAGTGTGTGTGTGTCTATGAGTGTGTGTGTGTGTCTATGAGTGTGTGTGGGTGTGTGTGTGTGTCTATGAGTGTGTGTGTCAATGTGTATGTGTGTATGTCTATGAGTGTGTGTGTGTCTATGAGTGTGTGTGTCTGTGTTTGTCTATGAGTGTGTGTGTGTCTATGTGTGTGTGTGTGTGTGTCTATGAGTGTGTGTGTGTGTCTATGTGTGTGTGGGTGTGTGTGTGACTATGAGTGTGTGTGTGTCTATGAGTGTGTGTGTCTATGAGAGTGTGTGTGTCTATGAGTGTGTGTGTGTGTATGAGTGTGTGTGTGTGTCTATGAGTGTGTGTGTGTGTCTATGAGTGTGTGTGTGTGTGTCTATGAGTATTTGTGTGTGTATATAAGTGTGTGTGTGTGTGTCTATGAGTATGTGTGGGTGTGTGTGTGTCTATGTGTGTGTGTGTCAATGAGTACGTGTGTGTGTCTATGAGTATTTGTGTGTGTCTATGAGTGTGTGTGTGTGTATGAGTATGTGTGTATGTGTGTGTCTATGAGTGTGTGTGTGTGTGTCTATGAGTGTGTGTGTGTGTGTATGAGTGTGCGTGTCTGTCCATGAGTGTGTGTGGGTGTGTGTCTATGAGTGTGTGTGAGTGTCTATGAGTGTGTTTGTGTGTGTATGAGTGTGTGTGTGTGTGTCTATGAGTGTGTGTGTGTCTATATGTGTGTGTGGCTGTGTGGGTGTGTCTATGAGTGTGTGTGTGTCTATGAGTATGTGTGTGTGTCTATGAGTGTGTGTGTGTGTCTATGAGTGCGTGTGTGTGTGTCTATGAGTGTGTGTGTGTCTATGAGTGTGTGTGGGTGTGTGTGTGTCTATGAGTATGTGTGTGTATGAGTATGTGTGTGTATCTATGAGTGTGTGTGTGTCTATGAGTGTGTGTGTGTATGAGTGTGTGTGTGTGTCTATGAGTGTGTGTGTGTGTGTGTCTATGAGCGTGTGTGTGTCTATGAGCGTGTTTGTGTCTATGAGTGTGTGTGTGGCTATGAATGTGTGTGTGTCTATGAGTGTGGGTGAGTGTGTGTGTGTGACTATGAGTGTGTGTGTGTGTGTGTGTCTATGAGTGTGTGTGTCTATGAGTGTGTGTGTCTATGAGAGTGTGTGTGTGTCTATGAGTGTGTGTGTGTTTGTGTGTGTGTGTCTATGAGTGTGTGTGTGTGTATGAGTGTGTTTGGGTTTGTGTCTATGAGTGTGTGTGTGTGTGTCTATGAGTGTGTGTGAGTGTCTATGAGTGTGTTTGTGTGTGTATGAGTGTGTGTGTGTGTCTATGAGTGTGTGTGTGTCTATATGTGTGTGTGGCTGTGTGGGTGTGTGTGTGTCTATGAGTATGTGTGTGTGTCTATGAGTGTGTGTGTGTGTCTGTGAGTGTGTGTGTGTGTCTATGAGTGTGTGTGTGTCTATGAGTGTGTGTGGGTGTGTGTGTGTCTATGAGTATGTGTGTGTGTATGAGTATGTGTGTGTGTATCTATGAGTGTGTGTGTGTCTATGAGTGTGTGTGTGTATGAGTGTGTGTGTGTGTCTATGAGTGTGTGTGTGTGTCTATGAGTGTGTGTGTGTGTTTGTCTATGAGCGTGTGTGTGTCTATGAGCGTGTTTGTGTCTATGAGTGTGTGTGTGTCTATGAATGTGTGTGTGTCTATGAGTGTGTGTGAGTGTGTGTGTGTGACTATGAGTGTGTGTGGGTGTGTGTGTGACTATGTGTGTGTGTGTGTCTATGAGTGTGTGTGTCTATGAGTGTGTGTGTCTATGAGAGTGTGTGTGTGTCTATGAGTGTGTGTGTGTTTGTGTGTGTGTGTCTATGAGTGTGTGTGTCTGTCTATGAGTGTGTTTGGGTTTGTGTCTATGAGTGTGTGTGTGTGTGTCTATGAGTGTGTGTGTGTATGAGTGTGTGTGTGTGTCTATGAGTGTGTGTGTGTGTCTATGAGTATGTGTGTGTGTCTATGAGTATGTGTGTGTGTCTATGAGTGTGTGTGTGTTTGTGTGTGTGTGTGGGTGTGTCTATGAGTGTGTGTGTGTGTCTATGAGTATGTGTGTGTGTCTATGAGTGTGTGTGTGTTTGTGTGTGTGTGTCTATGAGTGTGTGTGTGTGTATGAGTATGTGTGTGTGTCTATGAGTGTGTGTGTGTGTGTCTATGAGAGTGTGTGTGTGTCTATGAGTGTGTGTGTGTCTATGAGTGTGTGTTTGTGTGTCTATGAGTGTGTGAGTGTCTATGATTGTGTGTGTGTCTATGAGTGTGTGTGTGTATGAGTGTGTGTGTCTATGAGTGTGTGTGTGTCTATGAGTGTGTGTGTCTACGAGTGTGTGTGTGTTCTATGAGTGTATGTGTGTGTGTCTATGAGTGTGTGTGTGTGTATGAGTGTGTTTGGGTTTGTGTCTATGAGTGTGTGTGTGTGTGTCTATGAGTGTGTGTGAGTGTCTATGAGTGTGTTTGTGTGTGTATGAGTGTGTGTGTGTGTCTATGAGTGTGTGTGTGTCTATATGTGTGTGTGGCTGTGTGGGTGTGTGTGTGTCTATGAGTATGTGTGTGTGTCTATGAGTGTGTGTGTGTGTCTATGAGTGTGTGTGAGTGTCTATGAGTGTGTTTGTGTGTGTATGAGTGTGTGTGAGTGTCTATGAGTGTGTTTGTGTGTGTATGAGTGTGTGTGTGTGTCTATGAGTGTGTGTGTGTGTCTATGAGTGTGTGTGAGTGTCTATGAGTGTGTTTGTGTGTGTATGAGTGTGTGTGTGTGTCTGTGAGTGTGTGTGTGTGTCTATGAGTGTGTGTGTGTCTATGAGTGTGTGTGGGTGTGTGTGTGTCTATGAGTATGTGTGTGTGTATGAGTATGTGTGTGAGTATCTATGAGTGTGTGTGTGTCTATGAGTGTGTGTGTGTATGAGTGTGTGTGTGTGTCTATGAGTGTGTGTGTGTGTCTATGAGTGTGTGTGTGTGTGTGTGTGTTTGTCTATGAGCGTGTGTGTGTCTATGAGCGTGTTTGTGTCTATGAGTGTGTGTGTGTCTATGAATGTGTGTGTGTCTATGAGTGTGTGTGAGTGTGTGTGTGTGACTATGAGTGTGTGTGGGTGTGTGTGTGACTATGTGTGTGTGTGTGTCTATGAGTGTGTGTGTCTATGAGTGTGTGTGTCTATGAGAGTGTGTGTGTGTCTATGAGTGTGTGTGTGTTTGTGTGTGTGTGTCTGTCTATGAGTGTGTTTGGGTTTGTGTCTATGAGTGTGTGTGTGTGTGTCTATGAGTGTGTGTGTGTATGAGTGTGTGTGTGTGTCTATGAGTGTGTGTGTATCTATGAGTGTGTGTGGGTGTGTCTATGAGTGTGTGTGTGTTTGTGTGTGTGTGTCTATGAGTGTGTGTGTGTGTATGAGTATGTGTGTGTGTCTATGAGTGTGTGTGTGTGTCTATGAGAGTGTGTGTGTGTCTATGAGTGTGTGTGTGTCTATGAGTGTGTGTTTGTGTGTCTATGAGTGTGTGAGTGTCTATGATTGTGTGTGTGTCTATGAGTGTGTGTGTCTACGAGTGTGTGTGTGTTCTATGAGTGTATGTGTGTGTGTCTATGAGTGTGTGTGTGTGTATGAGTGTGTGTGTGTCTATGAGTGTGTGTGGGTGTGTGTGTGTGTCTATGAGTGTGTGTGTGTCTATGAGTGTGTGTGTCTATGAGTGTGTGTGTGTGTCTATGAGTGTGTGTGTGTCTATGAGTGTGTGTGTCTATGAGTGTGTGTGTGTGTCTATGAGTGTGTGTGTGTGTGACTTGAGTGTGTGTGTGTGTCTATGAGTGTGTGTGTGTGTGTGTCTATGAGTGTGTGTGTGTGTCTATGAGTGTGTGTGGGTGTGTGTGTGTGTCTATGAGTGTGTGTGTGTGTCAATGTGTATGTGTGTGTGTCTATGAGTGTGTGTGTGTCTATGAGTGTGTGTGTGTGTTTGTCTATGAGTGTGTGTGTGTCTATGAGTGTGTGTGTGTGTGTCTATGAGTGTGTGTGTGTCTATGTGTGTGTGAGTGTGTGTGTGACTATGAGTGTGTGTGTGTGTGTCTATGAGTGTGTGTGTCTATGAGTGTGTGTGTGTGTATGAGTGTGTGTGTGTGTCTGTCTATGTGTGTGTGGGTGTGTGTCTATGAGTGTGTGTGTGTGTGTATGAGTGTGTGTGTATGAGTGTGTGTGTCTATGAGTGTGTGTGTGTCTATGAGAATGTGTGTGTGTGTGTGTGACTATGAGCGTGTGTGTGTGTCTATGAGAGTGTGTGTGTCTATGAGTGTGTGTGTATATGAGTATGTGTGTGTGTCTATGAGTGTGTGTGTGTGTCTATGTGTCTATGAGTGTGTGTGTGTGTCTATGTGTCTATGAGTGTGTGTGTGTGTCTATGTGTCTAAACTTACACACACATTACAGACACGTGTGCTTAGAATTAGAAGGGGGTTAAGTTAGATTAGTTGAGTGTGAATAGTGATAAATTAAAGTGTGATTCTGTTTTCATGTTTAAAGATAATTAAAAGTGATCTTTGTTTAAGTAACCATTTGTCTTGGTGAATATATGTTGCTGCTGGGCTTTGGGGTCCTCTGGGCTCGCAACAATACATAGAGATCACAAAGGGCTGCAGATTATGAATCTGATAAGAAAGGAAGGAGAAGAGTGGATCCATATTAGGGAGGGATACTGGCAGATGGGAACAGTGATTTATTTATTTTAATATTTCTATATACTTACTGTGCATTATGTATCGTATGTCTGTATGTGTGCTTACAGTGTTTTATACTGAGGACTGGAGAACACTGTATTGTCAGGATGCACTTGTAAAATTGGACGATGAATAGATTTGCAACCTCTTGCATCACCTTTCTCAGACTCTGCATCATCTGCTGAATGTTTCCAGCATTTTATGTTTTTATTGAACTCTCTCCATCACTCTTTTTGTTCAGTACCACCTTGCTCTCTTGTCCATTGCACAATTTCTGCAGGGCTGCATAAACGTATCTTTATGCATCTGGATATTTTCCTCTTCCTAAATTCCTTGATGTTTACTTTGTAAGCCTCCTACATAATTCCTTATTTAGCCATTGAATTTACTGTGGGCTGTTGTAGAATAATTTTTTTACTTGTAAAATAAAGATCCCTTCCTCTTTTGTTGGAAGAGTTAAAAAAAAAGGTTAGCTTTCATTCTTGGAAGCAGAGTGCTGCTTCACTAATGTGAACTCAAGACAATTCGCACACCTGCTGTTCAGGATTGCTGAACTGCGGGATTGTCCGTCTCGAAATAAAATGCAGAGGCATAAAAAAATATAGTAAATATAAGAGCCAGATTTACTGGCTGATGAAGGAGTTAAAAAATCTCGAAAGAGGAAGCAAAACGAAGGGGAAAATAAACTGTGCTGACAGACCAGTAACCCCAGGTCATAATCGTAAGGGAAAACTTTCCATCTCCTATCAAAGGGAACAAAAGGCCTGAGTTATTTGTGGAAAAAAGTAACTCCTTAAAGCAAATCTTTCTGGCATTTATACCCCGGTGCTTACTTTCCCCAGGTGGGACAAATAGCTTCTGTCACTGGGTGAAATTTAGGCTGAATGCAGCCTGTTACCAGACTCATTTATCCCATTTCCTGACATCTGCATTATCTGGATGCAGAGGTCCGAAGAGTTGACCCATTGTGGTTGTTGAGTGTTCAGCAAGGTGGTGCAGGCCAAGCAATGAAGCATTCTCCTCAACTGTAATAGGCTTTTGAAAAAATGTTAGGAAATTTAACCCTATTACAATTAAGTAAATTTTTTTGAAAATTGAAAATTAAAACGTGTTAGTTTGAAACCTCACCAAATTACTAACAAATAAATGAAAAATTCAAATTCAAGAAAATAAGTCAGCCTCTAGAAACCTTTTTTTCTACACACAATGTGCGCCTTTGTACACGGTTACGAGGAGTAACAAAGGATTTTAATTTTTAATTTGGACACACAGCATGGTAACAGGCCCTTCCAGCCCAAATATACCAAGTGACCAGAAGGCTGGGAGGAAATCCCACGCAGACATTGAAGAACATATGCATTCTTCACAGAGAGCGCCAGGTTCAAACCCTGCTCGCTGGCACTGTAATAGAGTTGCGCTAATCCCTCATGCCTGCTTTGCCATTCAATAAGATTACAGCTGGACTGATCTTCTGCTGAACTGTACTTTCCAGCCAAATCTCTTTTAGCTGAAAAGCCTCTCTCATTTGGACGAATACAATTGCTGACTCAGCATCTGGCAGCTCAGTAGAATAGAGAATTCCAATTATTCAAAACACTCCAGACCCTTTGCAGTCTCCACGTAACTTAATGGCCCACCTACTTTTGAATTGTTATCAAATGTTGATACTTTCCATTCAAACATTTTTATCTGTGATGAATATAACAGGCTGCATAACGTATCTTTATGCATCTGGATATTTTCCCTTCCTAAATTCCTTGATGTTTACTTTGTAAGCCTCCTACATAATTCCTTATTTAGCCATTGAATTTATTGTGGGCTGTTGTAGAATAATTTTTTTACTTGTAAAATAAAGATCCCTTCCTCTTTTGTCGGAAGAGTTAAAAAAAAATGTTAGCTTTCATTCTTGGAAGCAGAGTGCAGCTTCACTAATGTGAACTCAGGACAATTCGCACACCTGCTGCTCAGGATTGCTGAACTGCGGGATTGTCCGTCTCGAAATAAAATGCAGAGGCATAAAAAAAATATAGTAAATATAAGAGCCAGATTTACTGGCTGACGAAAGAGTTAAAAAATCTCGAAAGGTCATGCTGTTGTGAGATTTGCATGGAACATACAGGCAGCACAGTTAACAGAGTGATTACCACCATGCTATTACACTGCCAGCAGCCCAGGTTTGAATTTGGCGCTGTCTCTAAGGAGTTCTTACCTTCTCCCTGTGTCCGTGTGTGTTTCGTCCTCCAGGTCCTCCAGTTTTTTTTTCTCACCCTTCACAGCATACGGGGGTCGGGGAAAGGGGGGGGGTTTAGATTAAATGGTTGTATTTGGGCAGCAGCAGGAGCTCGTGGGGTGGAAGGGGCTATATGTATACTGCAGCAATACATATATATATATATACAAATTTCAGCCCCCCCCAAATACATTATTATTATAACAATGTACCCTTTAGATGCAGTTAAAGAAAATTCTATCCATTTAATTTTTACACATTTTATTTTTTTTTCAAATTGAGGCATTATCTATAACAATTAAGTAGTAAGTGTCGCTGACAATTAGATAACACACAGATGAGAAACTAGCTGAAGGCCAGAAAGCAGACATTCATAGTAAATGGCTGCTCTTGAGCCTGAAGAACGGTGGCCTGCACTCTTCCCCGGGGGACCACTTTTTGTTTGATATACCGATCATTAATAGAGATGCGAAGGGTAGAATCTCTACATTTAGTGATGCCGCCGAATTTGAAGAACTGGTGAACCCTGCAGAGGATAATAATTGACAGCAAGAGGGCACACAAAGAATGGAAGAGTATGCAAACAAATGACAAAATAAATGCAAAAAAAGTATAAAGTGATCCATTTTGTCAGAAGGAATGAGATAAGGTTAAATGGCATGGTTGTAGAAAATGTGTAAGAGCAGAATGACCTGAATAGATTTATAAATCTTTGAACGCAGTGGGATATTTTGAAAGCAGAAATTAAAAAAATATAGGCAATCCAAGGTTTGTAAATAGAGTTTCGGAATATTAAAGCAAGGAGTTATTTTTGAAATGTTATCATATGCTGGTGAGGCCAAAGGCAAAATAATACATTCAGTTCTGGCCATCTCTCTTTATAAAGGATGTGAGAGCACTAGAGAGGGTGCTAGATCAATCAGCAAGAATGACGGCCGGGTTAAGTGATCTCAGCTGATGAAAAGTTACAGGAACAGAGAACCAAAGTAAGACCATGGTTGAGGGTGTTGCTGATTGAAAGGAAGATTGTCCAAGACTATGGGGGAATATAAACCAGATAGGACGTTCAGAAACAGAATCAGAATTTATTGTCGTGAACAAGTCATGAAATACGATGGTTTGCAGAAGCATCATAAGTGGAAATTATGCACCTTTTAATTACTATACATTAAAAAAGTCAACAAAAGTAAGGCAGTGTCTTTGGTTCACTGATTATTCAGGAATCTGATGGCAGCAGGAAGAAGTTGTCCTTGTACAATTGAGTGCTCGTCTTTAGGCTCCTTTTTTCCCGATGGTAGCAGAGTGAAGAGGGCATGCCCTGGGTGTTGGGGGTCTTTGAGGATAGAGGCTGCTTTTTTTAAGGCACTGCCTCAAGTAGATGTCCTCGCTGGAGTTAAGTCTGAAGCCTGTGATGTTGCAAGCCAAGCAAACAACCCTCTGGAGTTTATTCTTGTCCTGAGAGTTGGTGCCTCCTTGCCAGGCAGCGATGCAACCAGCCAGAATGCTCTCCATGGTACACCTGTAGAAGTTTATGAGAGTCTTCAGTGACATACCGAATCTCCTCAAACACCTCACAAAGTATAGCCACTGGTGAGCCTTCTTTGTGATTGCATCAATATGGAGGCTCCAGGACAGATCCTCAGAGATGTTGACACCAAGGAATTTGAAGTTTTTGACACTCTCCGCTACTGAGTCCTCGATGAGTACTGGGTCATGTTCCCCTGACTTCATCCTGAAATCTGCAATTATCTCATTGGTTTTGCCAACGTTAAGCGCAAGGCTGTTGTCAATACACCCATTCAACAAGCTGGTCTATCTCCCGCCTGCACAGTTCCTCGTTGCCATTGGAGATTCTGTCAACAACTGTGGTCTCATCAGCAAACATGTAGATGGCATTGGAATTGTGCCTGGCCACACAATCATGGGCATAATGCATAGAGCAGTGGGCTAAGCACGCATCCTTGAGATGCACCTGTGTTGATAATCAGTAAGGAGGAGTCGTTGTTTCCAGTTTTGTGGTGTTCTGATGAGAAAGTCAAGCATTCAGTTGCAGAGAAGGGTACAGAGGCCTAAAGCTTCTCAACCAGCACTGAGGGAATAATGTTATTGAAGGCAAAGCTGTAGTTAATGAAGAACAATGAGTTGCTGTTTTTGAGGTGATCCAGAGCTGAGTGGAGAGTCAGTGATATTGCATCTGCTGTGGAGCAATTGTGACAATAGGTGAATTGCAGTGGGTCCAGATCTTTGCTTAGGTATTGTTAATTCTGGCCATGACCAGCCTCTCAAAGTATTTCATCACAGTAGAAGTTAGTGCTACTGGGTAGTAGTCACTGAGGCAGCTTACTCTACTCTTCTTGGGTACCAGGATGATTGATGTCCTTTTGAAGCAGGTGGGAACCTCTGACTGCAGCAATGAGAGGTAGAAAATGTCCGTGAACACTCCGCCTAGTTGGTTAGCAGAGATTTTTAGTTCCCTGCCAGTTAGGCCATCAGGGCCTGATGCCTTGCGAGGGTTCACCCTCTTGAATGATGTTCTGATGTCACCCTCAGAGACAGATATCACAGGGGCCTCAGCCTTTTCAGGGATTCTAGTAGGCACTGTTTGGTTCTTCTTCTCAAAGTGTGCATAGAAGGTGTTCAGCTCAATGGTAAAGAAGCATCACTACATGATGTGAGCAGAGCCTTGCAGATAGAATTTAATCCTAGCAAATGTGAATTAATACAGTTTGGGAAACATTTTCCAAGAAGGATATGGATAGTAAATGGACGGGTATTAAGAAAGGCTGATGAATAGAGTAACGATGGAGCCAAATACAATCTGCTAGATGAACTCCGCAGATTAGACAGCGTCAGTGGGAGAAATTGAATGGTTTACATTTTGAGCCAATACATGAGAAATAAGCGCAGGTTAAACAAGAAAGATTGCATACGCAGTGATGAGTGTGGCATTAACATCGACCTCCTCTCTTTCTCCCATTTTCCCTCTTTCCCTATCCCTCCATCTCCTCACTCGCTTCCCTCTCTGGTCAAAAAGCTACCCTCTCCTCCTATCGCTTCTCAGTGTTTTTCTCTTCTGCCCGCCCACCCTTATCCACCTCCACTGAGAGGAGCTGACACTACTTCATTTGCCCCATAGCCATTTGAGCAATGCAAGTTCATGAAGGATATCATAAAATGCAAGTTTTCTTTCAGTATGGTTATTAAAATTCATAGTGTATCTAATCAGAAATCAATGTAACAGCAGGAAGGGTGGCACAGTTATCATAGCAGTTAACACAACGTTATTGCCACGCTACAGTGGGGCTTCGAATCCAGGCTGCCTGCAAGTTTGTATGTTCTCCCCATAACCTCTGTGGGCTTTCTCCAAGGGCTGCAGTTTCCTCCATGAAAGTCTGCAGATGCTGTGATTGTAGTAAAAACACCGAAATGCTGGAGGAGCTCAGCCGGTCTTTTCAGTATCTTTAGGAGACAAGGGTATATTGCTGATGTTTCGGGCCTGAGCCGTTCTTCAGGGAATAAGTAGAAGGGTATAACTGAGTGGCATTGATTTCATGGACTGGAGAGTCTTCTGCCATTTTGTATCATTAAAAAAAATACATTTTATTTTCTCGATCTTTTCTGTGCATACAAATGTACAGATACATTTTCTCTGAACAAAGCACTTTCATTTAAGCTTGCTTTAAGTAATACTATTTAGCAAAACTACAAATATTTTAGAGTTGGACATAAACTAAATCACATGTCACCCGTCTAGTTAAATATTAGCGAAGTTCAGTGTTTAATTATACATGCCACATTTGCTCAGATTCCAAGATCTGTCTTCTGCTTGAAGCTATTAGTCCAAATACTGTCCAAGTCCACAGTTTTTGAATAATTGAGGACTTCAAGCAAAAGTTTGCACATAATGGCAAAAGAAGATTCAGTCAATCAAATCAATAATGTTATCAATGAATCTTCTGAGGTTTTCCAAATTATGATTTAAATTGTGTTTTAAGATAATAGAAATCACATTTACTGAGGAAAAAATAATGAACAAAAATTTGTTCTGACACAAGTAACTTAAAATCAAATAAAACTGCATAGTCTGGAAATGAAATCAAACAAGAAAAAGTTGATTAAGTATCAGGTTCTGAAGAAAGATCCTAAACCTGAACATAAATTTTCCACCTCTCTCCACAGATGTCCCCCGTACCCGGAAGACGTGCTCACATGGTGGCAAAGGGGATGGCCATGGTCGATTAACAGTTATCTAATTGATTCACCAGCAAACTGCAACAATGAAATGTTAACACACACTTCCCCTTCTATTAATTAATCAATATGTGAAAACAAAATGTCAGATTGGGTTTTGCCTAATTTAAAATGCTTACCTGCTTGCATGGAGTTTTCTTGTGAAAATTGTTTGCATTGGAATTGTGACTGTAAAAGATAGCAAGAAAAGCACATCACCTGAAGGTTTTTGATATTCAGATATCAGAGCAAATTAACTGCATTTATTTTCAATCCACAACAAAGGCTTTGCTAAAAAGCTCCAAGTTCTATGAATACCTTGACAGATAAACAGAGGCAGTAAGATAATTAGATATTTATGTGTGCCTCCTGTTACATCAGTGAATTATTCCCCTGATCCTGGCTCCATTTAAATCTGTCATTAATACTTCACCAGTTAGAACTTCAGAAAAGGAACTGTCGGGTCCCAGAGACCTCCATGGCCATGTTATTGCTGAAGACCCTCTGCATATCATGGAAGTCAATGACTGGTTGGCCCTTTCTTTTCACCCACTATCCATTCATAATTGTTTGGGGACTCTCTTCTGGACATCTGTTTTCAGGTGTCTAGGTACTGTTGGTGATCCTATACCCTGGAGGTATAGAGCAGCTTCCAATTCAGAGAGACCATGCATTGGAGTTTAATTAATTGCTGAATTTTCTGTTACACATCACAGACATGGAAGACCACAAGGAAACCCTTCTGTCGTTACCACAGTTGGATATGTCTCTATTCTTGTCTTTGCCCATAAAAATGGCATTGCCAAGATCCATGGTATTTCTAACTTTTCTGGGGTGTAGATTTGTTACAGCTGGTCCTACCATTGATCATAAGGGCTTTGATAGGAATACCATCTTCAAATTCAAACTCATTCTCAAACTTTTGGATCTTGGCCTCAGCATCCCCTCTAGATCCTTGACTTCCTTTCTAACAGACCATAATCAGTGAAAAGGGGTAAAAACATCTCTTCCACAATCACACTCAACAGTAGCACTGCTCCAGGATATGTACTCAGTCCACTACTACGCATCTTCGACATCCACAACTATACAACTAAATACTCTCCGAGGATTCACCCTCCTCAAGATTATTTTTGTGTCAGCCTCAGAAAGTGGGACCATAGAGTTGCCAGGATCTCTACAACATCCTCCATGCCCACTGGCAGCATAAAAAGGTAATCCAACATCAATATCTTTTCTTAGACCAACAACCATCGCCTTAATTAATGTCCTAATCAATGCAGTCAGTTCCATTGGCCCAATTATGTCACTCACATGTCGAATATTGGGTTTGAAACCACTATTTTCTTCCAAGCTCTGTTGCAGGAAGATATTACCAGGTAAATGGAAGAAATGGCTTAAGAAAAACATACAACATCCTATAGGCCAAAGGAATTCCTAGCCTATGGCTACCTGTAGAGAAGAAAAAGCATTTGGGATGGTCTTGTGAACCTCAATTTATCTGATTGGGATCACACTACACCCAAGGTGTAAGGCAAAAGGAGTCCATCACCTGCCATCCTCTCAGGCATTTCTTGTCCATCTCTGGTTACATCAGCAGATCCAACTTGGCCTCATGATCCACCTCAAAGCCAATGGAACCAGTGTATAAGTAAGTCGTCCTTGATATCACAAGACTGCCGAACAGGTGTAAGTGCTGCTGTATCTTCCTATGCTCGAGATCAAAGTTCTGGATTTTTCCACATAATCTCCCCACTATCTTCTCTTTTGGCTACACTTTAAAACTAATAAGCTTTTTGCATCTACTGTAATCGCCAGTCAATTTTGTTTGACAATACTCAGCTGATAATCTTGTAACATTACCACATTAAAGGTGCAATAGAAACATCCTTATTGCTGATTCATGTATCAGGAAGGAACCTGAGCAGTGAACAAGGTGCAATTCACCTTCTCATCTTATCCCTTTCTCATCCTTACATTTTATTTGCCTTCCTGCAGATAATGCAGCCGATATCAGAAAATCATATTCTCACACATTATAGAAGCAGTCAGAATATATTTTGAATTAACATTTGCTTTTGTTTAATTTTAACACATAAATATTTGACAGCAATGTAAAGATTGTAACAAGTTTCTACAGAGGCGGTGTCTTAATAAAGCAGCCTGAAGGAAAAAATAATGAACAAAAACACCTTGGGTTTAGTGTGATCCCAACCAGATAAATTGAGGTTCACACGACCATCCCGAATGCTTTTTCTTCTCTAAAGGTAGCCATAGGCCAGGAATTCCTTTGGTCTATAGGATGTTGCATGTTTTTCTTAAGCCATTTCTTCCGTTTACCTGGTAATATCTTCCTGCAACAGAACTTTGAAGGTCTCCTGAGAGACCCCCACCACCCAGGCCATGCCCTTTTCACTCTGCTACCATCTGGGGAAAATGGTACAGGAGCCTAAAGACGAGCTTTTAATCTGTCACAAGGACAGAGTCTTCCCCGTTGTCATCAGATTCCTGAATGATCAATGAACCAAAGACTCTGTCTTACTGTTCGTGAACTTTTTTTTTCAATTTATTGTTGTAAAAGTGATTTATATGAATGTTTACATTGTGACGCTGCTACAAAACACCAAATTTCTTGACTTGTTCATGACAATAAATTCTAATGTTGATTCTGATTATATTTTTAAGATGTCGATCATGTGCTTAACATTCAAACTGAAGAATAGGGAAGCCAAACATTTTTTCAATGAGATCTAAATTCCCAATTTATTTCTTTCTCAAGATCCTTTTAATGCCATGAACACAAAATATACTTTTGCTAATTTTTTTAAGAGATACAGCAGGGTAACAGGACTTTCTGGCCCATGAGCCCATGCTGCCCCAAATACACCAATTAACATACCAAACCCACATGTTTTTGGAGGGTGGTAGGAAACAGGAGTACCCAGAGGAAACCCACATGATCATAGAGTAATCTTTCTTTTCTTTCTTTGGCTTGGGTTCGCGGACGAAGATTTATGGAGGGGGTAAAAAGTCCACGTCAGCTGCAGGCTCGTTTGTGGCTGACAAGTCCGATGCGGGATAGGCAGACACGATTGCAGCGGTTGCAAGGGAAAATTTGTTGGTTGGGGTTGGGTGTTGGGTTTTTCCTCCTTTGCCTTTTGTCAGTGAGGTGGGCTCTCCGGTCTTCTTCAAAGGAGGTTGCTGCCCGCCAAACTGTGAGGCGCCAAGATGCACGGTTTGAGGCGTTATCAGCCCACTGGCGGTGGTCAATGTGGCAGGCACCAAGAGATTTCTTTAGGCAGTCCTTGTACCTTTTCTTTGGTGCACCTCTGTCACGGTGGCCAGTGGAGAGCTCGCCATATAACACGATCTTGGGAAGGCGATGGTCCTCCATTCTGGAGACGTGACCCATCCAGCGCAGCTGGATCTTCAGCAGCGTGGACTCGATGCTGTCGACCTCTGCCATCTCGAGTAATAATGTTGCGCTAACTGCTACGCTCATTGTGTGGTCGTAAACTTGGTGAAGAATTTTAAAGGGCTTCAAGAACTTTTTTTCATATTTGCCATGTATATTTTCTTTTAAATATGTTTACTGATTTCCTATCAATTGCATCAATTTATTATTTTGTTTTATAATCCAGAAATTCTGCCACAAGCTTGCTCCAGTTCACAATCCGTCTGTCACATTTTGGATGAAATGCCACTAGAAAGGGTCAGAAAATGGGCTATAACCATGTATTTGCTAAGTGCTGACCTTACAGTTGGGATTGCACCGTGTCTTGATGGGAAAGAGTGTCCACCTGTCCCTGACGAGGACAACTGCACAGAGAAGGGCGAGGAGGTCACCAGAATATCCCGCTACTGGTGACTTCGGTATATCTAGATTTTAATTTATGAATACATTATCTGTAGGATTATGGTACACCAAGTACATTGGACACTCTCAGTCAGATTTCAGATCTCAGATTTCAGATTTATTGTCAGAGCACATACATGACATTCACATACAACCCTGAGATTCCTTTTTTCTTGTGGGCGAGGCAGAATTATCATTAATTGGTCGTGCAAAAAATAAACTGTACACAATGTAAACATGTAAACAAATAAAGAATTGTAAACAAATAACAAATGTAAACAAACTGACTGTGCAATAGAAAGAACAAAAAGAAAATCAATAAAGTACACAAGTAAGAGTCCTTAAATAAGTCTCTGGTTGAGTTTGTTGTTGAGGATTCTGATGGTGGAGGGGTAGCAGCTGTCCCTGAACCTGGTGATGTGAGTCTTGTGACATCTAGACCTCTTTCCTGATGGCAGCAGCAAGAACAGAGTGTGCGCTTTGTGATGTGAATTCGTGATGATTGCTGTTTCTCTCCGACAGCAGCATTCCTCGTAGATGTACTCAATAGTGAGGAGAGTTTTGCCTGTGATGTCCACTACCTTTTGGAGAGTTTTACGCTCAGGGATTTTGGTGTTCTCATACCAGACCGTGATGGGACAGCACACCTTCCACCACACCTCTGTAGAAATTTGCCAGGGTTTCTGGTGTCATACCAAACCTCCGCAAGCTCCTGAGGAAGTCAAGACACTGACATGCCCTCTTCACGGATCCATTATTGTGTTGGGTCCAGGAAAGATCTTCTGAGGTAGTGATTCCCAAGAACCTAAATTTGCTCACCCTCTCCACCTCTGAACCCCCAATGATCACTGGATTGTACACCTCTGGCTTTCCTTTCCTGGTCAACAATCAGCTCCTTAGTTTTGGTGACGTTGAGTGCAAGGTGGTTGTTGGTGCACCATTCAGCCGAGTTTTCAATCTCCCTCCTGTATGCTGACTCGTCCACATCTTTTATACAACCCATTACTGTGGTATTGTCAGCAAATTTGTAGGTTGCAATACATCCTGCAAACCAACCGCTTGGGAATAGATATTAACATAAAGTTAATGCACCATTGTGCCCTTTGGAGGAGAGCTGAAACCAATGTTTCTTCCACTTTAATATTGGGAGATGTCATAATTAAAGCCCGTGATCTAATTCCAAGTTGAGCTGTATCATTATCCTCTGATCTTAACCTCAATTTCCCTGCACTCACCATATATTTGAATATGAAGATGGGCTATGTCAGAAAGGTTGTTCAATTGCTGTAAATGTCAGCTCATTTGGAGCATTCAAAAAAGGAAAAGATACATTGTATTCCAAATTCAAAACATGGTGGAGAGATTTGGAGAAATTATATGTGATCGTTTAAGAGACAGAAGATAGATAAAATTATTTTTCAAGTGTTAAAATGTAGATTTAAATGAAGAGAACTAAACCAGTTAAATATTCGTTTCTGATTCTCATTATCTTTCTTGTCAAGGAACCCTTTCTCCTGTGGGACAAAGTCCTGATCTTGACCAGACTACAGAGGAAAGTAGTAACGAATCCCAAGAGGGATCGGAGTAAAAACTAGACTGAGTGTCAAAATCTACAATTCACATATGCACCTCATCAGTACAATCAAGAACAACCAGACAAATGTAAGGGTCTGAAAGAAGTGCACACTTTATTGTTTTAGAGATAGGGATATGAAAATACTTGAATGTTATTAAGTCTCTTACAAGCTGGTGATAAGAATCAAAATTCAAAATGTTAACTTCTAATATGAATACTGTCAGTTATTAAATTATTTGTACCTAATAAAGCCAAGTTATTTTTTTTAAGTATTATGGTTTTTATTCGTAAATCTCTAAATCCTGCCTGAAAGAAACGGAACATCGGACACTTCCCGCTAAAATTGCTGTTTTGTGTTGATTTCTCCTGCTGGGCTTTGAAGGAAAGTGTCAACATACTTCCATTCATTATTAACATAGGACAGCAAGCAGCTACTTGAAACGGATAACAGCCCCCAATGACGAGCTAGAGTTGTGCAGGTATTGTTAGGGTTAACATGGTGATCTGCAGGGTAAAGTGGATTTGCAACAGTACCACTGCATAGGTTGCCGGTAAAGATAGGAGATTCCATTATTCTTCATCTCCCCAGAGAGTGAGAGGTCTCAAGCATCATTACCTTGACTAAAATCTGACTTTTAAACTTCCCCTAATTTCCTCCCTGTAATTATAGGTCAAGCGTTCATTTGTAATTTATAAAACCTTTGTGCTTATCAATAATGAATAGAAAAGAGAAAAAAAAGTATATAAAAAAGGCTGGGAGAAATTTCTTCTGTGTGAAAACAAGGCTAATTTTGTATGACCAAAGACTGTCACGTACATTGACAGCATTCTATTATTCAGTCCTTTGGGTTCTTTCAAATTAGTTATGTTAATGTCCTGTGAGTGAATGTAACACTTGGATGGGGCACGATTTCAGCAATTAATTTCTGCAGTCAGTGGAGAGACAAGCAAATTTATTTTCCCCCTCTCTGGGAATTAGTAGTCAAGGGTGTGAGGTGGAGAAAGTGCGTTTTGGAGCAAGGAACAAGCTACACACAAGCCCTAAATAAAGCAGAAACAATGGGAGCCCAATGCCTCCTCATTCATTCAATTGACAATGTTTTGCAGTTTAAACCTGTTTTATTAATTATGTTTGACATTTCCTTAATTAGTTTCATTTACACCAAATCAATCCCTACTGCTCTATGGCATCATTTATCATTTTGAAAAATTTGCATACTGCCTTCTGACTTTTTCTACTCAATTATACATTAAAAGTGTCAAGCGTGCTTGCTGCCTGGCATTATCTGCAGCAGAAAGGTTTGTGGCTGGACGGTGATGGTATTAATCATTAAAAGCCTCCAAGTGTTTCTGGGTAATATCTAGGGAGTAGTGTGGCTATAATTTTGATGGTAGAGACCATGAGTGCTCTTGTAAAATGATCTGCAAGCAAACAGAAATAAGTACCTACTAACATTGCCCACAATAAACATTTCTAACTATCTTTATTGCACAGCAATGTATCACCTTGTTTTCTTCGACTGGAGCATCTACAGCAAATTGAATAGTTCTCTTTCCAAGTTTGCACGGTACTAAATATGTTCCAGAACATTTAACAGTTCACTGTCTTTTGTATTCTTATTTATGATTTTCTGTTGAAAGGTAATCGACACAAAAACTCTTCCATCCATTCATTTTTTTTTCAGTCTTTTTCTCGAATTAAGAAGTGACATTTCATTTTTAAAGGACTTGTAATATTACAAGGCCATTTGCAACACTTGAGATGGATATGCAGTTTTGGCGTACTTTTCTGCAAAAACGTATCAATGCTGGAAACATCAAAAAGTTGCAGGGTGTTGGGAACCAAAGCATCAGAGCAGATAGGGGAGTGTTTTTCTGGAAACAGATTTTGTAAAGCCTCCAGACAAAGACAGAAATCAAAAGAGTCGGAATAATATTGTGAGCTGCATCCATTCCAATGCAAGGAGTACTGCAGGTAAGGTGGCGAGCTTAGCACATGGAACAACACATGGAATTACAAAATTAAGGTGGTTAGTGAGATTTGGTTGCAGGATGGGCAGGACTAGCACCTCAAAACTCCAGGTTCCATTTTTTTTTTATGTTGTTGGGCACTATCAGTAACCACAGAGACAAACTGAGGAAATGATAGGCTTTAATACACAGAAGAATCTTGCTGGCCCGGATCTCAGGATAGGAATGATGGCAAGGGAAAGGTGGCTTGACCTTTATGGCCCAGGACCATGGGGGAGGAGTCATAGAGTATGAGTCATCCAGGCGCAGGCCAGCTCCACATATACAACGGACAATGATAACTATATACAATGGAGGAAACATATCACCACAGATGTGATAGGGAGGAAGGGCTGACATTGACTGTCAGAGAACAAAGTCACTTCAGTGCTCAGACAGGACAGGTTATTCGCCTCATATTCTAAGGCTATGTAGGTGGAAATGAGAAATGAGAAAGGGACCACCATGTTAATAATAAGATTAAATTATAGACATCCCAATAGTTAGTGGAAATTGGAGGAACAAATTTGTAGAGAGATAGCAGGAATTTGTGAGCATAGTAAATTTCCACATATTTAATGGAACTCCCATACTGTAAATGTGCTAGATGAGTTAGAATTTGTCAAATGTGTTCTGGAAAGTTTCCAAAATCAATTTTTAGCAATCCCAATAAGACAGAGAGTACAATAGTAGATCTTCAATTAGGGAACAAGGCAGGACAGGTGATGGAAGTGTGTGTAAAGGAACACATTGGATACAGTGATCATAATGCCATTATTGTCAAGATAATTATGGAAAAGGACAGGACTGGCCTTCAGGTTGAGATTCTAAATTGCATTAAGGCTAATCTTTAAGATATCAGAAAGATTCTGGCAAATGTGAATCGGGACAGGTTAATTTCTGGCAAAGGTGTGCTTGGTAAGTGGGAGGCCCATAAATATGAAATTTTGAGAGTATGTTCCCAGGAGAATTAAAGGAAAGACTAGCATGCATAGGGAGTCTTGGTTTTAAAAGTCATTAAGAGGCTCTTGTTAAAAGGAAGAAGGAGGTGCATTGCAAGTTTTAACAGCAAGGAACAAATGACAACCTCAAGATTCATGATTCACAATTCATTTTATTGTCATAGTAATAAAGCAGTGTCATATTATATGAAATTTCTTTTTCCCTACTGCAAGGCAGACAGATTCACCTCTGGCAGGAATTGCCTAAGCGCCTCTTATTGCCAGACTCAAAATCAGATTTTCAGTCTAAGAGAGAGAAGCAAAACAGACAATTCCTTGAGGAGTACAATACAAGACAGCACTTAAGAAGGATATGGGAAGGGCTAAAATAAGGCATGAGATGGCATGAGAAAATAAGGTGATGGAAAATCCTAAAGCTTCCATAGATACAGTAGAGTAAGAGATACAATTGGTCCTATTGAAGACCAGAATGGTCATCCATGCATGAAGCCAAATGAGACGGGGGAGATCTTAAATGGTTTTTTTTGATATGGACACAGAATCCAAAGAAGTGAATTAAAACAGTAGATTACAGAGGAAGAAGTACTTGCTGTCTTGAGGCAAATAAATATGCAGAGATCTCCAGGGCCTGACATGATAATCCATTGGATCTTGAGGTACAGTAACAAAGAAACTACAGGGTCCCTAACAGAGATATTTAAGATGTTCTCCCAGAATAACAATGCGGCTTTCGCACAAACAGAGGAACTATTGACATGGTCTTTGCCCTCAGACAGCTCCAAGAAAAGTGCAGAGAACAAAACAAAGGACTCTACATCACCTTTGTTGATCTCACCAAAGCCTTCGACACTGTGAGTAGGAAAGGGCTTTGGCAAATACTAGAGCGCCTCGGATGCCCCCCAAAGTTCCTCAACATGGTTATCCAACTGCACGAAAACCAACAAGGTCGGGTCAGATACAGCAATGAGCTCTCTGAACCCTTCTCTATTAACAATGGAGTGAAGCAAGGCTGCGTTCTCGCACCAACCCTCTATTCAATCTTCTTCAGCATGATGCTGAAACAAGCCATGAAGGACCTCAACAATGAAGATGCTGTTATATCCGGTACCACACAGATGGCAGTCTCTTCAATCTGAGGCGACTGCAAGCTCACACCAAGACACAAGAGCAACTTGTCCGTGAACTACTCTTTGCAGATGATGCTGCTTTAGTTGCCCATTCAGAGCCAGCTCTTCAGCGCTTGATGTCCTGTTTTGCGGAAACTGCCAAAATGTTTGGCCTGGAAGTCAGCCTGAAGAAAACTGAGGTCCTCCATCAGCCAGCTCCCCAGCATGACTACCAGCCCCCCAACATCTCCATCGGGCCCACAAAACTCAAAACGGTCAACCAGTTTACCTATCTCGGCTGCACCATTTCATCGGATGCAACGATCGACAACGAGATAGACAACAGACTCGCCAAGGCAAATAGTGCCTTTGGAAGACTACACAAAAGAGTCTGGAAAAACAACCAACTGAAAAACCTCACAAAGATTAGCGTATACAGAGCCGCTGTCATACCCACACTCCTGTTCAGCTCTGAATCATGGGTCCTTTACCGGCATCACCTACGGCTCCTAGAACGCTTCCACCAGCGTTGTCTCCGCTCCATCCTCAACATTCATTGGAGAAACTTCATCTCCAACATCGAAATACTCGAGATGGCAGAGGCTGACAGCATCGAATCCATGCTGCTGAAGATCCAACTGCGCTGGGTAGGTCACATCTCCAGAATGGAGGACCATTGCCTTCCCAAGATCATGTTATATGGCAAGCTCTCCACTGGCCACCAAGACAGAGGTGCACCAAAGAAGAGGTACAAGGACTGCCTAAAGAAAGCTCTTGGTGCCTGCCACATTGACCTCCGCCAGTGGGCTGATATCGCCTCCAACCGTGCATCTTGGCGCCTCACAGTTCGGCGGGCAGCATCCTCCTTTGAAGAAGACCGCAGAGCCCACCTCACTGTCAAAAGACAAAGGAGGAATAACCCAACACCCAACCCCAACCAACCAATTTTCCCTTGCAACCGCTGCAACCGTGTCTGCCTGTCCCGCATCGGACTTGTCAGCCACAAACGAGCCTGCAGCTGACATGGACATTACCCCTCCATAAATCTTCGTCGGCGAAGCCAAGCCAAAGAAAGAAGTCTCAGATGACATGTCGGAGGATTGGAGGATAACCAATGCCCTTCCCTTATTTCAGAAATGTTCAAAGAATAATCTGGGAAATTATAGGTCAATGAACTTGACTTAAGTAGTGGGCAAGCTATTGGAAGGTATTCTAAGAGACTAAATACATAAGTTCTTGAATCAGTGGTATGTTTAAACAATCTTATTGAATTTTTTGAGGTTACCACTAAAGTCGATAATGGAAAGGCTGTGGATGTGCTCAACATCGACTTTCACAAGGTCCTGCATAGGACATTGGTCAAGAATGTTCAGTTGGGCAATATCCAGGATGAGGTTGTAAATTGGATTAGGTGTTTGCCTTAGGAGGAGAAACCTAAGAGTGTTGGTAGATGATTACCTCTTGGAATTGAGGCTTTGTGACTAGTGCTGTACCTCAGTGATCGGTGCTGGGTCCATTGATGTTTGTCATCCATATCAACAATCTGGATGATAATGTGGTAAATTGGATCACCTATCTTGCAGATGACATGAAGATCGGAAGTGTCATGTACAGCGAGGAAGTCCCTTAAAGCTTGGAATGGGATCTGAACCAGTTGGAAAAATGCTGGCAAAATGGCAGATGGAATGTAATGTTGACAGGTGTGAGGCATTTCACTGTGGGAGGACAAACAAGGGTGGGACTTGCACAGTAAATGGGAGAGAACTGCAGAGTGTGGTAGAACAGAATAGTCTGGGAATAAAGATGCAGAATTAATTGAAAGTGGCAACACAGATAAAAAAGGATATACAGATAGCTTTAGGTACATTTAGCTTCATAAATCTAAGCATTCACTAGAGGAATTGGGATGATAAAAGACATAGATAAGGCTAAATTTCGAGGAGGCAATTTTGGTCACCTGCCTATAGGAATGATATCAATAAGACTGAAAGAGTGCAGAAGAAATTTACAAGGAGATTGCTGGAGTTGAGGAGCTAAATTATAGGGAAAGGCTGAATAGGTTTGGATTTATTCCCTGGATTATCAGAGAAAGAGAAGAGATTTGATAAGGTATACAAAATCATGAGGGTTCTAGATAAGCTAAACACAAGCAGACTTTTTCCACTGAGTTTTGGTGAGACATCATGAAAGGACGTGGATTATCTGAGCAACATTGGCAGTTTTACTTTTGATTTCTCTTTTGATTAATTTTAATTTATTAGGATTTTAAGGCCACTCCTACTGAGGCCATAGAATAAATCGAGGTCCTGACACCCACATTTCACTCTGGAGAAAAGTCCAGACTTTCAATCCTTCGGAAGCCAGATCAGCAGTATTGTCCAAGTGTGTCAACCTATCTCTACTGGTACTGGACGCGAGACGCTATCAATTTCAGTGATTCTGTTAGCCATGAAAGTTTGAAACCTTGTGGTTTTATTGTTGATGTATTTGCGCACAGAGGTGCTCTCAGTCTGTTAGTTTCATCTGCAACTCTTTTCTTCAACATTGTGTCCACTCCGCTCGCCATGGTAGCAGCCGTTAACTCCATTCGTGGGATAATGGCTGGTTTCAATGGAGCCACTCTGACTTGCCCCCATTGCAGATCCATAATGTACTTGACCTTTGTTATCATGCAGTAACAGGCAATTAACAGTTCCATAACGATCTTCAAATGCATAATCAAAATTAATCAATTAACCAGATGTTACAGCTTGAAATGTGTGGGTTTGAAGCATCTGTCAGTCTTAAAGACTTCCATCCTATGAAGATCCTGTATCCAACACATTTTTGTACAATGGATTCAGGTATTTCATCATCCCAAACAATCTTCTTCCTACACAAATCTTGCATGATCTTCTTGGCAGTCAGGCCAATATTCTTTGAGGATCATATATCGAACTATCTGTTGACAGAATGTCCCTCCATGTGAGAGGTCTGTCCTTCAAAATTATTTTGAACTTAAAAACATCACTCTGAACCATTGTACTCTAAACATACTTTCAACAGGAAACTTGTCATGATCTAAGTTCAAATCCTTCATTCTTTTGTCCTTTCTCTTTCAGGTATGGCAGTCAACACCTAGCGACTAGTACTTGTCCATTTGGTCAGTAGAAAACCTCCTTTCAAAAATATTGTGTTTAACTCATGATAAAGATCTATTGCTTCTTTTACTGTAGCTGCAGATGTGAGGCAATCATCCACATAGCAGTTATTCTTAATAGTGTTTATAGAGCTAATTTTTTCCATATTGTCCTCAGCACACTTTCAAGCAATTTGGTGATGAAGTCTCTCCAATAGATGTCCTTCATTCTGTATTCCATCTTGTTTTGACTATAATCTGCACCAGACCACCAAAGGAATAGTAAAAAGACATGTTCTTCATTCAGTACTTGCACCTGATGGAACATTGCTTCAATGTCTGCAGTAATGACAATAGGTTCTTTATGGAATCTAGTTAAGACTCCTATCAATGTACTGGTCTAATCAAGAGCCTGAAAGAATTGAAAATTTAGTGAAACCCTCCAAAAGTTTGCTCCACAATCAAGCACCTCATGGAGTTTTTCCTTCTGTGGATGCAAAACTCCATGATGTAGTAAGTACCATTTTTTGCCATTACTACGTTTCAAAACATTATCTCGTACTTTCTCTGCAAATCCTTTGGGTATTATATCAGACACACATTTGGTTAGTTCAAATGAAAGGAAGAATCTTTCTTGAATCTTCTCTTTAAATTTAATGTATGTTGCTTGATAACACTTCTATTATCAGGCATATATGTCTCTTTTTTCTTCAACCAGCTTGGCAGATTTTGACACCGATTCCAAGAGCTGCTGGTCTTCCTTTGAAGGTTTGTGGTTGTCCCCAAGGCTCTCAGGAAAGTTATTCTTGAACTGCTGCTTCCACAGCTTATCAAGTTTCACAATTGATATCTTGTTGACACTTGTAACCAACTGATTTGAACCTATTTTCTTTCTCCTAATGGTCCATTAATCATCCAACCAAGCATAGTTTTAACAGTTTAATGTCCATCTTTCTCATTCCTTATCACATCCAGTGATTCTAGAGCCTTTCGTACCTCTGAACTAATCAGTTGAGTTCACGTAAACTAATATTTTTCAAATACGTCCACAGTTCAATGTTGTTTTGATGCGGGATGTTTCCTTTGTGCACAGGCAGACTCTTCTGAGCGTATACACCTGGAACTTCACAAAAAATGTTGCTATCCAGTCCAGTGATCTCTAGGCCCAAGACCATGTTGGCTTCATTGTTTAACTTGACCTATAGTTCTCAATAGAATTTTTGCGCTTCTTCTTTGAAGATTAAGCTTATTCATTAGCCCAACAGTGAAAAATGAAGCAGTATTACCTAGGTCAAGGAAAGCATAAGTATGTACTATTGCATTTCTTTTTGGCCTTGACCTGCAGAAGTACTATTAAAAGTTTGCAGTTGTTCTCTCCGGCCCCAGTAAGACCACTTGTCTGCACTGAGGATTCAGCACTGTTTTCAACGGCTTCTTTTCTTGTTGTTTGTTCCTTTTCAGTGTTCTTCTTTTCCTGGAAGATATGTAGTATTTTGGGATGTTTTTGACTACACATGTCTCAGCTGATGTGTCCTTTACACAGACACCAAAAAAACACTCCCTTTTCCTTCAAAAAAGTGATTTTCTCACAATGTGTCTTCCATCTGTGGACATTTTTCCAAATCATTACAGAACAAACATTTCTTCGCCACAGGTAAACTTTCAGTTTCCTTAATTTCTTTACCTGTCACTGTCAGAGAGGTGGAAATTTTACTTTCCTTTAATTTTGGTTGAGGATACAGTTTGAACTTCTCAGCTTCTTTTCTCACTGTTTGAGTAACTTTGATATTTCCATTCACTGGATCTGTGGCAATGTCCACTTGCCCTTCAATGAGCTCCACCAAATCCTTAGAAATAGCTGTCACATTGCTTCTTTTTTTGGTATTCAAAAACTTGACCTCCATAATTCTCTCATCTGGTTGGGTAATTTATTTACAATGATCAGCATATTATTGGGTATGTCCACTTCTTGAATATTGCAATTATCTTCATTTTTAATTACTTGGAAAGATTAACGTGTCATTGTTTTTGAGTGATTTGATGAAAGGTCCATACTAAAGTTACAATGAGTTTTTCACAATTTATTAAGACCTTACACAATTAAAACGATGATAAAACAATTAAAACAATATCTAAAGCAATGATTATAAGGTCAAAATAATTATTTGAACTAACTTCATCTTTCCTTTCTCATAGAACAAAGGAAAGCTCAGAACTGAGTATTTATCTTAAACATGCAAAAGCTGGCCACAACCTTGAAGCTGGCTGTTACTAGGAGACACTCATGGAATTTGTAAACAATTTTCACTGGCTTCTTGCAAAATATGTTTGCAAGTCATTTTAACCCTTACATGGTGCATCATTATACCTTCTACCATCTGCTTTTCAGAGTACAGAAAAGAAGGGAGAAGAAAAGGATAAAGGATGTGCTTGTAAAAAATATGGTGACGCTGCTGGAGCTGTTGTAATGGTAGCACTGCTGTTGGTGCAGGCCTGGGAGAGCGCAGGGTTTTTCTGCCTGGTTTTTATGCCAATGGCCCCGTACAGATTTTAAGTGGCCTGTAGAAGAGCTGGTGGTCTTTGTTTTAAAAAAACACTGATGAATCCATGGAGATCTGTGCCCAAGATGGTGGTGCCCATGCTTGGCTGCAGAGCACAAGGACCATAGGCTCCCTGGGAGTGGTGGGTAGTCGCAAGGCACCAGAGCAGGAAACACCTTTCTGAGGAGAAGCCTGAGAGAAAATCGTGCAAGGAAAAGATCACAGCAGCAGACCAGCATGAGACTTGAAGGCTGAAGGCTGCACTCCAGGCTGCGGACTTCTGAAATCTAGGTATCTGGATTGGGTTTAATGAGGCTGCTAAATGTGGAACAGTGCTCCTGAAGTTCCTTGTGTATTGAAAGCTTCCTAATCATATCAACGTTTGAAACTAGAAGCTTGGGTTTACTGCTGGACTGGACAGGGGGCCATGGAGCTGCAAAGTTTGTGGTTGCGCAGGAGGCGAGACCACAGATGGTTGGTGTCAATGAGGAACAGTACAAAAACGTGCTGGAAAAACTCAGCAGGTCATGCAACATCCATGGGAAATAAAGGGCCTGGGCTCTTTGTCAGGTGTACCAGGTATGACCCAGACCTGAAAAGTTGGTTCCTATGGAAGTTGCATGACCTGCTGTGTAATGTACTTGACCCCAGCATCGGCAGTCTCTTCTGTTCAGGGACTCTCCTTTGCTTTTCTTTCTCCTATTGGTAGTTGCTCTGGGCCAGTAGCACCTTTTTGTGTTCCTTATGGTGTAATGATATGGATTGTATATGGTCATTGGCGGGTAAAGGCACAGGCTGGTCCACCTCCTGATGACACTCTTCCCTGGACTCCTCCCCTGTGGCCTAGGCTATAAAGGTTGAGCAACCTCTCCCTTCCCTAGCTTGGATCCAGGCCACCACAAGTCTTCTGTTCAATAAAGCCTATTGTTCCCCTCAGTCTTTGTCCTTGTAATTATTGGGGGAAACTGGTAGTGCCCAACATATGCCAAGCAAAAATTAACAGATTCTGCACAGTTATGTACATGATACTGAAGGAAAATTGAAAACTTCATGGAGAGTTTGGTCAAGACAAATGCAAGGCAATTTCTTCCCACATCTACTGTTTCTTTTAGTATGTTTGAATAGAATCGTGTTTCAGTTACGACATCAACACAACCACAGAAAAGTCCAATTGAAATTATATTAACTCCATGTGATAATTGCAAAGAAATCAATATATGATTATAGGTAATATCTAAAAGTTTCAAGTTGATACAAAATACATACAGGCCAGAATGCAATTAAGCACTGATTTACTCCATTAGCGTAATATGCTGGAATCTGCAACAAAAATAAAGGGCAGTTAAACAGAGCCCAACATTGCTTTTTAAACCACGTACAGGGAAAATACTTGTGAACTTGGAATCTGCATCTTCAGGCCTCAGGCGAATGGTAACTCCCTGCCCACTTCTGGGAGAGTTTTATAATATTGCGATCTTTGTGTATCAATCTTCATTTAGACTCAGTGTGGAAAATTACTTTTATGGGCTAAGTACTTCTCAATGTAAAAATTTGCATTCCTTCAAAGCAATTAGATTCCTCCAATGGAGAAAAGAATGTTTACATAGCATCATTCCGATAGGAAGGAATTCTTCTTGTCTCCACATTTCCTTACTTTTCTGTCTCTTGCTTCCCTCTGTGTGATTTGAATCTAATTCCTTCACAAACTCTAATCCCATTTTCAGAGTTTCTCAGTTTCCCCTTCAACTATTAGATCTCACTTGCTGTAAATATAATTTGTTGCTCCCAACTGTGTCAATTTTCCTTTAAGCAGAAGTATAAATGTGGTTTGTTACATAGTTAAATTGGCTTTTTATTTAACATAAAAATAAACTAACAATATGACTTCTAAGATACAGGCATGTCTATTTCTGTTTGTTACAGCCTCGCAAACATGCATACACTAACAAAGTGCATACCTTGCCTGCTAATCACAGACACACAATGTCTGTGAAGGGACTTTCATTTGCTTCTCTTTCTCATTTTGATGGTGGTGCCTCCCTGTGTGCCTTTACCGGGCAAACAAAAGAAATCACTTTCTGTGTAATTTCCTTTATTTTTTGAACAAGAAATGGAATCTTAACTTCACTGACCACCAACTCAGTGCTCATTCAGTGATATCATACATTCATGACTCCAGAATTCACTCAGGTACCAGGTGCCCAATTGCCTGTGTTAGCTCAGTTTCAACGATTGCAGAGAAGAAACAAAAGGTCGCAGGGTGAGATAGAGTTATAGTTACATATTGCGCCGCTCTACCAATGGTTTCACCTCCCATATTTTAAATGTTTATTTAGTAATGCTGAGTCTAAATGCAATTTGAGATTTTGTTTGTGACTGCACTGGTCACTGGGAGAAAATAAGCTGCTGAGGTCTCACTGTACCACATTCACTCCAATACAGGAGTGAAATTTGATTAATTTTACATGACCTTGGAGGAAATGAGTTGGTTCCTTGAATTTACTGCTGGTCTGATTACAAAATTTTGAATAGCTAACCACAAAGACAGAGAAACCCAACTCCTGAGAGCATAAAATTTTCAGGATAATTATTATCTTGGCATGAATTTTTACTTGCTTACCTCTTCTTACTTGAAGACAATGAATCAGACTGAAATATCTGCAGTTCTCCGTTTCCTTCCTCTGGTGAATATTTTTCACAGCTACTCAGAAAATTTTAACTAAGCTCAAAGTCAGTTGACTTTAAACCTTGATCAGACAGACAGCAGCGAATAATAATCAGTCAAGAGGTTTGTAGCTTATATATATCCCTTCCTCATGCTGTTGTCATTAAGACAAATTTATACAATGGACAAATATGACTGGGGATTCAAACTTCTTGGTGTGTCCAGTGCAATTCCAAAACAGTTATTTATTAATTACAACTTGACAACATGATCTAAGAGCATAATAAAAAGGAACAAGCAAAGGTCATGGGATCCATTGTATTCAGGTTTGCACATCAATACCATCGCATGAAAGAATAAATGAAACTTGTAGGGTCTCACACAGACCCTTGTCCAAAATGGGATGAATATTCTGCATGCTTTGAGTGGGGAGCAGTGTAGAGAATGAGTTATTGAGCTCTTTATTTGTATCCTTCACTCCTGCTAGTGTTATCAAGGCTGAATAAAGGATTCTGTTGTATGTTTAATTGGTTCTGTGGGCTGACATTCACAATCAGGATCTGGGATGGCATTGCTGGTTTGAAACAATGAGCAAAATACGGACATCCGCAGACCCTGTGATTGTAGTAAAAACACAGAAATGCTTCAGGAACTCCGCAGGTCTCGCAACCTCCATAGGAGCTAAAGATATATTACTGACATTTCGGGCATGAGCCCTTCCATCTGAAGCATTATCTGTCTTCTCTTTCCACAGCTGAACTACTCGAGTTCTTTCAGAATTTCTGTTTTTACATCGTTTCATCCACTCTTCAAAAAGATCTTGGGTGAACATCTGCATCTTATGCGTTGTTTCAACCAATATCTATGTCCATATGACCTTCAGAATGATATCAAATTTAATCATGAATATGTATGTCAACTGACAATCCACAGTACTTTTGAGTAGAAAATTCCAAAGGTTCACAGTGCTCCAAATGAAGATTATCACTTGAACTCAGTTCCAAATGGCGGTCAAATGATCCTGGCATTAGGATTTCGAGTTCTAAATTCTCCACTAGCCGTGGCCAATCACCATACACCCTTCATTGTTGTAATGACATTAGGATGTTTTGAAAAGGACATGAGAATTGTTTTAGTTGAAGGTTTCATTTTTTCCAGAGGTTGTTAAAACAAATGAAAACATGGAAGATTTGATATGGACTACACTAAATCCTCTATCATGTAACGTTTGCAATGGTGATAAAATATTTCTAATTATTGCACATAATCTGATGCGTGTGCCAATTTTACATAATGGATGGACCTTAGGCATTAGGAACATATCTGAATGCATTCTACTTAAGTGAGAAAGTGGCTTAAATAATTGTAATTCTCATTTAGTTTAAAGTGGGCAAAAGATTGAACAGATTCTTCCGATTAAATTATTCACAAAACTGCAATTTTTACAGACTGATTTGCACATGAAAAATCAAAAGAAAATTTACTGATGGTAATGTGCTGTGTATACTGTTACAGGTTATATTATATTTTATATTATATATTCTATTATATTATTAAAAGAGGTAAATTGTGGGGGATTAGTGTAGGTCACTTCACAAACAGATACTTACAAAATGCATCTCATTCGAAATGCCAGAGCTTTGCTAAAGCCGGACATCCAGGCTCCGAGATCCTTTGCAAAGTCATTGGAATTGCTCTAGAGTGAACTTCAAAAGCAGGTGCAAATGGATCAAAGCCCAGGCTAAATTGCTGATAAAGATCTCTCAAAGATTGGCTTTGTAGCTTTGGAAGTGGTTGTTTGCTTTTTAAAAGCAGAGAGAGAGGAAAGAACCAACAGGATTTCTTGACAGAGAGAGAGAGAGAGAGAGAGAGAAGTCAGTTTTGTAGTAGCTTTTGGAGGCTGCAACATGACAAGTTGGCATGCTTGTTAAAACCACGTTTTAAAGATGGGTTGTAAGTTCAGCCAGTTGAAAACCCTTGTAGTCCTTACAAAAGGAAATGGCTGGCTAGAGTGTTTCTCCTGAAATAAGGGAAACAAGAGGAAACTCTGTGGTGACCTGGGAGAAGAGGTTATCATTGGGAAAACCCATGTTGGAGCAAGTTTCTTTGGCAAGTCACTGAAGTGGCTGATCGGAAGGAATTAGTTTGTGTGTGTCCAACGAGCAACAAATATCTCTCTGAACATTTCTGAGCAATAATCATTTACCTTTCAGCACCAGAGCCTGGTGAAAATATATAAATGTTAAATTCTGTAAGATTTGCCTGATACCGGTGAACTTGGAGAGGTGAGATTGGACTGTGAATCAAAGAAATTTCCTGAACATATATACATTTCATACACATATGCTTAGAATTAGAAAGGGGTTAAGTTAAGTTAATGGTAATAAGTTAAAGTTTGATCCTGTTTTTATGTTTAAAGAAAATTAAAAGCAACTTTTGTTTAAGTAACCATTTGTCTTGGTGAATTTACTATTGGTGCTGGGGTTTGGGGTCCTCTGAACTCGTAACAATACGATTTTTTTTTAAGTAAATGCAGCAGTCGGTGTTCTTACAAAGAAAAGTATCTGCAATATTTTGAAAACCCTTGTAGGCAGGACACAACATTAGAACAAAATTAGATTTAGTAGAGCACAGTTCATGCCCTTCATCCCAGAATGTTGTGCGAACCAATATAATCCTACTCCTCGATCAATCTAAACTTTCTCGCCCTCACAGTCCATAACCCTTAATTTTTCTTACATCCATATGCTATCCAAGAGTCTCTCAAATGTCCCTATTGAATCATCCTCCACCATTGCTCCCAGCAGTATATTCCAAGCATCCACCACTCTCTGTGTAAGTCTAAACTACCTCTAGCATCTCCCCTCAAATTTCCTCCACTGAGCTGAAACAAATGTCCTCTGGTATTGGCTATTGCCATCCTGGAATAAAGCTGGTGGCTGACCACTCTATCTATGCATCTAATAATTGTATTTCGTATCATGCTTAAAAGTTGATCTTCTTTGCAAATGAAATCACTATACATTGATTTTTTTAAAAATTTGTACGCCATTCATTCTTTGCTGGACAAAGAATAATTCTGGTTTCAGAAAATCTTGTTCCATTTCCATCATCAAAAGCACAGTGTGTCACTCCCACATAGTCTTTTATGCAAGTTCATTAGTGACTCCTGGGATATCTTTGATGATTTGTTATCTCCTGTCACATGATTACCAGGCCACATCCCAATAGTGGTGAATTAAAAGCATAGAATCTGTGAAGCAAGAAAACACAATGAAATGAAATATAAAATAGCTTAATCATCATTTTCCAGTTAATCAAATACTCCCATTAGTCGGATTCAATATGGTTACAGGCTCTTTGATTTTCTAGTGGATAGGGTAATGAATGGCATTACCTTTTCAGACACTTTATGTAATGCTGTCCTGAGTTCTGTAAAAAAACCCACTAAAAATATACATAGAATACGGTTTCTCTGTTTAGATAGCCTTCCACTAAACTTTTATCTGACATTGAAACATGATCAGATTATTTATTCAATGTTTGAACAGAAAAAGTAATTTTTTTTCTTTAGAATTATTCAGTACAAATGAAGATTTCTTCAAATATTAGCATCCAGAGTATTTTGAGACTTCAGATCTAGTGGAATCAAGACAACATTGGTTCATAGATGATTTTAAATGATTTGGTGCCCCATTGCCAGTGCTGGTTTTGTAAAGTGGCAACTATACTACCTGGCTGAATCCAGTAGTCATGGCATTTCAAATACAGTGCTCATTCTTTAATGTACCATTTAGGGATATCACAGCAAGGATTGTGTATTTTCCATGCTTAATGTCAGCCATACATCCAGTTTCTTCAGAGTTGACAGAAAAATTAAAGCGGTTAGGTATAATCCAGCAAGATTCCTGGTAAAGAAAATTGTGGTTCTTCTGGCCTGAGTAGAAAATGGATAATTTGTGAGTGTGGTGACGATGTTTGAGACAGTGAATAAGCTAAAAATAAAAAGAGAGTTGTTTTCCATCAGCATAATGTAGATAATGAAGAGAAGACTGCAGTATTAATAATAAACCTCTTGAAGTCTCGATGTCTATTTTTCACATTGTGCATTTGCTTTTTAAAGGGATCAGAATAATAAATATTACCTTTCCCTTCTGTTCACAAAATATACACGCAAAACCACATTACCTGCATTCATCAAATCCCACAAAAGCAGCTCTCGTTGAGAATTTTTTTGCTATTGACTTAAAGACATATTTACTTACAAAGGGCACCTAACATGGTTTAAGATGCGATGGGCATTAGTAATCGCAATCAAATGCCTGGTCCAAGATACATTATTGATCCATTATGAGACTATATTATTTTCTTCCTTTTGCATTCACACCATGCTGTCCTTGCATTGGCACTGTGTCAGGTATCACACACACATAGTGATTATAACAGATGGAAAAGGACCGGGTGCTGGTCAGTGGGACTAGGAGGGTGGGGATTTGTTACGGCATGGACTAGTAGGGCCGAACTGGCTTGTTCTGTGCTGTAAGTGGTTATATGGTGATATGACAAGCAATCTATCAGCAGACAATATCAGTGAATTATTCCAATGTCTGTTGACTTTTTAATTTTTCCATTTTCTTTCCATTAGATTTATCTTAGAATTTATTTAATTTTTCTTTTTCTGGTTCAATTACCCAACTGATATCTCCAGACATAGGCCACAAAAAAAATCTCTCCTAATAATGCCATTTTAAAGTAACTCAATGGTCTTGTAAAATTACGAAGATTTTTTTTTTGAAATTTATAAAGACCACTTTCACAAGAATATTGTTGCAAAGATTGTGGATGCAATTTTCACTTTGGTAAGACTGTCACAACTTTGATTCAATATGATTAGAACAGTAGCAAATATATAAAAGAAAGCATTTTAATAATCTCCTCTGAATTACTCAATTCATAATATCTGAAATGTACTTTCAAAACTTATGTGAAGTAGATTTCTGGTTACATTCAATTTCTTTGTGAATTAAGTTAAAAATTGCATTCAAAACCTTTTAAACATATCACTTTGCATCCTTGAGCTCAAAGATCCAGATGAAGTTTTAGAATTTTCCTGAATAGCTTCAAATCAGCGGAAATCCCCTGTGGTCATTAATTCGCATGGGGGGGGGCAACGACCAGTTTTGTGGGCAGCACCCTGTTCTAGTTCGAAGTTCTTAAAAGCGCAAAAATCAGAGAAACTCCAGCTGTGCTAAATGCAAATATAACTTCAGTTTCTGAGATATTTTTGCACTATTATGTTCAGTTAAATTGACTGGTTCCTTCACAAAAATTAGTGTCAAATACACGCTGTGAGTTTTGGAAGCTCAAGTTTTTTTGGTCCTGATAATGTCCACAGTATTCCTGAGTTTTGAGCCCTGGAGCTTACACAATTCAGTGGACACTTTGCTGATTTTCCACTTGGTAAAGGTGCATAAACATCCAAGATTGTGCCAAGGAAGTGAAGATTAATTATGTGTCAGTGGTGTGACATCCATAATTTTTCTGAAAAATATTACACTTGTTCAGGATTGTTGTCTGGAAAAGACATTAAAATTTGCATATACAGCTGAAGGTGATGCATATTTGAAGGGCTTTGCAGAATTGGGTTCCTCCAAAAACTTCCAGTGTCAGGCTGCTATCAGGAAGACATGGTGTTAAAGCAACCGAATGAGATCACTTCAGGCTGTTTAAAAAAAATCGACTTGGTTCAATGTATCGGTCTAAAATTTTGATTGCAACTGCATTCTTTTTCTGGACCATGCAATGACAATGTTTGCAGATAATCTAACCGTTAAATGGCACCTGTGGACTTCCGCATTCAATAGTTCATCACAATCCATTTACTGTCAACAAGGTCCTCTCTGCACATTCCCACTATTTTCTTCCCAAATGTCCTTCACTGATCTCCTTCCCCCATCATCCTTTCCCAATTCCAATTCAACCCTAGAGGAGGCCTGTCTGTTGGATTTGTATTGAAAGACCTCATCCAGTGCCTTTATGAGTTTTATGTGCTGCAATTTCTGGTCAGCATTTCCCTAGCAATTTAAATAAGCATATATTTATTTATATTGGTCCAACAGCACTGGCTAATAGCTTTATTGTCAGTATCAATGTTCTTAGTGAATTTCATAAGTGATAAATGACCATTGCGTGTCATCAACAAAATTTGTTAATTGCATTGAAAACCAGAAAAAATACTGATCCTTGAAACAAAAAAAAAACAGAAAATTCTGGAAGCACTCAGGGGGTCATGCACTATCTATGCAACATTTTGGGGACAAGACCCCAGAGTCCAACAGTTCGCATAGACATACATAATTGATTTCAGATTCTGGAGACTAATGGCTCATATTCCATGTATAATTCAATTTTTTTCTGATTTTCAATGAGACATTTCCACAGCTTTAGATGGCATAGTTTTGAGAGAATGTCTGAGACCACAGCTTGCATCTTAACCAATGCTTGATGCTGTTAGGTCCCTACCATGAGAAAAACTATGATACAGTTCTCCTGAGCCTCCAGGGCTTGATATTCCTTGTGCTCATTAATCTTAGCTAAAGGCACATATGTGAGAAAAGATTGGTTGAATGTCAGGAGAAAGCACGAACATATGATTCATCTGTGTTTAGTGTTGCTCTGAGCACTCCAACCAACTTGAAAATAAGTTGAAAAATGAAAGAAACTGAGAGAAAAGCTATGGTCAATTCCACCTTTAAAAACCCAAAGGTTTCAAAGCACCACCAAAGCAAATAAAAAGGTTAATATTTCAAGACAATGTTGCATCAGAAATTGTGCTGCATAAAAAAATGAAGGCTTGAAGAAGAAATGTTGGCTTTGTCAGGGAATTGATGTAAGGAAGGAGGTTGGGTACAGTTAACAAATTATTTGCAGCCGATTTTAATTCTCTCTCACAAGCCAGTGTATTGATTCTGACTTTGGAAATAATATTTTCTCTTGCCACTCAAGAAGACAAAGCAATCCCAGAAAAGTGCATTCAGCTACATTGGAACATAATTTGTTATTTCATTGGGGGCGGGGGGGGGGGGGGGAACCTACATGAAAATATCATGCATATGAAATGGCATGGTTATATCTGAAATGTGGCATCCAATTATTGGAGAATACAGGGATAGATTTAATGCTTTATCACCACCATTTAAATATTTAACTTTAATCCACCAGGAATTGTTAATAACCCCCAGGATGTGACAAGGATAAATCACTTGGCCTGTTCTTAGTTTTTACACACATTACATGAAATAATCACAACATTTAAGATCAGTATAAACTTAAGTCTGGGCCTCTTGGGCCCAAATGGATGGTTTCTCCACATTAAATATTCTGTAAATGTCAGTGCAGAGTAAATTTCAAATGTTATCTCATTTGTGGAAATTTGGGCGGAATTACTTCCTGAATCACAAGAGGCATCCATGCACATGATTGACTGCATCAAAAGTGTGGTCACACTGATTAAATTTCGGAAATGTACATCAACGTATTTAGGCTGCTGTATTACACATTTACCACATAATGGAGCAGGTTGATTTCCACCTTCTGTAATTGATTGTCGATGTGATAGTCAACAGTTAATATGAAAAGTAGCACTAGTGCATGGTCAGATGGTGATAAGACCTTAAATATAGGAGTAGAAGTAGAAGATTCGGCCCATTGAGTATGCTCCACCAATGCATTATGAACTGATCAATTCTCCCACTCAGCCCCATTTCCCTGCATTCACCCCATAACTTTTGAAACCCTGTATTTAAATACCCATTAAGCTCTACCTTAAATAGACCCAATGACCTGGTTTCCCCGGTCATCTTGGCAGAAAATTTCTGAAAATTTAACAACTTTCTGGCATAAGAAAATCCTCCACATCTCTGTTTTAAATGGGGATCCTTCAATCATGAAGTTATGTCCTTTAGCCCTAAACTCCTCTACCTTGGGAAACAATGTAGAACATCGACTCTGTCTAATCCTTTCAACATTCTGAATGCTTCTATGAAGCCCTCCTCTTCTTCTGAACTCCAAAGGGTACAGTCCAAGATCTGTCAAATGTACCTTGTATGTTAATCCCTTCATTACTGGAATCATTCTTGTCAATTTTCTCTGAACCTTCTCCAATGGTAGCACATTCTTTCCTAAATATGGATCCCAAACCTATACCTAGTACTCCAAGTGAAGACTTCCAAATCCCTTTGCACCTCCAAATTTTGAATTTCCTCCCCATTCAAATAATAGTCTGCCCTTTAATTTTTTTGACTGAAGTGCATGACCATTCACATTCCAACACTGTATTTCATTTGCCACCTCTTTGCTCATTCTCTCTGTAGCCTCTCCATTTCCTCATCATTACCCGCCCCTTCACCTATCATCTGAAAACTTAGCTGTAAAGCCATCTCTTCTGCAAGCAAAATCATTACCATGCATCATAAAAAGAAGCGGCCCCAAAACCAGTAGCCAACTACAAAAGAACCCCTTTGTTCCCACTCTCTATTTCCTGCCCTTCAGCCAATGCTTGAGTCTAGCCATTAGAGCATCATTCCTGTAATTCCATGGGCAATCTTCTTATTAATCAACCTTATGTGTGGTACCTTGCCAAAGACCTTTTTAAAATCCAATTATACAACATTGACTGTATGCCAGTGCCTGTGTGTGGTTTCCTCCAAAATTTGCAATCGGTTTTTCAGACAAGATTTTCCCTAAAGGAAACCATGCTGGCTTCGGCCTATCATAACATGTAACACCAAGTACTCCGTATCCTATCACCTCCTTCTTTTGCAGCCACACCTCCCCCCTACTCTTTTGTTCTGATGCCTGCCAACATTTTTCCATCTCTTGATTAAAGGGCTCAAGCCCCAAACATCAGTAACGTATTTTTACCTTTGCAACATAACAGACGTCGCTTGACCAATTTCTCCAGCATTATGTTTTCACTTCAACCAGATTTTCATGTTTTACAGCCAGTCCCTGAGTTACAAATGTCCGGGTTTTGAACAACTCGTACTTACAAATGGGCTGTTCCCCAATTCGCGTGTGCGCAGAAATGCACATAATGCGCATTGTGCCCCCAATTGGCACATGCACATAAGGTGCATAATGTTACCTCAGGAATACTAAATAAGAACCATAAGTACCTCCTTACATACAAATTCGGCTTATGGACAGATCCAAATAACGGAACTCATTTATAACCTGGGGACTGTCCACACTCCTTAACCTCATCCTCAACAATCAATTCCAACAACTTCCCAATCACTGAGGTCAGGCTAACAGGTCGATGATTTCGTTTATGCTGTTTCATTTTTTTTAAGTTGCAGAGTGACTTTTGCAAATTTCCAGACACCTCACCCTCCCCCCTCCCCACCACCACCATCCCGAACCATGCCAGAATCTATTGACTCTTGGAAGCTCGTTACTAGTACCTCCACATTCACCGCAGCTACTTCGTTCAGAACTCAAGGGGGGATTCCATGTGGTCTAGGAGACTTATCTAGCATTAGATCACTCAGCTTCCCAAGCAACTTCTCTCTTCTTTCTGATGATCATAACTGCACTCATCTCTCTTCCCTGACACCCTTGAAAGTCCGGTACACTGCTAATGTCTTCCACAGTGAAGATTCGTGGTGCGCTGTGGTGAAACAAGCAAACACACGAGCTCAGCAACGACAGTACAGCAGTTTCTGTCCTGGTGGCTCCAAGAATGACTGGCCCAGGAGGAGCCATCTCAGGTTTATATTCAGGTTGGTTGATTGACAGCCAGCCAGGTGGAGTCATCCCCCTTAGGTGGTCTTCCTGCAGGTACAGAGATCACCCCCTGGAGTAGGCTGGCGGTCATATCACCACAAGACTAATGCAAAATTCTTTCAATTCCTCTACCTGGTCTCCTATCACAGCATAATTTTCTATTGGGCCTATATCTACATATGCTTCTCTTTTTTTTTTACTTTTAATCAATTTTAAAAAGCTTTTGGTATACATTTGATATGATTTGCTAGCTTCCTTTCAAAGTTCATTTTTTCCTTCCTGGGGACCTTCTTAGCTGTCGTCGACAAGCTGTTAAAAGCTTCCCAGTCCTCCATCTTCCCACTAATTTTTGCTTCTTCATATATTACTTTGGTTTTGACTTCTCTTCTCAGCCACCATAGTGTCATGTTTACATTTTTGGAATATACCTGTCATTCACTTTTCTTATTTCTCATAGAAAGTCTAGCCGTTGTTGCAGAGTTGCCACTTTGCCTTTCTAATTAACTTTTGCCAAATCCTCTCTCATTTCTCTGTCATTTCCTTTATTCCACTGTTGTATTGACACCTCTGATTTTAGTTTCTAGTTCTCTCTCTCTCTCTCTCTCTCTCTCTCTCTCTCTCTCTCTCTCTCTCTCTCTCTCTCCTTGGTGCAGCATGGTTAGCGTAGCAGTTTGCCTAGTGCCATTACAGTGCCAGTAATCAGGACTGGGGTTCGAATCCGACGTTGACTGTAAGAGCTTTGTACATTCTCTCCGTGTCTGCATGGATGTCCTCTGAGTGCTCCATTTGCCTCCCACCATATGAAACCTACTGGGGGTTGAAGTTTAATTGGCAGTAAATTGTCCAGCATGGGCTTGTGGTCTGAAATGGCCTGATACCATACTGTGTATCTAAAGGGGTGGCATGGTTGGCCTCCTGCCAGAAGGGTTGGCATAGTGATAAGCACAATGCCTTTAAGCACCAGGGATTGGGATCAGGGTTTGAATTCAGTGCTGTCCGTAAGGAGTTTGTACATTCTCCCCGTGTCTTCATGGGTTTTCCCCAGAGGCTCCAGTTTCCTCCCACCATTCAAAACCTACCGGGGGTTATAGGTTGATTGGGTGTAATTGGGCAGCACAGACTCTTGGGCCAAAAAGGCTTGTTAAATTTGCTAAATTTAAGTATGCTAAATTTAAAAAAAATCAAACTACAGGGTGAAATCCATCATATTATGATCACTGCCTTCTGGGTTCCCTTACCCTCAGCTCCCTTTTCAACCCTGGTTCATTACACAATACCTAATCCAGAATTGCCATTTCCCCAGTTGCCTCAGCCCCAAGCTGTACAAAGAAGCCATCCTAAAGGCAATCTTTAAATTTCTTCCTGGGATTTCCCAATCAACTTGCATATTGACATTCCCCATGGCTATTTTAACCTTCCCCTTTTTTGCATGCCTTCTCAATCTCCCTCTATAGTTTTCACCTCACATCTGTGCTACTGTCTTTACACAATTCCCATCAGGGTCTTTTTGTTTAAAGGAAAAAAAGCCCATACTAATCAAACCCTTCCCACCAAACACAAATAAATCGTAAAGAATGAAGAATCGGCTCGCGGACATCAGTTAGGAAAGCCCAGAGCCCCCACCTAAGTAATCAAATTATGATAATAGTCCAAAAATTGGCCCCATATCTTGTCAAATTCAACCTTGGTCCTTTTAACATTAGATCTAATTTTCTCCAAACTCAAATAAGATATAACATCCTGTAACCCGTGCGTATGGGTTGGTGCCCTGCGGTCTTTCCATCTAATCAAAATTCCTCGTCTGGCCATCAATGAAGTAAAAGCTACTATTCTTTATTGAGGTTAATTCAAGGCAATCCTCTCTTCTAGAGAATAACCAAACAAAGCAATAAAAGGACCCGATTCTAATTTAATCCTAAGAACCTGTGATAGAGTTTTAAAGAATTGTTTCCAATATTCTTGTAGTTCTGGACACTCCCAGAACTTATGAACCAGAGGGACCTCAAAAATGTGACATTTGTCACACAGCGGATCAACATCAGGATAAAAACAAGATAATTTAACTTTGGACAAATAAACTCTATGTATAGCTTTAAACAATGTCGTGCACAGAATGAAGTATCATTAATCAGATCAAAAGGGTTATCCCAATGTACATCTGAAATTGGTGTATTCAAATCTTGTTCCAATTCATTCTTGATCCCCGTCCTTGAAAATATTCTTAGGTCCATCAAAATTCTATAAATAATTGCTGTTGATCCACCATGGAAAAACTTTAAATCAAAAATAAATCATGAACATTGATATCGGGAATTCGAGGAAAGTTAGAGAATTTAGACCAAACAAAATGCCTAATTTTCAGATATCTAAAATAGTTAGCAAGGTTAAATTTAATCGTTAATTGTTCAAAGGAAATGAAATTACCTCGAATATATGATCCTTAAAAGTAGTGTAGAGCATTTAACCCAACACACATTGAAAGCGCTGAACATACAATTAGGAATAAATTGGTTACAATCTAAACCACGACAAGCAGCCAAAATAGACTGGCACAGCCATCTTTTTACATAGACCATCCAACTTAGAATATTAATTATTTAAAACCTAACTCATTTCTCCTGATTACAGCAATGAAGCTCAACATAAGATCATGAAACACATCTTAATCTTCCATCTGAACATGCTACAGCTCTCAGACTCACATCAATTTCAACAATTTTAGGTGACAAGCCTTTCCAGTCTACCTGAAACAGTCCGTTCCACTGCACTCTCATCAATTTTTAATTATCTTAGGTTTTCTCTCTCCATAGATATTAAACATCTGCTGGACTTTACATCTTTAATTTTCCAACAATTGTAATGTTCTGCATCTCACAGCTCCAGCAAAATTTCCCTCTCCTCTTCTCACTCATTTTCCTCCATTTAAATTGTCAAGAAACATTAACTTTGATTACAGGTCTTCACCATCCTCACTCAGTTGATACGATGTCATATGTCAACCAGTTTCAATTATCTCTATCCTATCACAGACATCATCTTTGCTTCCTTTACCCTCTCTCTTCTCTTCAACTTAACACATGCATGCTTTAAAACATTTTATTCCCAATCCATTCCACTCCCTAAAACCATCACGGTCATTTTTAACCTCAGAGTTTCTTAATTCTACCCACAGGGATTTCTTTTTATTCTGATCCAGTGTCTCCTCTTTCCAAAGATATAATTCCATTTGTAACCAGTAGAACCACCCAATCCCTCGGTCTATCTTTTTCCTCCTGTGTATCGATGGATAATTAGTTCCTAGCTGTGATCTTCTTTCAGCCATTTTTAGCTGCATTACTAGATCATCAACCTTATTTCTTATGCTGCAAGCATTTCAATACACATCTTTCACTGCTATATTCATCACCCTTTTCAATTCTGTTTCCAAATACCTCATTAAATCCTTATTCTGATGCTTATAATTTTGCCCTGTTGATTGCCAATCCTTCCTCATAATCTTGCTGCGCACTCTATCTACTTGTGTATCTTCTGCCCTATTCACTGCTCGCTCATTCAGGTTCCCAGCTGCCTGCCAAACTCATTTAAACCCTCCCCAACAGCTCCAGCCAATCTGCTTGTCAGGATATTCATCCACCTTCCGTTCAGATGCAGCCCATCCTTTTTGTACAGGTCATACCTTCCCCAGAAGACATATAATGATCCATGAATATGAAATCATGGACCCTACACCTATTCTTCAGCCACATATTTATCTGCCATAAATTCCTATTCCTGCCCTTACTGATGAGTGGCACAGGTCCTGCCTTTTAGCTTCTTTCCTAACTCCCTATATTCTCTCATCATCACCTCATCCCTGTTCCTATCGATGTCATTGGTACCAACATGGACCTTCACATCTGGCCACTCACCACCTTGCTTGAGGATGCTGTGGACTCACTTTGAGATATCGCTAACCCTAGCACCTGGGAGGCAATATCTTGTTCACAGAATCTCCTATCAGTTCCTCTATCGAATCCCCAATGACTATGAGTCTCCCCTTTACTTATGTGTTGAAGCATTAGTCTCTGTGCGAGAGAACTGACCCCTATGACTTGACCCTGGTAGTTTGCATCCAAAATGGTATACTTATTGTTGAGTTAAATTTCTGCATTGGTGTTCTGCGCTGACTGCCTCTTGGATGTGACTGTCTTCTTCTGTCTATCAACCCCTCTGCCTCCCAAATGATCCGGAGTTCATCCAGCTCCAGCTCCCTGAAACAGTCTATGATGAGCTGCAGCTGGATGCACCTCTTGCAGCACATTGTGCTATCCCAGATTTCCCACACGTTGCATTTGGAGCATGCCCCTGTCCAAGCTGCCATCTCCACTACCTACTCTGAAGTACTATCAAAAGACCTTACCTGTAGCACGGCCTCAGCCTCTACTTGCTGAAACTTCTCCAGCCAAAGCCTCTAACTCACCATTCCAACACTGGGCCACTCACACACTGGCTGCTCCATCAACGGTGACCCCACTGGTGCCTGATTTACTTTGATTTGCTCCTGCCAATGAATCACAAATCGACTGGTCCGCTAAAGGCCCAACCCTGCGAACGCTTATTTTAAAACTCTTCTGCTCGAAGGGTGTGCAACTCTCTCTCTCCTTGTGAATCGATTGGTCTGCTCGTCGGTGTGGTCAGGAGATTCAAAACATGAGCTAACTTTGTTAAAAGGAATCTCTATTGATACACTTTCCAACCTTCACCTGCTTTTTGCATCCTTGTCATATATTTATATTGATGCCTTTAATCTGGTCATTTTTCTTATTCACCACTGGAGATGTTTTCTATGTTATAGAAACTGTGTACAATACTTGATGTATTTGCCAAAAACTCTTATTTTCTTGATAATGGAGTCACCAAATTTTTTATATCGTCCAAAATTATTAGTGCTTTCAGGACATTTCTCTCCATTATGATTCAACTATTTTCTTCATCAATTGTGTACTCCACAGCTGGATTGTGAAAGTAGGGAATTTATAATGATGAAGTAGCTCATTAGTGAGAACTAAAAAAAGGATTTCTGCAGGACATTATTCCGAGGAAACCAAGGGTATTATGTGCCAATGAGATGGTCAACATTTGTCTGATAAGGTACTCAGTTTTAATTCAGTTGGCAATGGTGCCTGTATCAAGTTCTTGGGACCCCACAAAATTAGATGGAATAACCTTTTTCCTGTGGTGACAAAAGCAGATACCAGAGGATATCTCTTGCAGGTAGGGTGACCATTCCAAAGAAGCACATGATCATAGGTTATCATATATGATCATATATATTTTAAACAGTATTGCAAAACAACAAATACAAACATGTTGTATATAATATTGTCATATATGGTAACCTTATGACCATGTCCTTCTTTGGAATGGCCATCCTACTTTCAGGTGAGTGGAGGAAGCTTTCAGGGAGATGCCAAAGATTATTTTATTTGCACAGAGTGGTGGGTGCCTTGAATGGTGGTACTGTAGGGTCATTTGAAAGAATCTTTGATGGGGGCATGAATGTAATAAAAATAGAGAGATAATGGGTGTAATGTCAGTAAAGATAAGTTGCTGTGAGGCAGGTTTATTGAGTCAGTACAACATTGTGGGCCAAAGGGCCTGTACTGTGATGTAATGTTCTATGTTCTAACCTGAATTGATACTCAGTACAGTACTAAGGGAGTGCCCCACTTACATCTTTTGAATGAAATGTTTAAGTGAATCACCTACTTCAGATGAGCTGAAAAATCTCACGGCATTTTTTGGAAAGTTTTGCTTCTCGCACACCATTGCCACCTGCTCTTTGTGGGAGTTTGTTGCTCATAGAGTTGCTCCCACGTTTTCTATTTTAGAGCAGTGAAATTTCAAAAGCATGTAATTGGATGTAAAACATTTTGGGATATTGTGAAAGGTGCATTATTAATTCTAAATTAATTCTCTTCATTAACAACTGAAACATGAAACACACAAAATCATTGTGGAACCTTACATCATCTTCCACTGCTCTCATCAGAGCTAGAAACTACCAGGTTGAGGGACAGGTTCTTCTCATGGGCAGTGAGAATGGTGAACGACCAAAGGAACTGCTGACACTAACCATCCAAGACTTTCATTTCCTCAAAACAATATCTATTTATTTATTATAGATAAAATACAGCTCCTGCACATGTATTATTTGTCTGTATGTGAGCTATGTCTGGTTGTGTGTGTGCATGTTTTGCATCAATGTCTGGAGAATGCTGTTTCATCAGGTTATACTTGTACAATCAGATAACAATAAATTTGACTTGACTTGATGTTAACTGGGGATTATTCTCATTCTTGCTCGTGAGATCTGACTGTACCAAAATCAGTGTCTACTTTTGCCTACAAATGAAACCTTTTGATTTGCTTTCAAAACTTTCAGTTTCTCTGGGATTAGCCCTTCTTTATTAGAGGCAGTCTCATCAATTCCAGTCTGAACACAGTGAGATGACCACTACTTTAGTAGGCTGTTGCAGTAGCTGCTTTAGAAGTTGAAAAATATTTGCACATTAAGGTGAATGGGGGAATTAGAAAGTGTTTTTCAAACAATTCCAAAACAATGTACACAAAAAGGCTCCATGAAGTAAGTTTGCAATGCACTGGAGAGGAGCTTGTGCATCAGTTGTACAGGTCTTGATCACCCAAGATCTTGAACTTAATGTTAGCCAGTGCATTTTGGCAAGAATATGTCAGATTGCTCAGTGTAATGATGCAGGAGATCAGCAAATAAGATATGAACAAAGACTTTGTGAAGGTTTACATCATCCCTTCACTGTTTCAGAAATGACCTGATCAGGACATTTAAAATGCTTGATTAAGTTGATAAATATTTGCCCTGATAGGAAATTGAAAATAGGGGAACAATTTTTTAGCAAAGCCATTCAGGAATGAAATATGGAAACATTTTTTTCACTAAGGACATTAGAAATTGGGATTCCCTTGTCCCAAGAGAGTACTGATACTTAGTTAATTAGAACTTTGAAACGTACATAAACGCACTTTTGTTAACAAGGTGCACAAGCTGAGGAGCAATTAAGCATGATCTGATTGGAAGCCAGAGTAGATTTCAGGGGCAGGATGTCCTTCTGCTGTACCCTGTATTCAAAGTAATTGGGGAAGTACTTTAATACCTATGAAATTAAAGCAGAAGTAGATCATGGCTGATCTTTAACCTCAGAATGAGGTAAAGCTTGAATTTACAGTAATTGTAATGGAGCGGCTAGTATTACAGTTAGCATAATGCTGTTACAGCACCAGGGACCTGGTTTTGAATCTGACACTGTACTTTTTCTCCATGTCTGTCTGAGTTTCCTCCAGGTGCACCAGTTTCCTCCTACCATTTTAATGGGGTTTAACAGGGTTTGTAGGTCAATTGAGTGTAATTGGGCAGCATCGACATGTGGGCAGGAAGGCCCTGCTACCATGTGGTATGTCTAAAATTAACTTTAAATTTGACTATCCCATCATCATTGATTATTTTCTTTTAAATATATTTTATTAGCTTGGAAGATAAAAAAAAATTGCATGTCACACATTTAACATACAGCTTAATACAATAAAATACAGAATATGAATCGTAAATAATGTATACATTGTCTTGTATACAATGTTCAAATATAATAGCAATTCCTTAAGGAATACTTCAGCTCCTATTCTATTATTAAAAGATATTTATGATAAATTGTCCAATTAAAGTAATCTCTTACAATTATAAAGAAAAAAATTGAAATAAAAGAGAAAAGAAGAAAAAGAAGAAAAAAAAGTAAAAAGGGGGTAATCCTACCCCTCCCACTAAACTCAGCCACCAACAAATACTATGTGAAGAATCAAGTCTTGGCTTCCAGACAACGGGCAGGGAGCCCCCAGACCACTCACGCCTATGTAATCAAATTATGATAATAGTCTATGAATGAGCCCCATATCTTGTCAAATTTAATCGTAATCTCTTTAATGTTATATCTAAATTTCTTCGAACTCAAGCAAGACTTAATAGCCTCTATCCGTTGCATTCGAGTAGGTGGCAAACTATCTTTCCACTGCATCAAAATTGCTTGTCTGGCTACCAATGAAGTAAAAACTATGAATTAAATTCAAGTAAATATTTTCCTGGTTATTTTAATATCCTAAAATCTCTCAATCTCTATATCAAAGAGACACAGCAGCAAGCATGATTCATGCACATTTTGGGCTGATGAAGCTTGACCACATAGTACTATTTGTATAAAATATAATCAGCAATGGAACATAATTAATTTGTTGTGAAGGTCTGAACTTCAATAAACATTATTTTATATTTCTTAAATTTCAACTTCTCCAGACTGTAATACACTTGTTCCAATAGCTAGACCACGAACATAATATTGCTATCTTGTTATGCATTGTAAGTTTCAAGTGATTGTCCTAAAAATATGATTTATGTGAAGTTGCAAACCACAGGCAAAGGTCTCTTTAACCAAATCATTTAATAGTTTTCGATCATTATAGCTTAATTAAATTAATTAATTAAATGCAGTGTATATCTCTATTGCCGATGATCCATTCTAATTCTCCTGGATTTTTCTGTATAATTATTCTCTAAAAATCCAACCCATGCCTGGATTTTAATGAAAACCCTTGAAAAAAATCCAATATAAACACAATTAGTGTAGGGATTTGCTTAAGATCTAAGAGAGGGCAACTCATTGCACACAATCAGCATATGTAATTAACAGTTAGGTTTAAATGGGCATTATAATTTTGCAGCCCGCTAAAGCAAGCTCTTATACCATGTGAACATGATAAGGTTAATCTTTTATGGTTATTTTATGCAAATCTTAATAATCCAGTTTTAGCATCAACAAGTGTAATATCAGAAAGAAAGCAGGATAGTTAGTGCCATTAACTTAGGAGAATTGCAATGTTTATATGCTACTTGTATTCTATTTGTCCAATCCATTAATATAACTAACAAGTCAAATAGAATGGAAATAAGTATAATATTTGCCAAGTATTTTTTTATATATCTTCAGCATTTTGGCTACATGGTGGAGTGCATAAAGTCAATCTGCAAAGATAGAACCTCAAAAATATCCACAATCACGTACTTTCTTCTAATCCAATGAAGTTTCCTCCTGAGTCAATCCTTCCGGATTGTGGATTATATATTTCTATTCCTCCCTTGTACATCATGAGATGGGTTAATGTGGGACTGACAGGCTTGTGGTGGGGCAGAGCATGTTGATGGGATGGGTGGCTGGCTGGTGTGGGAGCTGGTGCATTCAGTTCCTGTTCATGCTGGGATTCCATGTGCTCTGACAAATGGTCTCAAGGTTCTCACTGCCAACCCAAATTCTCCTTTTCCATATAGATTTGTCACAGACCAGCAGGGCATTATACATTCTCAAAGAGGCTTTCAGAATATACTTGAATGATTTCCTCTGATCGTTTGGTAATTTCTTCCCATGACAGCTTGGAACAGAGTAGAGACATTGACCTGGGAGAAGACACCAATGTTGGTTCACTCATGCTTCCTGTGGATTTTGCAAAGACAGTGAAGTGAAGTTGTGTCACCTACGTCTCTGAGGCATATAGGAAGTTAGAGATCATTACTGCCTTTGAGATTGTGAGCTTTATACCGGGTTTCAGATCCTAAATCTCCAACTACTCCTTTCCACAAATAATCATGTGATCTAGGTGACTGAAATGAAGATTTTTACCACTTTCAGCCTTCATTGAAAATCGATTCCTGAGAAATGGAAAGCAGTTCATATTTCCAAGCATCTAGTCATTTCCTGACATGGGACGGCACGGTTACCGTAGGAGTTAGCACAATGGTGTTACAGTGCCAGCAATGAGGACTCTGATCCCATGCTGTCTGTAAGGAGATGGTACATTCTCCCCATGTCTGTGTGGGTTTTCTTCAGGGGCTCCAGTTTCCTCCCACCATCCAAAATGTATGGGGTTGTAAGTCAATTGGGTGTAATTGGCTCGTGGGCCGAAAGAGCCTGTTACCATGCTCTATGTCTAAGCTTGAATTTAATTTGAATTTGAATATTAAACCAAAAGAACTAAGAACAGGTAATTCATCCCCATCCTGATGGCCATTTCCTACCATCGAACACCTTTTCTATCAGACCCTGGCTTCTAGCAGGAACACACCTTCCTTCATTGCAATCTTACATGGGATGTAGAAACCCACAAGAATGCTTCATCATACTTTCTGTATTGACATTGATTTGATTGAATTTTTGTTTATTCTCCACCTTTTCTGAAGACACACCCCATAAACAGGGCATTGCTGATTGTTGATCAAGGAAGGACTTGGCTTTGAGCAATGAGGTCTGAATTCGGGGAATGCTGCACTATTTAAATATTATGCCCAGGTTCTGGGCACTGGCTGTACCTGTGCAGCATAAGATGAGTGGGAAGGCACTTTAGCTGTGCAATCATAAAGTTTCGGGAGTTGTCACATGAACTTCGAATGTTTTCTGTGCCTGTGGCAGCCTGCAGGATGAGACAACTCTCTGTCTTTATCTGCAGAGCCATTGAGAAGGAAATGAAACATGCTGTCTGCTTGAAAACTGCCTTCTTCAGGCTTTGGCAAGTTTCTGCCTGACTGGTATGGCAAAGGTCACCAAGTTTTGCCTGCCAGGATCAATTTGCAAAATAACTGAAGGCAGTGGCAATTTTAACTGCTGCAGATGATGCTTCCTTCTGGCACCAGTTGATCCATCTCTGCCATTGCCTGAGGAGGACGAAAGGACAAGCTCTGAGGTGCTGACGTGCAACAAAATCCAAAATTGACCTTTTTGGCCTGTAAGCCTGGTTCAGTCAACATCATCATCCGGGAAACAAGCAGTTCATATGAAAGACTGCATTAAGCTCCTCCGGTCAGGCTCATTCCAGTTTCTTGTCTTTAAGACATAGAAATAAAGTGATACAGGTTTGATTTTCTTCCCCAACAGGCCAAGACTAGACTTGTTACAGATTTAACATAAAAGAATTACAGAGGTCTCAGCACAGTCTTGGGTACAGCAAGAAACAATTACATTTCAAAAGGGCAGACAGATCTTTTGGAAGTCCAGGGTACCATGGGAAGGCACAAGAGTCTGATAGTTGTTGGAAAATATCTGTTCTTGAACCTAGAAGTGCTATTCTTCAAGCTTCCACATCTTTTGCCTGTAGGTAGCAGCGAAAAGAGGCTGTGACCCGTATGATTAGGATCCTTTATGACACTGGCTTCCTTCATGAGGCAACATCTCACACAGATGTCTCAAATGGGCAGGGAATTAGTGCCCCAGATTGGCTTGGACAGGTTTGCCATCAAGTCTTTGGCATGGAGTCTGGTCCTGTGGCTAAGCAGGGAAGGGATAAGAGGCGAGCTGTAGTGAGAGGGGATTCCATAGTTAGGGGGTCAGGCAAGAGGTTCTGTGGAAGAGATCAACTGTCCCGGATGGTATGTCTCCTCCCTGGTGTCAGGGTCTGAGATATATTAGATCGAGTTCATGGCATTCTCATGAGGGAGGGTGAGCAGCCAGATGTCATAATCCATATAAGGACCAATAATGTGGGTAGGAAGGGTAAGGAGGTCCTGCAAGAAGAGTGCAGGGAATTAGATGCTAGGGTGAGGGGCATGACCTCCAGGGCTGTGATCTCAGGATTGCTACCCGTGACATATGTTAGTGAGGTTAGAAATAGGAGGACAATGCATCTTAGCATGTGGATAAAGACAGGGCTCCAGGTTTCTGGATCATTGGGGTCTCTTCCAGGGAATGCGGGAGCTGTTTCAATGGGACAGTTTGCATCTGAACAGAGTGGGACTAATATCTTTGCAGGAAGGTTTGCTAGGGCTGCTCTGGTGAGTTTCAACTAGATTTGCAGAGGGATGGGAACCAGAGTACCAGAGCAGATAGAGGAGTGGAGGAGGAAAATGATGTGAAAATTGCATGCATTGTTAGAAGTCAACGGGTTGTAAGTGGTCGAAATGTTCTCGGGTACACACATTTCACGCATGTGTGTGGGTTGGCATGTGGAATTACGACATTATGGCCATTAGTGAAACTTGATTGCAGGAGGGCCAAGACTGGCAGCTCAATGTTCCAGGCTTTGGTTGCTTTAGATGTAATAGAGCAGGAGGTTGAAAGGAGAGGAGAGGCATTGCTCTTCAGGGAAAATATCACAGCTGTGCTCAGGCAGAACAGACCAGAGGGCTAACCTACTGAGGATATATGGGGGGAGTTGAGGAACAGGAAAGATATGATCACCCCCATAGGGTTGTATGATAGATCGCCCCATAGACAATGAGAATTGGAGAAGCAAATCTGTACAAAGATAGCAGACACCTGAAGGAAACATAAGGTTGTAATAGTAGGAGATTTTAATTTTCCACATATTGACTGAGACTACCATACTGTAAAGAGGCTGGATTGCTTGAACTTTATTCCCTGGAGCATAGAAGATTGAGGGAAAATTTGATAGAGAAATTTGTAATTATGAGGGTTATCGACAGAGAAAATTTAGGTAGGATTTTTCCATGGATGGAAGGTGAGATATAAATCAGAGGACATGGGTTAAGGGTGAAAGGGGAAAAGTTTAGGGGGAACATGAGGAGGGACTTCACACAGAGTGGTGGAGTGTTGAATGAGCTGCCAGCTGTAGTGGTGAATGTGGGTTCAATTTGAACATTTAAGAATAATTTGGACATGTACATGGATGAGAGAGGTATAAAGGGCTATGGAATGGGTGCAGGTTAGTGGGACTATGCAAATAAAATGATTCGGCACAGACTAGAAGGGCCAAAGGGGGCCATTTCTGCATTGCAATGTTCTATGGTTCTATGCCACTTTCTAAAGCAGTCTGAATTCTTGGGCAGTCGAGTATCCAAACCAGGCCATGATGCAACTATTCAATGCATTTTCCACAGTACATCTGTGTGATTTGATTGAGTATTTGACAATGTGCCAAACCTCCGCAGATGTCTTAGAGAGTGCAGGTATTGCTGAGCCTTGCCAGTTGCCTTGATGAGATGACTTCCAGTATGTGGGCTCAAGAACTTGAACGTTTCAGCCCTCTCCACAACCATTACATCACTGAAGACTGTGTGGTCCTGCACCACCGCCCCCCCCTCAATAAAAACACAATAAATCTTACTGATGCTGAGAGTAAGACTGTTGCTCTGGAACCCTCACAAGCAGATCCTTGATCTCCATTCCATTTTGTGATTCATTATTATCCATAATGAAAGTAACTCTGTAGGGTGATGTTTTTTTCCTCACCTTCATTGACTTTGCCATGCAAGAGGGGAATGAGCGATTTCATCATTCTTCCTCTGGAGATCAGCTTCTGAGTGGGGAGATCAGGGCTTAGAATTATAACAGTGAGTTGCTGGTGGGACTTGAGGGTGGAAAAATTGTGTGTGTGTGTGTGTGTGTGTGTGTGTGTGTGTGTGTGTGTGTGTGTGTGTGTGTGTGTGTGTGTGTGTGTGTGTGTGTGTGTGTGTGTGTGTGTGTGTGTGTGTGTGTGTGTGTGTGTGTGTTGTGTGTGACATATTTGGCAGAGAGAGAAATTGTGTGTGCACTGGCGCTTGTGCATGTGCCAATGTGCACGTCTCGACCGCAAACTAGTTACAGAGTGGATGGAGTAAGCAGACTACAACAGGTCATATTTTAGACCATAATAAACCATTCTAATGCTATTTCTGTGATTAATTTTCCTGTTTCTGTTCTTTCTCCTAATGTGCTTGGATGTTAAAGATCAATCAATCAATTAATCAAGCGATGAATTAATTAATTAATTGAGGGTGTGAGGCAGGTGATAAAGGAGAAAAGCATTTTTTTCTCTGGGAGGTTCTACTTAGTGGAACAGACTTGAAAGATTATTATTGTCCCGTTAATTATTTGATTGTTACAAAACTATCCGAAAGTTGTCTGTAAATGTAATGGAAAAACTAACGTATTATAAAACTAATATTTTGTTACTTAATTTTAGATAAGCATGTATGTCATATAAAGTCACTACTAAAATGATAATGTCTGCTGGATAATTTTTAAAATATATAAAGACAAGCAATATTTAATGATAGAAGTTTTCAATGGGTAGAAGAGAATAATTTCAATGATGTCTTTCAGCAAATCATGAATTTTTAGACAGAATATTCCCAAATCTACAGAAGAGCCAGCATTCATTAGATATTATGCTGAAGAAACCAGAATGTAAAATATTTTTTCTGGATTCATGCATGGTGGGTCCGAAGCTTCTACCAATTAAGGCAGCAAATTGCTCGAAACAGGGATGCATATTTATCGTGCATTTCTCTTATGCTGTTCATTGCTATTCCTTCTCTGTATTATGAATACTATGACCATGTAAAATCAATATAGAGCTGACCTGTAAATGAATTACCAGTGACTGCCATTGGTAGATAAAACATGTACAATGTCACCTAGTTTATACGTTGCTGGAGTAAAACAGACAAGCATTGTTTTAATCAATTCTTTCTATTTCCATAAACTGTAATACTATTTATTTTCTGTTTAGGCTGATGAGTTATATTGTACTATTTGATTCAACTACTGTTTCCTGCTTCACAATTTTTTTTATTAGCCATTAGATTAGTAGCACCAATATAGATTGCATTTTGAAAAAGAAGACAATAAACCTCAAAAATAGCATTGGAGCGGGATGATATTGACTTTAGTGGTGTAAAACTCTCTTAAAGATCTTATTCAATATTTAAGCAATACCTTTTATGTAATTTCATATTGACTATGAAGATGGTCCAATTGTTATTATAGAAAATCACGCAAAGTGGAGCTCGCAAAAGTGAACTCATCGCATCCTTGCGACAGTTGTGAAGAGAGAGGGAAGAGGGGAAGATGAACCAAAGCAAAAATATAAAATGCATAGAAAGAAAAATATTACAGGAGAATCAGAGATAAAATTGACATTATTTGTTTAATAGCTGTATATGTGATATGCACATATGGTGTAGTTATTCTTATAATAACATATTAGCTTCAATGATTAAAAAAGCTATTTTTCTTGCATCAATAAACAATTAAGGATGCTTGATATTCTTTTTAATATTATTTTATGCTTCCCACAGGCCAAAAGCTAACATGCAGCCCTTGCCATTTTGCACACTCTCCTGCCCTGCCAAAGGTGATGGGGTATTTTCTAGCAGATGATAATAACTGCTGAGGCACAGTGGCTTTTAATTTCACTGTTAAGTCTGTAGACATTGAGGTAAAAGTTCAGCTTGGGCTCTTGCTCGTTCAATATTTATCTCTGTTATTTTCATGGTGAACTAATGCATAATGAAAGCATTGGAAGACAAATGCTCTTGTAAGGTTTTGGCTTAATAGAATCAATTTAAATCTAGTTAGGAAACAAAAATTGAGGGCCTTAGGTCTTGCTCTGTCCAACTGGCAGGAAGTGGTGAAGGCAGAAATTGATCCTTGTAGAGTCAGAAAAGAAATCAGTGCACTTTTGGCAAACTTTATTTGTGTCGCACGAACTCCGTCAATGAAGTGCGTGTTTACACCAGCAGTTGGACAAACAGGTAAGCAAACTGATATTGCTGCAAGATCGTGCAAAATAATAAGAGGAAGATCATTTTTGTTGCGGTAAGTAGGAAAGGTTTATTAAGTAACTGCTGGAAAATAACTGTGGGCAATATTAGTTCATTGAAGACTTTAAACTTTCAAGCTCTTTGGGAGGCAGATTCATGAAATGGAGGTAGTTCTGTGGTACCAACAATAACTGGTGAGTGGATATTATGAGTAATAAGGTATTGTGAACAGCATTCACTCCAGAACCTGCCCTACAATAGCACATGGGATGAAGGCTGTGATCAGGTGGCCTGCAGCAGATTTATGTTAGGTCCAAGGGCAGCAGGATTCTATCATGGACAAGACTCAGTGTTGTGAACAACAGAACTGCTGTTGTGCAAAGACAGGCCTTAGTTCTGCACACTTCTCATGATTAGAGTGAGTAGGGAGAGAAGAAAGAGAATGCAAGACTCAAGCATGTAGGTTACAACAGAGATGACTTTAAACTGCTTTTCCCAGGGTGGTGAGTCTCAAAGTTCCTGCCCAGGAAAGGATTACATACACATAAAAGGCAGATGCATTAAAGATGTGGCCAAGTAGGGGAATTAAGGACTATGGGTAAGGTAGGTGGAGCTGAGGCCACGGCCAGATCTTATTGAATGGTGGACAAGCTCAAAGGGCTGAGTGGCCTACTCCTACACCTATTTAATAATTTTAATTATTTTTAAAATTTAATTTAGAGGTACAGCACAGTAACAGCTCCTTCCAAGTACATCATTTAACCTACAACCCCATACATTTTTGAAGTTTCTTCCCTTCTTGTGTTCAGAAGGGGCTAGAGAACTACAAGGACAAATAGGACTGGAATTGAGAGAGGTTATTAGAAGCAATGATGGAGTGCAAAAGAACATAGGATTTAAAATAAGTAGGCATTAGCCACTGAGGAAGGGCACGGTGTATGGAAAATGGGTTGAGAAAACCAACCATGGGAGGGGGGGGATATTGGCAAAGGAAACATCATGCATGGTGAACAAAGAGGGAATAGACTTTGAAGAAGTGAGCCAAGGGGATCAAAGAAAGTGTAGAGTGCATCGAAAGAACCAAAGACTTGTTGATCCAAACCAAGGCTTTTATTAACTAAAAGACTGGAGCATATCACAAGTAGGTCGACCAGTCATGAATGACCTGGTCTGGGGAGGAGCAATCCTTTAAGACTTGCCAGTAGGTGTGGCTACACTCTCAGCCAATCACACTCATCCTACACTACAATCTGTACATATACATATTGGTGATAGAATCTGTACTATCACAGAAAGGAAGCATTGGATATTGGTGAGAAGAGAGTATTTGATTCTGAAGAAAAAAAGAATTGGTGCGGTTGGTGAGGGTGGACGTCGAGGTAATCAGGTTGACCAAGGGGGAAATTGATTTGTGGTGCGATTAGGTGACCGGGCCCATGAAAGAACATCAGAAACATGTAGGGTATGCGTGAGTGAACATAAATAAATCAACCTAATGAGAGTTCTGTTTGCATGGCATGCAGAGTCGATGGCATGAACCAGTTGATAGGCCTCTTTTAACTAACTGCCAAAACAGGCTTAAACTCTTCACTTCAGGCATACTTCAATACCAGGATCCAAAGCACTTGCCAGCCTTAAGTACACAGAGTGTGTCCGAACTCAATTTGCAAAAGCGCCCTTTTTGTGTATAAGGATTGGGTCACATTTCCTAGTTGGAATTTAAATAAAATTCACTAGTTTTTCACACAAAAAAACTCAAGTTTTTGCCAGATCATGGGCTCATTAAATGGCTCACATTAAGACATTGTATTCAGCGCATTTGAGTTGTACTACAAATTACTTAAACAACATACTTAAAAATGTGGTCACAGAAGAACTAATCAAACATGAAAAATGTGTGGCATTAAAAGTAAATAACTCTTGTATATTGAATAGAAATGTTGACATGTTGACACCCACACAAAGTACCATTAAAAGGAGCAGGGTGTGCACATTATTAAATTCAGTATAAAATGTTCTTTATTTAAAAAGGTTTAACGTCACTCATGCAACATGCTGATATACCAGATTTTCTATTTTGCTTAGTAGAATAAAATCTACGCAAACATAGATCATAGAAAGGTTAAAGTTTAACAAAATCAACTGATCTTATAGCTACCTTTGTATTGCTAACAAGCAGTGTGGAATATATATCACAAAGGGGAAAAACTACATATCATTAAATAACAAATTAAATCTGTTGCTTTGATCTCACTGATAGACATTGAATTAGAATCAACAGGCAAAATTTCAATTTCAGCTGAGAAACTTGAGATAAATTACCAAATAACCTATACCTCATGAGCAGAATTCACACAAGATATGATAAATGTTCAGTTCAGTGATATCGTTGACTATCCCAAAATATCCCAATCTGTATCTAACAGAATGCCAAAGAAGTTATTTTATTTTGCTGCCTTGGATTTCCTTTGAAACAACCCTACAGCAACAGTATTCAACATCTCAAGATTTCCTATCTCCGAGCTTTTGTGTTCTCTATTAGAAGTTGCCAAAAACTTTGAGCAAAAGTTCAAGTATGGGCAAAGTGCCCTTTTGGATTCCAATCATAGAAAAATAACAAATACCATTCAGCCCATCGTATTTGTTCAGGTTGCCAAAGAGCTACTCAGGCTGAACCCACTTTGCAATGCTGGGTCCTTAGCCCTGCTGGTTATGGCACTTCAAGTACACACCCAAATACTTTCCCCCCCCCCCCCCAAATGTGATGGGGGCATGTGCTCCAGGTTTATCTGAACTTTCAAAAGAACTGACAAGGTACTTAACTGTGCATTCTGCTTCAGTAGTCATTCTCATGGCACTAAATCTATCAATCATCCTTGAGAACAATTTACGATGGCGCTTTCTTTATTGTATTCAGAAGCTGGTTTGCAAACCAATATGAAGAACTTGATAGTCTATTTTGAAGAGAAACACAAAAGATGCAGATGCTGGAATATTGAGCAGGATTCTACCCATGGATCCTGCCCGACCTGCTGAATTCCTCCAGCAATTCTTTGACATTTTGACTCGGTTTTACAGGAATAAATATTAATTCTTATGATAGGGAATGTTTTGGGACTGGAAGAGAGGATTATTTTTCAGTCGTTATGCAATGATAAAATTTTCTACAATGCGGTGCATAAGAGGGTAACATCTCTACATGTGGTACGACTTGATAGTTACAGCTTCATTAAAGGATGTATTGATAGCTCCACCTCAGTTATTTGCTTATGCAAGGAAAAAAACACCAAAGATCCCACAGACTAGATTTCAGATATATTGTCAGAGTGTATTCATGACATCACATACAACCCTGAGATTCTGTTTTTTTTTCCCCCTGCGAGAAAGGCAGAATTACCACTAATTGCTAGTAAAACATAAGACCAGAAACAGATCTTTGAATCTACCCAGCCTTCAATCGTGAGTTGATCTACATTCAAAGAAGGCCAGCCTAACCATTCATTTCTCATAGTTAACCAGTCAATGCGCTATCTGATAAATTTCTTTGTACCTTCCCTTGTTCTCTCACCTCCTTCCTCTAATATGGTGAATGGAACTGAACTCAGTTTTAATCTAACTTCCACTGTGGCACTGCTTTGCAGGATGGTTTTAAAGCAACCAATGAAGACTACTTAAACTTGAACTTGAATATTTTCAGTAATATTGCAGCTATATGAGTAGGAAAAAAATGAGACAATGTTCTCCAAGGCCACAGTGCTACACAAAAACAACACAAAATTATGAACAGCGTAAGAACCGAAGCACCAGGTCTGAAGAGGCCACTGCGAGAGACTGCCACGTGCCATCTTGGGTCTTAGCCACAGGACAACAAAACATCTCAAAAATAAACTACTTCTCTTCCACTAAAACTACAATTACACAAAACTACGTTAAAATGTATAAGAAACAGAGCTACAATAAATTGATTTTCAAAGGCTAGACAATGGGTACAGTAAAGACAGGTTGCAATATCATTAGACTTCAGATGTTAAAATGTCCGCTACCTCAAATGAATAAACCATTCACCCAGTCTGGAGAGGCCGCTGCAATCTACTGCTGCACCACCATCTTAGGCCAGGTTTACCAGAATCTGCTGGACTCAAGGTGTTAACTGTTTACCAGCTTTAAGGGGAGACCACCTCACAATTCACAGTCTCTCTGCATTACTTACTTTTACCACAAATGGTAAAAGTAAGTAATACAAATGGCTCACTAACTCTTTGCCCCATTACCCATTGTTCCTCTTTCCTGCTCAATATACTATCATTTACTATGGGTTCCTTTCCTTTCTACTGTGCATTTGATACTTCTATTTGATATTTTTATTTGATATTTTTATGTCTCCCTCGCAGGTCTATTGATATTCAGGAGAATAGATTTTTAAATAATGAAGAAATTGAGGGTGATGGGGAACAGGGGGGTAAGTGGAGCCTAGTCTGTAACCATATTAGCATTGAAGACTTGAGAGGACAGATAGCCTCCTCCTGCACCTATTTCTTATGATCTTAAATTGATACAATGCACAAATGACTGAGATCCAGTCCCGTGAATCCCTTTAATCAGAAAATAAATCAGTTACCTTTGCTACCAACTTGCTATTTTTCATGGATTGCTTGGGCTTTTATTTTACTGGACAACACTATATGTGCCTTTTTCAAATTTCTTGTGCAAATGAAATGTGTTGTTCTCATTACCCTTCCTGCTATCTCCTTGTAAAGCATAGACACACTTCTCCTTTAACAAATCCACATTGACTAGCTTTGATTTATGCCTTTATAAGTGACAATTAGTACTCTCATTGAACTGTGTGCAGCTCTGGGCTCAACTTAAGGAAGGATGTACTGGCCTTGGAGTTGGTAGAGAGGAAAGTCACCAGGTTGATTCCAGTGACGAGAGGGTTAACCTGTGAGGAGAAATTGAATTGTCTTGCGACTGTAATGACTTGAATTCAGGGATCTTATAGAAATGTATAAAATGATGAAAGTCATTGATGAGACAGAGATAGGTAAGCTGTTTCCACTTGCATGTGAGACTAGAACTGCGGGACATAACTTCAAGATTCAGGGTAGTAGATTTAGGACAGAGATGAGGAGGAACTGCTTTTCCCAGAATGGAATTTTACACCCATTGAAGTAGTGGTGGCTACCTCACTGAATATACTTAAGACAAGAATGGATAGATTTTTACATAGTAGGGGAAATAAGGGATGTGGGAAAAAGGCAGGTTGGTGGAGATGAGCCAATCATCAGATCGGCCATGTTCTTATTGAGTGGCAAGAGCAGGTTCAATAGGCCAGATGGCCGACTCCTGCTCCTATTTCTTATGTTGAAGAGATTTCCTATAATTTGCACACCACGGAGAGCTGCTGGCCTGACTTGATCTTTCCCATTCCTCCTTAACAAATTGTGTTGCAGCCTTCAGTTCTCCAACAACCCAGCAGTAACCAGTCAGCATTGCAAATGTATGGTTTCCGTTTCCCCCTTAACAGCTGGTGGTACATTTCAAATTGGCCTGATATTTTACTTTCAAAGATGGTCTATCCCATTTTAAAACATTAAAAATGCTACAGATGCTGGTAATCTGAAATAAAATTCCACAATTCTCATCTCAGTAAACTTCTACTCATCTTGAATGACAATGTCTGCTCTGGCTTGGTGTTTTGTAAAGGCAGACACAAACAATATTTTTTCAGCTATTCTCATCTCTGGTACTCATTCCACTGTTAATCTGTTGCATTTTATACATTTATAATGTTTCTTTAATTTATTCTCATTTTAGAGCCAATACTTATCAATCCAGCAGTGTGTTTTATTAAAGGACACTGTTTGACCTGCTGAGTTTCTCCTGTGTTGTGCTTTATCGCTTGCTTGCTGCTATGCCCTCCCTCCTTTTGCACCTATAACATTTTGTTCAGATGTCGGCTGACATTTTTCCAGACTTTGATGAGGGCCTCAAGTCTGAAACATCAGTTATGTAATTTTATCTTTCTTACATAAAGGGCAGTTTGACCTGCTGAGTTTTTCCAGCATTGTGTCTTTTACTTCCTTAATTTCCTTTTTACTTTCAACACTGTACTTTTTCCACTCCTCTCTTGGAGTACTGAGTTCACGGTATTCAACATAAACCTCCTTTTTTTGTCTTATCCTGCCCCATTTGACATCAATGAGGATCCAGATTTATGAGTCTTGCCCTTTTCTTTTGTGGGAACATATTTGCTCTGAACCTTCACTATCTTCTCCTTGAATACCGCCCATTGTACTGACACTGATATATTTACTCTCCACCTCAATGACTGTACTGATAAAGCTTCCATTTCAGCAGATAAGACATGATTAAAATGTCAGTCATGTGATAACATAATATATGACACATGAATGTTTATGTTATAGCTGAGACAAAATGCTAAAAGACATTGCATTTACAATAAAAAACAAATAAGTTTACATTATAATGACAGTCACTTACATATATTGTCAATCATGAAAACTTGTACTGTAAAAACAAATATGAGACATTATAAAAGTTGATGACACAACTCATCTTATCATTTTCAATCCTTGTGAAAAATTAAAGAGTTGAAAACAAAAACAGCATAGTTCTTACATGCATAATAATATCAGAACATTTATAAATCACTCTATGTGACTTTTCATTGAAATTCATTGTTCCCTCATTATAACCAAGCTATGCACTCTTAGGTCTGAGTTGATAGGAATGTCATCATCTAAAATGGCTTTTAATTTAGAGAAACATGCTCTGACCTTCTCCCATAACCCTGTGTGAAACATGCTATAGTTTAGACATTAATAACGATGCTACCTCTTTTTCATACTAGCAAGGCACTACTTAAAAATTCAGATTATTAGTGACTAAGCCCAAGTCCATTTATCAAACAAAATTACCCTTCTGCATGCAACTGCTTAATTCAAACCCTTTTTTTTTAAATCCCTCCTTAAGCTTCTACCACAAAAAAATGCAGGAAACCAAAATTTTAGTCACAAAATAAACAAGTCATAGACTTATCTATTCACAAAGCCTAAAACATATTTTATATCATATTAAATGGCAATCGGAATTAAAAGATATTTTCTAACACTTTCAATCCCACTTTCAAATTTAATCTTTTTTTTAAGTAAATGCTCGTATTCAAAATGTTATAACATCAAACAGCACAGGAACAGGCCCTTCGGCCTGGATGTCTCTGCAAAGCACAGTACCCATTTAAACTGCTCATGTGCATGTACGTGGTACATATGCCTCCATTCCAAGTCTGTTCACGTGACTATCTAAATCAGTGCTTCTCAACCTTTTTCTTTCCATTCACATACCACTTTAAAGTATTCCCTATGCCATAGGCGTTCTGTGATTCATAAGGGATTGCTTAAGGTGTGGAAAGAAAAGGTTTGAAAACCACGGTTTAAATCGTACTTAATTGACTTGTTATGTGCATGGTTTCATAACTACAAAGGAAATGGGCCAATGACATTTTTTCTCAAGCAAAATATTTCAGTAACAATTGGGTCTAGAGCAATGATTCTCAACCTTCCCTTCCCACTCACACACCACCTTAAGCAATCATTTACTAATCACTGAGCACCGATGGTAGAGGGATTACTTCAAGTAGTATGTGAGTGGAAAGAAAAAGGTTGAGAACCACTGATCGAAATGCCTCTTCAAACTGTACTTTTCTTTATATAGAGGCGTTTGGGAGATAAATTGGGAAAGGTTTGTTAGAGCAGGTCACACTCAAACACTTTAAAACACAGAATTTTTTCAGGAGCTTTTACAAGAGTCCTCAGACTCATGATGGACTGTTATTTGCAAAAGTCAACAAATGTAACAACAGGCAGTAGCAGCTTTGTCTGGAAAAGAGTATTTACTGACTGGAAGGTCATGTGATCTTTGCAAGCAGAGAGCAGGCTTTGCTCTCAGAATTGGAAGGGGCAAGAGAGAGAGGAGAGACACAGACATCGGTTCCAGAGGGACAAGCTGGCAAGCTTTGGAAAACGGCTTGGTCAAAGGAGAGGACTGGCTGTCCGGTGTTTCCCTTGGAATAGGAGAAACAGAAAGGAACCCTCTGGTGACCTGAAAGAAAGAGGTTATCATCTGAAGAACCCTGAAGGGGGAAAGATTCATCAGCAAGACACTGGAGGGACTGATTAAAAAGGAATCAGTGGTGGGTGTCCTGGAACAAGAAAAACTATGTTTCTGAAAACCAACAAGAACCTTTCTGAGTGGTAACCATTTACCTGTTAAACACCAAAGTATGGTGAACTTTATTAATGTTAACTTCTGTGCACAGTACAAGTATTGCCTGCAACCAGTAAGATTGGACCAAAGAACGTTGCTGAACTTACACACACATTACACACATGTGCACTTAGCATTAGAAGGGGGTTAAGTAGATTAAGTGAGTCAATAGAGAAACAAGCCATGAAAGACCCCAACAATGAAGACGCTGTTTACATCCGGTACCGCACGGATGGCAGTCTCTTCAATCTGAGGCGCCTGCAAGCTCACACCAAGACACAAGAGAAACTTGTCCGTGAACTACTCTTTGCAGACGATGCCGCTTTAGTTGCCCATTCAGAGCCAGCTCTTCAGCGCTTGACGTCCTGTTTTGCGGAAACTGCCAAAATGTTTGGCCTGGAAGTCAGCCTGAAGAAAACTGAGGTCCTCCATCAGCCAGCTCCCCACCATGACTACCAGCACCCCCACATCTCCATTGGGCACACAAAACTCAAAACGGTCAACCAGTTTACCTATCTCGGCTACACTATTTCAACGGATGCAAGGATCGACAACGAGATAGACAACAGACTCGCCAAGGCAAATAGCGCCTTTGGAAGACTACACAAAAGAGTCTGGAAAAACAACCAACTGAAAAACCTCATAAAGATTAGCTTATACAGAGCTGTTGTCATACCCACACTCCTGTTTGGCTCTGAATCATGGGTCCTCTACCGGCATCACCTATGGCCCCTAGAACGCTTCCACCAGCGTTGTCTCCGCTCCATCCTCAACATTCATTGGAGCGACTTCATCTCCAACATCGAAGTACTCGAGATAGCAGAGGCCGACAGCATCGAATCCACGCTGCTGAAGATCAAACTGCGCTGGGTAGGTCACGTCTCCAGAATGGAGACCATCGCCTTCCCAGGATCATGCTATATGGTGAGCTCTCCACTGGCCATCGAGGTGCACCAAAGAAGAGGTGCAAGGACTGCCTAAAGAAAGCTCTTGGTGCCTGCCACATTGACCATCACCAGTGGGCTGATATCGCCTCAAACTGTGCATCTTGGCGCCTCACAGTTCTGCGGGCAGCAACCACCTTTGAAGAAGACCGCAGAGCTCACCTCACTGTCAAAAGGCAAAGGAGGCAAAACCCAACACCCAACCCCAACTAACCAATTTTCCCTTGCAACCGCTGCAACCGTGTCTGCCTGTCCCGCATCGGACTTGTCAGCCACAAACGAGCCTGCAGCTGATGTGGACATTACCCCTCCATAAATCTTTGTCCACGAAGCCAAGCCAAAGAGAAGAGAGATAAGTTAACGTTTGATTCTATTTTCATGATCAAAGATCATTAAAACCAACTTTTGTTAAAGTAACCCTTTGTTCTGGTGTATATCTATCATTGCTGGGTTTTGGCATCCTCTAGACTCGTAACACAGTGAAATGAACAGATAAAAATGGGAGACAATGTACATTTTTAGCATGAACTAAAATCGTATTGGAATTTGTATTCTCCCAGTGATGCTACTTGACCTATTGAGTTTCACTTGTAAATCCTTTTATTAGAAATTTGCCAGTAATTATGTTAAAATTGGTTTACAGGTGGCAAATTAGAGTCTAATTTGATTGTAATTGTAGAATAAAATATAATGTACTGCACACCAATTCTATTGTTAGAATTGAGTAGTAAGGCAATGTGATTATCCTTGAAAGTTACTTAATTGCATGATTGTTATTTGTTGCCTCAAAAATATGAGCTTATTAAAACATAGTTTGATTGATCAGGACATGTAATACAAAAAGGTAATGAAGTATTGCAAATTATGAGGCAAATGGAATAATTTTCAGATTAAACTATGCCAGTGCTCTGAGCTCTTGATCACAGGTTGTTTTTTTTATTATTATCTTTTCTCACACAAATATTCCTAGCCAAGTAATTATATTCTAGGTAGCCAGAATGCAGCTCACCGAGCCTGCAGTTTGCATACTAAATTTAATTAATTTTGGTGAACAAAAACCCCTTAAAATCCATGTAGTAATACAATGAAAACCAGTGGTGGCTCTAGCCTTAGTTTATTATGACAGAATAGTTCAGTGAGAATTTATACCTTTCAATGCTGGTTGTTCATGGCCCCACTGGCAGACTGAATTATTTTTGTCATTAAGCATCTAAGATCCTCAAGCTCTAAACCTCCTGAACAATAATGAGCTATGAATAAGATCCTTTCAAACTGGGTGGGGGGTTGGGGAAGGAGAGAACAGGAAGTGCACTTAAAAGATGATACAATGCAAGATATATCTAAAGTTCTGGATGGAGTATTGAGAGTTTCCTAGAACACATTAATAAAGAAAACTTGCAATTGTCCTTCAAAACAAATGATCACAACAGAGCCCAGCAAAGTTTTGATCTCTCAAATGTAACTATTGCTAGAGGATTGTTTTATTTTTAACAAATATTCCTCAGTTGTTGTATACAGCTCTTCCAATATCAAGGCAGGCAATTAATAACTTGTTCTTCTGCAGTATCAATGCCACAAAACACATAAATACCCTTCTCTGCTTCCTGGAATGCATTTCATCCTATACCCCAAGAATTTGTGATAATCACAGATCAATTTTATTCAGGAACAACTGTGCTTAGAATTTATCATTGAACTGTAGGACTTAATATCTAATTACATAACATCAGTGCATTGTGCCCTGCCTTCCAAAGTTATTCTTTTCACTTCAATGGTTTAAATTTTGGGAATACAAAAACCATAAAAGATAGGAGCAGAATTAGGATATTTGGCCCATCGAGTCTCCTCTTCCATTCCTGATATATTCTTTGTTTCTTGCAACTTCTCCCTTAATCTTTGGCATCCTTGTTAATCAAGAACATAGCAACCTCCACTTTAAATCTACCCAATGACTTGCATTCCACAGCAGTCTGTGGCAACAAACTCCTCGGATTTACCAGCCTCTGGCTGAAGAAACAGCTCCTCATCTCAGCTCTAAAAGGACATGGTTTGTTTCTGAGGCTATGCTCTCTGGTCCTAGACTCTCCCACTACTGGACACATCTTCTCCATGTCTGCCCTACCCAGCCCTTTCAACAATGTGCAATGCTAGAATGCAGCATGCATAACCCAACTGTCCAAGGATGACATTTTAGCTCTGGCGTGCGCTCACAATTAAGTGGAAAAGTCTTCATCACTAAAAAAAATACGAGTTCAGGCTTCATGTATTCTGAGACATATTTTAATTTGTTTGATTTGATTTTCTTTTAATTATTTTTAGGATGTGGGTGGCAATAGGATGACTAGTCTTCCCTGGTGGGTTTTGAGACAGTCACAGTAACCCACCTTCCTGAAATACTCCAATTATTATACTAAGAAATCTTTAACATGAATCACAAAAGATTATTTTGCAGGTGCAGGCAGCAGGTAAGACAAATGGGATGTTGTACTTCATTGATAGAAGGACTGAATTTAAGAGTAGGGAGCTGTACAGATACTCGTGAGGCTGTGTCCAGAGTACTGTGCACAGTTTTAGTCTCATTACTTGCGAAAGGATATTACTGGCTTTGGGGGTGGTGCAGAGGGGCTTCACCAGGTTGATTCCTGAAATGATGGGGTTAGCTTAGGTCAGCTGTTTTCAAACTTTTTCTTTCCACTCATATACCACTTTAAGTTATCCCTGTGTCATTCATGCTCAGTGATTAGTAAACGATTGCTTAAGCTGATAGGTGAGTGGGAAGGGAAGGTTGAGAATCACTGCTCTAGACCCAATTGTTACTAAAATATTTTGCTTGAGAAAAATGGTCATTGGCCCATTTCCTTTGGAGTTATGGAACCGTGCACAAAACAAGTCAATTAGGTATGATTAAAATAATGATTTTCAAACTTTAGCAATCCCTTTCACAGCATCTATGGCAAAGGAATTACTTAAGGTGGTATGTGTGTGGAAAAAAAATGTTGAAAACCACTGCCTTACCTTATGAGGAGAAATTAAGTTACCTGAGACTATATTCATGGAAGTTTAGAAGGGAGATATTCTACAAACATGTAAAATTATAAAAGGAATAGATAAATTAGAAGGAACAAGGTTGTTTTCATTGGCATGCGATTCCAGAATGAGGAGATATAACCTCAAGTTTCTGGAGAGTAGCTTGAACACAAATGTGGCATGTGGGCTTCTCCTAGAGCAGCATTTCTCAACCTTTTTAACCTTGTGGAACCCTTGAAATGGTTTTCATGTCTCAGGGAACCCCTGCATAAAAAATGATTATATATCATTATTAATATCTATTTTATATTTTTATTGTATTTCTCGTGGTAAACATTTTTTTATATATTTGTTTAAGGAAAATATGACCTTTTTTTGTCAAATTTATTAGCAGTGCAAAAAAAACCTACTGCTCGTTTATGAGACCTCACACCAAGGTTTTCATTTAAAATAATAAGAGGTTGAAGCCTTTATTATAATAACCAAGGATTTTCCAACAATATGCCATTCATGTATAGTAAAATTACAAATATAAAATTAAACAAAAATTACTCAAAAATGTATTAGTCTATTTATCACTGTTTCTTGCTGAACCCCGAGCGACCTCTTGCGGAACCCTGGTTGAGAAACACTGTCCTTGAGAGTAGTGAAACTGTGTTATTCTCTGTCGTACAAGCTGCCTCAATAACCATCTTTAAGACATGGATAGATAGGTTTTTGAATTATAGAGGGATTGGGGGTTATAGGGACAGGTGGGTGAGTGGAGCTGACTTCTTGGCCAGAAGAACCACAATCTTATTGAATGGCAGAGCAAGCTCTGTAGGATAGATAGCCTATTCCTGATGTTCCTTTGAAATGTAGCTGTATGTTGTATTGAAATTGGCAAGGGGCACACCTCATCAATGACTGTCTGTCACACCAATATGGAGTGAAATACGAAAGTCTGTAGGTGCTGTGATTGTAGTAAAAACACACTGAAATGCTGGAGCAACTCAAATGGTCTCGTTGCGTCAATACGAGGTTTTGGGCATTAGCCCTTCTTCAAAAAATAAGCATAGAACAGAAGGCATCAGAATAAAGACTGAAGACTGCCAGGAAGAGGAGTCCAGGCCAAAAAAAGGTGTTAATTGAATATGATAAGAGGAGAAGTGAGTATTGATTTTGGTTCTGTGAAAGGAGGCAGGGGGGTAAAATGGGAGGGAGAGAGAGCATGAGCTGGGGAGAGGGAAAGGCAGTAAGGAAAGAAGCGGTAGGGGTTAACAGAAACCGGAGGTCAATATTAAATGCCATTTATGTTGGAAAGTGCCCAGACTGAAGATGAGGCTCAGTTTGGCAGTGCATGAGTCCATGGACAGACTTGTCAGCAAGGGAATGGGATGGGGAATTGAAATGGGTGGCTACTTGGAGATCCACGTTATTGCAGCAGGCAAAGCCAGGGTGTTTTACAAAGTCATCTCACAGTGTGTGCCTGGTCTCTCTGATGTTGCGGAGACCATAACAGGAGTACCGAATGTAGTAGATGACCCCTGCAGATTCACAAGTGAAATGTTGCTACACTTGGAAGGACTGTTTGAAGCCCCAAATGGTGGTGGGAGAGGACACGTGGGTGTAAATGGAGCATCTGTTGCAGTCACAGGGGTAGGTGCTAAGGGGATGAATGGTGGAGAGGGAGCAGTGGACATGGAGGGAGCAATTCCAGTGAAAGACAGAGAGGGGAGGAGAGGAGAATATGTGTGTCATAGTGGGATCACATAGTAGGTGTCAGAAATGGCAGAGAATATGTTGGACACAGAGACTGATGGAATGGTAGGTCAGGACATGGGAAATCATCTCCTCATTGCATGTGGGGATAGAAGGGACCAGGCCAGATGTGCAGGTAATGGAGGTTATGTGGGTGAGGGCAGAGTTGATGGTGGTAGAGGGAAAGCCACGTTGTTTGAAGAAAGAGAACATCTCTAATGACCTGAAATGGAGCACTTCATCCTTCCTACAGGGTGTGAAGAGGTGCAGTTGAGGTCGCTGTGGGAGTTGAAGGGTTTGTAGAAAATGTCTTTTGAGAGTTTGACATTTCAATATGCAAATGATGATCAAAGGCTGAGCTCTCAGTCATTGTCAACATTTTCAATGGGTCTTACATACAGGCTTCATAAGACAAGGTCCACTCCCAACCTCACCTCCTGTATCTCACTGCTCTTTGACATAAAGGGTGATGGGAAGGCACAAAAATGTTGGACTGCTTCTCTTTCTCAGAAACCACTTCTCAGAGAAGGCAGAGAAGTACACACGAAATAAAGGCAAGATTAGGCCATCCAGCCTGTCGAGCCTACTCTACCATTCAATGAGATCACGACTCATTTGATGATAGGCTTATTTCCACTTACCTGCCTTTTTCCCATATCCCTTAATTCCCCTCATTTGTAAAAATCTATCCAACCTTGTATTAAATAATTGTAGGGTTTTTTAAAATATTCTTTTCTAAATATATTCACTAAGGTTGCATCCACAGCTTCAATGGGCAGCAAATTCCAGATTCACCACCCTCTGGAAAAAACAGTTCCTCTTCATTTCTGTCCTAAATCTTCTACCCTGGATCTTGAGGCTGTCATAGATAGAAATGATGAAATTCACCATTACACTTGGTTGGTTGAGGTAAAATGCTATAGAAGATCAGGATCACAGATCTAACACAAACTAACCCATTAAAATGTCCCTGGGCCTCCTCTATATTTCTGAGACCTTAATTACTCAAGTCACGGAAAAGACATCACCACCATATAGCCTCCATAAAATCTTCCAACTTCATGAGAACCATTAAAATAGCATCAGACCAACATTGCCAGCATTAATGTTCTGGTTACTCTCAACTGGTTACATCAGACAGGCAACAGTGTTGGTATTCCTGTCACTGTTCAAGGATGTGTTCAAAGCTTTCTTGGTAAAATTCAACATTGCTTTGGAACCCTAAGGAATCATTGGGTCATGACCACTCAGAATTGAGAAGCAGCATTCAGCATGGTTTCATAAATTTATATGGAGCACAGAGACGCACTGTAGAACTAGTGGAAGGAGTATATCATCTGTCCACCTGTCCAATCGGCCACATCCTTCCTCTTTTGTGGAAGAGTATACAATTCTCAAAGTAGCCAAATCAGTTACCAGAAAACCTAAAAAGAAAGACAGAATTCCAATATAGCATATTTACTCTTATACTCAAATTCTTCTTCTTTCTTTGGCTTGGCTTCGCGGACGAAGATTTATGGAGGAGGTAAATGTCCACGTCAGCTGCAGGCTCGATTGTGGCTGACAAGCCCGATGCGGGACAGGCAGACACGGTTGCAGCGGTTGCAGGGGAAAATTGGTTGGTTGGGGTTGGGTGTTGGGTTTTTCCTCCTTTGTCTTTTGTCAGTGAGGTGGGCTCTGCGGTCTTCTTCAAAGGAGGTTGCTGCCCGCCGAACTGTGAGGCGCCAAGATGCACGGTTGGAGGTGATATCAGCCCACTGGCGGTGGTCAATGTGGCAGGCACCAAGAGATTTCTTTAGGCAAGGCGATAGTCCTCCATTCTGGAGACGTGACCCACCCAGCGCAGCTGGATCTTCAGCAGCGTGGACTCGATGCTGTCGACCTCTGCCATCTCGAGTACTTCGATGTTAGGGATGAAGGCGCTCCAATGAATGTTGAGGATGGAGCGGAGACAACGCTGGTGGAAGCGTTCTAGGAGCCGTAGGTGATGCCGGTAGAGGACCCATGATTCGGAGCCGAACAGGAGTGTGGGTATGACAACGGCTCTGTATACGCTTATCTTTGTGAGGTTTTTCAGTTGGTTGTTTTTCCAGACTCTTTTGTGTAGTCTTCCAAAGGCGCTATTTGCCTTGGCGAGTCTGTTGTCTATCTCGTTGTCGATCCTTGAATCTGATGAAATGGATCCTCTTATTTACTCTCATAAATATATGCTCTATTTACATATTATCTTACAGGGATATCTCAATAAAATCTTATCCATTTTAGTTTTTGCAGGACCCACGTTAACTTATGTCAATCTATTCTGTGTATTTGCAGTTCTGCTCGTCTTTATGTCTCACTAATTATTCTCAAATTTTACTTTCCATTTTCTTCTCTTCTGTTTATGCCATTAATTTATTCATCTGGGTATAAACTGTGTGTGCGTTCAAAGGAAGAACCTTCAATGTTGTCAGGTTTTTTTTTACTATTTTTCCCCTTGTCTAATTCAAAGTAAACAATACACTCTGTTCCTTCCCGACACATTGCTATCCATTTTGCTACCCTGCATAATCACCTTCTTGTTTCTCACACTTTCTGAACTCTTCACTAGAATTTTCTAAACACCCCCCACCCCAACAATAACCTTGCATGACACTTCATTTGTACATAATCACCCATTGAAATTCCACAAAACAGCCACCCAATCCATGTGGAATCTTCCCAACATGGCGGAAACCACAACACAAACAGCAGTCAATTAAATTGGATCACGTGCAAAAAAAAACAACTACCAGAGGAACTAAATGGGCCAGGAAGCATCTGTGGAGGATAACAGACGGTCTATACTTCATCAGGGCTTAAAAAGAAGATTGACCGTCAGCATAAAGGAGTGAGGGGGAAGGATGGAGTCAAGGCTGGCAAATGATAACTAGATCCAAGTGAGCGGGGGTTGATTGGTAGATGGAGTCAGGTGGAGAGGAACGGGTGAGGATAGCGATAGAGGCTGAAAGGTGCAAGGTTGATGGAACAAAGGGTTACAGATGAAGTAATCTGATAAGAAAGGAAAGTGAAGAGCGAGCACAAATTCAAAATATGGTCAGTGGTGAGCAGATGGGGGCCAAAGATAAGGAACCTGATGGGAGCAGTGTGTGGCTGTTTGGCAGATGAAGTAGGTGAAAGACACTGGGTAGCAAAGTCTGGGGTTGGGGGTGGAAAGAATTGGGTGTGTGTGTGTGTGTGAAATGGACTGGGTTGGATCAGGAGGAAAGATAAAAGAAAAGGAGCAGTTTATGTGAAATTGTCAAATTGAACATGCATACCATTGGATTGTAGACCACCCAAGTCAAGTACCAAGGTGCGATGCGAATCTTTGCTTTCTGTGCGGTCTAGATGGACATCCCATACACAGTTCAGTATGAAAGACACAGTACAGAAGTGTCGTTGTCATTGCGGCTATCCCTTGAGGTTGAGGATGATGCCCTTCATTCTGTTGATCCACAGAGTGAAGACATCTGTGTGGCTATTTGTTTAACATGTATTTAATGTTACACTCCAAGAAGCACATGATACTTCACAAATCAACCAACTAATTCCAATGGCAAGAAAACTGCAACAATAGGAGCTAATGGATTTGTTGCAGCCTTTGTCCATCTTCAGAGCCGTTGAGTTAGAAGTAACTTTGTCCGCCTGCTCCACCGTTGAGGTCTTGGTTGGATTATTCTTTGTCGGAGACCTCACCCTCAACCTTACCACAATGGGTGGCCCTACCAGGAGCATAGGTCCAGACGATATCGCTCGCAGGATCTCAGGACTCCACAAGGTTCTCCACCACGACAAGGTGACAATCGACGGAGAAGACAGACGTGTAGAGTCACAGAAAGAGATCATATGGTACAGACTAAATATAATGTGATTTTACTATTGTGATGTTCTTTCCAGAGTCTGAAAGCATCAGCAAAGAAGCTGTCTTTGAATTTTTGGCATTTGATCCCATACTCATGAATCATCTTCCTAACAGGAGGTAGTGAATACAAGGTGGTTTTTCCTCCAGTTTGCTTTTAGCCTTACCCTGGCAGCAGAGGAGGCCAGGGTCAGAAAGGTTGGTGTGGGATTGTGAAGCTGAATTGAAATAGCATGCCATCAGGAGCTCCAAATGACCATTGGTGTTCAGCAAATGGTCGCTTAGCCTGTGCTTGATCTTACTGGTATAGAGGAAGCCACCCAGATGCCAAATGCAGTAGACAATATTGGGAAAGGTGAACTTGAATCTGTGTCTTATCTGTTAAAGTCCCAAGTTGGACTAAGATCATGTGTTACACTTCCTATTGGTGGAAAGGTGACTGTGAAAGGGAGGGATGGATGGGGAGAGAGGAGAACACCAGAAAGACATGTACACAGTGCTCCCTGTGGAAAGCAGAATGGGGAGGGGAGGGGAAGATGTAACTGGCAGTGGGATTACATTGTAGCTGGCAGAAATATTGAACAATGATGTGCTGGATACAAAAGCTGGTGAGGTGAAAAACAAAGTCTAAGGAAACTCTATCCCTTTCTGCCTTTGGGTGAGAGCTGATTGCAGGAAATGGAGGAGATGCAGGTAAGGAATCCATAACACCAGAGTGGGATGTTGGGTCAGGGGGGTGGCACACGTTTCCTGATAAAGGAGGACCGTTCCGATGTCCTAGATTGGAAAACTTGATCTCGAAAACAAATGCAATGGAGAGTAAGAGGCTGAGAGAAAGGAATGGTATCCTTTCAAAAGGCAAGGTGGAGGAGGTGGAGTCCAGTTAGCTGTGGGAGTCAGTGCATTTGTAGTAAATGCCAGTGGATAGTGTTCTTCCTGAAATAAAGACAGGGATATCAAGAAAAAGAGAAAGAGATGCTGGAAGTGGTCCAAGTCAATTTGGAGGCAGGATGGAAATTAGCAGCAAAGGTGATGGAATTTAAGGGTTCCATAGGAAACAGGAGGTTCCAGCAATGTTGTCATTGATGCAGCTGAGAAAAAGTCGAGGAATGGTACCCGTGTAAGTTTGGAACAAAGACTGCTCCATAGAGCCAAGGAAAAGACAGGTATAGCTAAGGCACACATGACCACATCTTTGATTTGAAAATGATGAAAAGTATCAATCCATGTTTCACCTAGAAAGATCATTTGAAGTGCAGGACACAGGGAAAAAAAATAAAAAAAAGTGTAGCATTTCCTGAGCTTGTAATTCAAAGAAAAACATTCAATTTCAGATTGCTTTATTTCTGATTTGAATCCTAGACCAGTCCAAGCTGAGTAAACTCTGGAACAATAATTGTCTCACAGTCACTGGAAAAGAACCGTGGCCCAGCAGTTTGCATTAATTTGTCAGCTCAACACTGACCTCAGAAATAAACTGCAATGCATAGGAATCACCAAATCCTTCCTGCGAAATCAAAAGAGGTCTGACCTACTTCAAGTTCTAACCTTATTTTGGAATCGAATTATTGACTGCTCCTGTCAGAAATTACATTTTTTCCACTTGGTGAAGAGACTGGCAGGATAGACAGCAAACAGTGAGAGCAGAAATGGAGCTGATATTCTTGAGAACTCATTGAAATAAAAGCACATTTTAAAAAAAAAAGTTCTTGTGATGACTGCAGTCCTTTCTACTCCAGGCAGTTGTGGTTTATGTGCTTGGCTAACCAACAGTCTAATGCTAACTAATTGAAGTACACAGTCTCAGAGTACTTATTGCAAAGGAGGGTCTTCAGAATTTACTGGCTAACAGGATAATAGTCAAAAATTACACCAAAGCCCTTGTGGCAACTTTGTAATTAAATAGTCCCTGAGAGATGTTGCCAAAGGTATGACACTGTTTATTTTAGACATACAGCACGGTAACAGGCCATTTCGGCCAACGAGTCGGTACCTCTTAATTTACACCCAATTAACCTACATCCCAATAGGTTTTGAACGGTGGGAGGAAACCAGAGCCCTTGGGGAAAACCCACGCAGACATGGGGAGAACATACAAACCTCTTAGAGGCAGTGCTGGATTCGAACTCTGGTCCCGATCACTGGCATTGTAAAGATGTCGCACTAACCACTATGGCAATCGTTTAGATAATAAAACATAATAGCAGAAAGGGAACTTACTGAATCAGCCTAATAGTCAACATGGTTGTGTAAATTAATTCACAAAGCTTGAGTAACATTCTGGGGAAGCCATGCATAAAGAATTTCAGAACCTGACATTTATGAAGGCTTATATCAAATCTAAAACAAATCAAGATACAATTTAGCAGAGTGGATTTAGAACCAGAATCAGAAATTATTGTCATGAACAAATTATGAAATTTGATATTTTGCAGCAGCATCTAAGTGGAAACATTCATATTATAAATATTTTTAAAAAGTAAAAATAACAGTGCACGAGAAGTAAGGCCGTGTCTTTGGTTCATTGATCATTCAGGAATCTGAAGGCAGCAGGGAAGAAGCTGTCCTTGTGCCATGGAGTGCTCATCTTTAGGCTCCTGTACCTTTTCCCCGATGGTAGCTGAGTGAAAAGGGCATGGCCTGGTAAGGGAGGGGGGAGGGTCTTTGAAGGTAGAGGCTGCTTTTTTAAGACACCACCTCATCTAGATGTCCTTGATGGTGATGTGTGGTGCCTGTGATGTCGCAGGCCAACAACCCTCTCAAGTTTATTCCTGTCCTGAGAGTTGGTGTCTCCACTCCAAACAGTGATCCAACCAGCCAGAATGCTCTCCACAGGTGTACAGGCACACCTGTAGAAGATTTCGAGTGTCTTCCATACATGTGACCGAACATTGTGTGAATGGTTATAGTATACCAAATCTCCTCAAGAACCTCACAATGTATAGCCGCAAGCGAGCCTTCTTCGTGATTGGATCAACCTGGAGGTTCCAGGAGAGATCCTCAGAGATGTTGACACCCAGGAATTTGAAGTTCTTGGCCCTCTCCACTATTGAGCCCTCGATGAGGACTGGGTCGTGTAACCCTGACTTCCTCCAGAAGTCTGCAATCATCTCCTTGGCTTTGCTAACGATCAGCACAAGGTTCAGTACAACTCCAATTATCTGAAATCACCGGGGACGGGCCCATTTTGAATAAAGTTTTATCGGAGAACCAGTCATTCTTTTTAAAGCCCAGTAGCAACAGCAAATCACTTGTAACAGTGTTTATAATAACAACAAACAACAAGGGAGGCTTTTTAAGCATTAAAATAAAATAAAATTCTCACCAAAAAAATGCTGGCACCGCCAATCACCAGAGGTTCCGATTCTGCCCGGTAGCTTGAGGTCCCCGCTGCCGCCGGGTGCCCGAGGTCCATTGCTGCCGGTATCGGAGGCCCGAGGTCCCTGGTTATTTTGGCTCCAAAAAAAAATCGGATGACTAAGAATTTCTGATTTCAGATAATTGGGGTTGTACACCACTTATTTAAAAATAAGCTCTATTTTGTGGATGGAAATTTATCTCATGAAACAATTTACTGCAGGTATTCTGATGGCATACTTTATAACGTGCATGTATTTCATAAATGTTTAGATGTTTCTTTGCCTGAATGTTTATGATATCAGAATTCTGATCCACAAAATGTTACAAACTTGAAAAAAAATAGGTTGGTTCGCTAGAGATATTTCTAGTCTATGCTGAATTTTACAGTGCCATGCATCATTTGACATTTTGAGGCTTGAATAACCTGTAGCTTAAAAATGTGCTGACACAGATAGAGAATATAATTATATTGTCAGTATCCTCCATCCTTCACAATTAACAGTGCAACAGTACATTTCACTGTGTCTTACCATTTAACCGAGCACTGGTTTTTCTCATGGATAAAAGATCACCAACTCTACATTAATAAGTTAATGAACTATCAAGGCTAAGTCTCATTGAAGTGTCAAGGTTTATAAACTCTGAAAATGTGCAGCACCAAATTTTTAGTAAGTAAAGCAGCTGCTGAGCTCAAATTAATGACAGAAGGGGAATCAAATGATAATTCTAAAAGTACAAATCATGATCACAGATGGTTGCTGCTATTTTTTTTTAAAGCCAGATACTATAACCATTCACACAAAGTTCGGTCACATGTATGTACATTCTGTGAACACTGCATTTTGTCCCAAAAAGGACAAACCTGCTTTCCTGAAATGCCTACGTGTTGCTGACACGGATGTAGATTGAATATTACTACATTGTCAGCACACCCTCCATTAGCAACAATACATTTCACTGCTCCTCGTGGATCATTAAAATGAATAAAAATTAAGTAACTTGGATTTACTTTCTTTATCCTTTTTTTAAAAATTTCTGAACTTAATGTAGCACTGTTCACATGGGGAGCATGCAATAATAATAATTAAACACTAATTTAAAAAATTCACTATCATTTATAAAGGATTTATCGACATTTCTTCGTTAAAGAAGAAAAAGTGGATTCATTGTGTTATCATTCAGATATCATATTTAGTACTTTTATATTATCTTGTCACTTAACATGTTATGCATACAGTCTCAATTGGCTATTTAAAACCAGTTTTAATTTGGCTTCTTATTTCATGTAGATTTGCCCTATCCAACACACTGTAAGCAGGCCACCCATTTCCAATTTGCTATAAAAATTTGATGCCATTCAAAACTTTTTTTGGCCAACAAGTCAAGTGACTTAGTCAATCATCTCACCCTGCTGTCAATCGTCTCAGGCGGTAAAGGTAAAGGCTCCATTATTGTCAAGTAATACTACATTTAAAATGTAACTTACATGAAATACGGTAACTTTTCTATACCGTAAGGCAGACAGAGAGTCGCCGCTTTGTCCAGCGCCCCTCACAGCACCTGGTGCTCCTAGATGGTCTACCCTCCAAGTACTGACCAGGCCTGAGTCTTCTTGGCTTCTGAGATCAGACGATCCCAGGCTATTAGGCTTTTGTTTGAATATATTAAACACACAAATACATATCATTACTATGCTAACTATAGCTGTTTAAATAATTATCAGAGTTAATATTGTATTTAAAAATTGTAATCTGAGTCATTCTTGGTTGTAATCTTATATTTATGTAGTCACTGGCTTTGTTAAATTTTGGGGTGACAGGTTTGTTGTTATCATTGCTGAGTTTTCATATTGATTATATTGGTGTCCAATATGACCTGTGTGCCAATATGTCAAACTTTTGATTGCAGTAAAGAGAGGATGGTTTGTATACTAGCTTACCCTCTCGGTATTCCATACTCACCCCACTGCCACCTTTTCATGCAATTTCCATGTTTTACTAGTACGGAAAAACAAATTGCCAAGAAATAAAGATATCATGCATGAAAGTTAACTGCAATTGACTGACAGCCCTTGTAATGGTATTCAATAAATTTGGGAAAAGGAGATTTACTTGGCACATGATTTGCCTTCTTTTCAGTACAAAATATATTTCCTTCTAAAGCATGGAAATATGGAAATGCTAGGATGATATCCACATTTATGGCCATTAATCATTTCATATTCAAATAGAAGTCTGTGGTTTTTGCTTAAGACAAGGAGACAGATTTGCAAGAACAATCAGCCCAGGAATTAACTGTAATCTTGGTGTTAAATTATACAACTGTTAGGTACCTGACTGAAGGAACTTTGTGTTATTCCATGTAGTCTCAGTTACTGATTATCCCTCCAAAGAAAATTTGATTAAATATGGTTTGATACTCTAAAATTGAATAAGTATGCATCCCAAAAATAAGACACTCACCAGCTGATGACCTTTGAGGCCAATAGAAATGCAAATTTCTGAAGGAGAAATCCATTGTAATTTTCTACTAGCCTATGAAGATCTAATGCCAGGAATCAGGAAGAGTGCTGGATACAGTGATTATGGTGACAATTTAGAGTACAACAGAAATACTGTACATGTATCTGGATGAAATTAAATAAAAAGATGGAATCTACTGAATGATTAATAAATGTATATGAGTTATTGGGATAATTACATTGATACAAATCAAATGAGAATAATCTAATCTTAGCCACCTTCCAATACCAAATCCATAGCCCTTCAAGCATAATCTATGTACCCTTTAAATGTGATCAATGTCTCTGCATTTACTGTAATATTTAGTGAGTTCTGGATTTCCAACCACCTTTTGGTGATAGCTAGTAGCCAAGTCCAAAGCCCTCTGCGCAGCTAAAACGGCAAAGTCCTCCTCATCAACAAGATCTCCATCCTCAATCGATGGTCAGAACACTTCCAATCCCTTTTCAGTGCCAACCACTCAGTCCAAGAATCTGCCCTCCTCCGGCTCCCTCAACAACCCTTGAGTCTAGAGCTGGATGAGGTCCTTACCCAGGAAGAGACATATAAGGCAATTGAACAACTGAAAAGTGGCAAAGCAGCAGGTATGGATGGAACCCCCCCAGAGGTCTGGAAGGCTGGCGGCAAAGCTCTGCATGCCAAACTGCATGAGTTTTTCATGCTCTGCTGGGCCTCAGGACCTTCGTGATGCCATCATCATCACCCTGTACAAAAACAAAGGCGAGAAATCAGACTGCTCAAACTACAGGGGAATCACGCTGCTCTCCATTGCAGGCAAAATCTTCGCTAGGATTCTCCTTAATAGACTAATACCTAGTGTCACCGAAAATGTCCTCCCAGAATCACCGTGTGGCTTTCACGCAAACAGAGGAACTACTGACATGGTCTTTGCCCTCAGACAGCTCCAAGAAAAGTGCAGAGAACAAAACAAAGGACTCTACATCGCCTTTGTTGACATCACCAAAGCCTTTGACACCATGAGCAGGAAAGGGCTTTGGCAAATACTAGAGAGCCTCGGATGCCCCCGCCCCAAGTTCCTCAACATGGTTATCCAACTGCACGAAAACCAACAAGGTCGGGTCAGATACAACAATGAGCTCTCCGAACATTTCTCCATTGACAATGACATCAAGCAAGGCTGCGTTCTCGCACCAACTCACTTTACTATCTTCTTCAGCATGATGCTGAAACAAGCCATGAAAGTCCTCAACGATGAAGACGCTGTTTACATCCGGTACCGCACAGGTGGCAGTCTCTTCAATCTGAGGTGCCTGCAAGCTCACACCAAGACACAAGAGCAACTTGTCCATGAACTACTCTTTGCAGACGATGCCGCTTTAGTTGCCCATTCAGAGAAGCTCTCCAGCGCATGACGTCCTGTTTTGCGGAAACTGCCAAAATGTTTGGCCTGGAAGTCAGCCTGAAGAAAACTGAGGTCCTCCATCAGCCAGCTCCCCACCATGACCACCAGCCCCCCCCCCCCCCCCCCCACATCTCCATCGGGCACACAGAACTCAAAACGGTCAACCAGTTTACCTACCTCGGCTGCACCATTTCATCTGATGCAAGGATCGACAAAGAGATAGACAACAGACTCGCCAAGGCAAATAGCGCCTTTGGAAGACTATACAAAAGAGTCTGGAAAAACAACCACCTGAAAAAACACACAAAGATCAGCGTGTAGAGAGCCATTATCATACCCACGCTCCTGTTTGGCTCCGAATCATGGGTCCTCTGCCAGCATCACCTACGGCTCCTAGAACGCATCCATCAGCCCTGTCTCCGCTCCATCCTCAACATTCATTGGAATGACTTCATCACCAACATCGAAGTACTCGAGCTGGCAGAGTCCGCAAGCATCGAATCCATGCTGCTAAAGACCCAACTGCGCTGGGTGGGTCACGTCTCCAGAATGGAGGACCATCGCCTTCCCAAGATCGTGTTATATGGCGTGCTCTCCACTGGCCACCGAGACAGAGGTGCACCAAAGAAGAGGAACAAGGACTGCCTAAAGAAATCTCTTGGTGCCTGCCACATTGACCACCGCCAGTGGGCTGATATCGCCTCCAACCGTGCATCTTGGCGCCTCACAGTTCGGCGGGCAGCAACCTCCTTTGAAGAAGACCGCAGAGCCCACCTCACTGACAAAAGACAAAGGTGGAAAAACCCAACACCCAATCCCAACCCACCAATTTTCCCTTGCAGCCGCTGCAACCGTGCCTGCCTGTCCTGCATCAGACTTGTCAGCCACCAACGAGCCTGCAGCAGACGTGGACATACCCCTCCATAAATCTTCGTCCGCGAAGCCAAGCCAAAGAAGAAGAAAGAGTAGGTTAATTGATCACAACAAAATATGTCTTTATAGAGATAAGAGTTTCCAAAATTGAAGATGAGTGAGAGGCAGTGCTACAGCGAATAAGATGAGGGAGAATTGGACCAATGGGTTTCACCTGATGTGACATCTTCATCACAAGAAATATGTGAGTAACCACGAGTGAAATACAGATGAGATTAATATTATGATCATCAAACAAAAAATGAAGTTGAATACTGAACTCTTTTGTCACAACAGTTATAGTTATTGCAGAACTAATCAAGTATTGAATGTTTACACTGTCACAGAATACTGAATGTTATTTGAAAATAGTAGATCTAACATACATTAAAAAAAGCTGTGGACTTTGAGGACAAACAGGAAGACTCAAGTCTTCCTGCATCTCCTTAGAATTGTGCTCTTTATACAAGATAACCTTTCCCCATTCTTCCTGCCAAAATATATTAAATTTCACCTGTCCTATGCTCACCAACCTGTCTATATAGTACGTTCAGCACACCATAACTATAAACACTGACAATTTCAATAAAGAAGATGTTTGCAGACATCATGGAAGCATTCATGGTGTAGGGTAATAGAGGTTCTAAACATGAATATTTGTAGAAACGGAGGCAGGGGACTAAGGCTAAAATATTTATTTAATCAGAAGCTGTTGATACTTTTGGACCTTTAACACAATTATTTGTCATAAGGCAAGGAGGTTAACGTAGCTCATTATGCCAGCAAAATATGTCCAAGCGGAGCTACCCATAGTGGCTTAAGGCTTATGCTTCAAAGTTCAAGGGGTTCTGATTAGCAACATTCAAAATTTTGAACATTGAGTGTTAGCATTGAAGTGCATGCATACAGCAAGTAGGGCTGGAAAAAAAAATCAATCAACTTATCGGAGAGAAATAAAAAGTGAAGATTCAATATTTGGATTGTAGAATTATGATGTTGTATGTATGCTTGAAAGATCTGGAGGATGGAGTGAGCTAACATGGGAATGGAGTTGTAGGTGCTTGGAAATATTATTTCTGCCATTAAACTCTGAGCAAAAATTAATATCCTTTATTTTTAGATACATAAATAATAATGCACCTCAAGACAAGTCTGAAATAGGAGTTTCTGATGTTGGTATGATATTGGCATTTTTTAACAGAGCAAAACACATGGAATTTCCAAAGAGAGAATAGCCCTTTCCATCAAAACCCAACGAAGACTGGGGGAATGGAAAAAGAACAAGGGAAGGGTGACTTCTTATGGAAACAAGAGGATCAGCTTTTCTTCCTTGGACTATTTACACTGTGCCAAAAATACTTATCAATTACATAATAAGACAGCAATTGAATTTAATTGTTTTATTGTCACATATTGAAATACAGTAAAAAGCTTTATTTTATGTATTGTCCAGACAAGTCAACTCATACAGCAGTCAGTGCAATAAAAAACAAAAACAAAATGAGAGAATAGTAACAGGAGTAGTGTTGAAACAGTTAATCTTTGCAGTGTGTAGAGAAAAATACAACAACAAGGGCATTACCTTTTACAAGAATGAATCAGGGTCAGTAATTAAAGGAATAGACCGCCCTTGAATTTGAAGGTTTGTGTTTTCAAGCGTGTATATCTTCTGCCTGGTGGAGGGCGGTAGAAAAGAGTGTGACCGGGGTAGAATGCCTTTGGAATTTGAAGCTCTCCTGAGATAGTGAGGGTAGAGATAGAGTTAAAGGAGGGGAAGTTGGTTTTTCACGATTGTCAGAGCTATGTTTACCACACTTGGCAGTTTGTTGCGGCCTTTGGCAGGGCAGTTCCCCATACCAACCTGTGATGCATCTTGATTGGAAACTATGTGTCAAAGTTAGTAAAGATCTTGGGGACAAGGTGAATTTTGTCAAGCCTCTGCAAAAGTAGAGTCTCTAAAGTGTTTTCTTGGATGGAACAAAAACATGATTTGACTAGAAAAGATTGTTGATGACATATATCCCAAAGTGCTCTCCAACCTAGCACTGTGTGCATTCTTCTCTATTTCCTGAAATTCCCTTTCACTCTTAATCCATTTCCTCTGATTTCTATCTCACCTATCCTCAGTGGAAAATGCCTACCTACATTTTCTCTGTCTATCCCCCTTATAATTTTAAATACCTCTATCAAATCTCACCTCATTCTTCTATTCGCCAGGGAATAAAGTTCTAACCGGTTTTTCCATGTAACTCAATTCTTGAAGTCTGGGCAACATCGTAGTAAATCTTCTCTGCACTCTATATTTTATTAATATCTTTCCTGTAGGTAGGTGACCAAAACTGCACACAATACTCTAAATTTGGCCTCACCATTGTCTTTTACATCTTTATCATAACATCATATCTCCTATACTCAATACTTTGATTTATGAAGGCCAATATGCCAAAAGCTCTCTTTACAACCCTAACCACCTGTGATGCCACTTTCAGGGAATTATGTATCTGTATTCCCAGATCCCTCTGTTCTTCCACACTCCTCAGTGCCTTATCCTTTCATTTCATGCATATCCTTTCTTGGTTTGTCCTTCCAAAATGCAACTCCTCACACTTGTCTGCATTAAATTCCATTTGCTATTTTTCAGCCCATTTTACTGGTTGGTCCAGTTTCCTCTGGAAGCTTTGAAAACCTTCTTCACTGTCCACAGCACCTCCAATTTTGGTGTCATTTGCAAATTTGCTGATTCAATTTACCATTTTATCATCTAGATTATTGATATGGATGACAAATAACAATGGTCCCAGCACTGATCCCTGAAGCACACCACTAGCCACAGGTCTCCCATCTGAGAAGCAATCATCCACCACTACTCTCTGGCTTCTCCCATCCAGCCATTGTCGATCCAGTTCTCTACTTCACTGTGAATACCTAGCACCTGAACCTACCTGGTTAACTTCCCATGCGGAACCTTGTCAAAGGCCTTACTAAAGTCCATATAGACAAGATCCATCATCTTTCCTTCATCAACTTTCCTCGTAACCTCCTCAAAAAACTACAAAATTAGTTAAACATGACCTACCATGCATAAAGCTATGTTGACTATCCCTAATCCATTTCTGGTGATGCAATTAATTGTATATCTGGTCCCTTAGAAGACCTTCAAATGATTTACCTATTACTGACATCAGGCTCACTGGCCTCACTGGCTTATAATTTCTGGGGTCAATTTTGGAGCTTTTTTTTTAATCAATGGAACAACACAAGGTACCCTGCAATCTTCTGGCACCACACTTGTGGCTCAGGATATTTTGAATATTTCTGCCAGAGTCCCGGCAAATTCTACACTAGCCTCCCTCAAGGTCAGAGGGAATTCCTTGTAAGGCCCTAGGGATTTATCCACCCTTATTTGCTTTAAGACAGTAAATCCCTCCTTCTTTTAATCTGTTCAATTACCTCACTGTTTGTTTTCCTTACTTCACAGGACTCTTGAGTGGAAAAAAAAAATAAGTTCTTCCCCATCTCTTTTGGCTCCACACAAAGCCGACCACTCTGATCTTCCATTAAATATATAGATGTGGAAGTTACTGCCTCCTACTCCAATACATTCTTCAGGATTAGTGATCTGATAGGAACTTCATATTTTCACCAGTCACATTCATTTTTAAAATAGCATGAACATACTTTGCTGTGTTACTTTAAATAATTGTCGGACTCTTTATTCTTATTTCTGGTCTTAAAATTCTACTGTCATTCTGCCAGTCATCTATTTCAATATATTGGATATCTAAGAAGAATTAATTGATTCTTATGACATTTGAGCTTATACTGTGACAGAGTATATAGATACATTTTTGTGAGATAAATTGGGAAAGATTTGTTAGAGTAGGTTGCATACAAACACTTATCTTATTTAAAATACTGGAGCTCTGCCCTATGCTAGACATATCGGGGCCTCATAGCTATTGCAAGAGCTTTGAATAGTGCTCAAGATACTTCACTAATGGATTGTTATTTACAAAAGGCAACAGATGAAAGAGCATGTGAGAGCCACTGCTATCTGGAAGGGAGCTTGCTGTTCTAAGATGGTCATGTGGTTTTGCAAGCAGAGAGAGTCAAACAGGTTTTCTCAGAGAGAGAGAGAGAGAAAGAGAGAGAGAGAGAGAGAGAGAGAGAGAGAGAGAGAGAGAGAGAGAGAGAGAGAGAGAGAGAGAGAGAGAGAGAAGATCACTTGTACAGTGTTATAACCAGCAGCTGAGACTGGAACAAGACAAGCTTATGGAAAGCCCATTTGTAAGATGGCCTGGTCAAAGCCCGTATGGTTCATGCAAGAGGAGAGGACTGGCTGTCTAATGCTTCACTTGGAATAAGAGAAACAAAAAGGAACCCTGTGGTGACCTGCAAGAAAGAGGTTATCATCTGGAGAACATTGAAGGGGCAAGTTTTGTCAGCAAGAAACTGTTGGATGTACATCAGTTGAGGATGTCCTAGAACAACAAATCTCTCTCTGAAAACTGACAAGAACCTTCCTAATTGGTAACCATTTATCTTTCAAGCACCAAAGCCTGATGAACTTTATAAATGTTTAATTCTGGGCACAGTATAAGAATTGCCTGCAACCAGTGAACTCAGAGGAATGAGAAGTGAGATTGAACTGTGAACCAAAGAACTTTTCTGAACTTATACACACATTACATACATGTGGGCTTAGAATTAGAAGGAGGTAAAGTTAGGTTAAGTAACTTAATAGTGTTAAGTTAAGATTTGATTCTATTTTCATGTTTAAAGATAATTAAAAGCAACTTTTGTTTAAGTAGCCATTTGTCTTGATGAATATCTTTTCTGCTGGGTTTTGGGGTCCTCTGGGCTTGTAACAGTACTTAATTTCATCCAAATTCCAATAATTTTCAGCACCCTGAAGTTTTTTTTTTAAATATCACCACTTTTCCTTTCCTTACTTGCTATCTTCAAGCTTCACAGTGTGAATGTCAGTATCACTGTGCACTGACCCTCAGAAGTGACTCCAGACTGTATCTATTGTCAGGAAATAGCAAGTCCATGCCACAGAGATGGCCAGATCTTCAAGGTGGCACTGAGTCATAACTCTTAATCCATTTAGCAGGCCAGAATATTGGCTTGATTCAACCACTAAATGCCACAAGATAATTCATCATTAAAGGGTCATCTTATGGCACATCTTTAAACTTGAAATCCTGAATGTGTATTGACTATGGAATTCATAATTGTTGGAGTAATTTCATGGCTTGATCTATACGTTTTATGATTAATTTACAGGAATTTGATCCATAATGATAGGAAGAACAGAGAAGCAGAATATTATCTAAATAGTGCAATATTATTAATTAATGGTGTTGCTCAGACAGAGATGAAATGAAGTGAGTGTGCAGGTCCAGCAGGGGATTAGGAGGGTAAGTGGAACATTGGTCCTTCATTTCAAGTGTATGAGGTAGAGAACCTTTGCTGCAACTGCAGGTGATGTCATTGTTATGAATCAAGATAGGACTTGTCCACAAGTTCCAAGGCTGGACAAAGCCAATTTTGAGAGCACTAAACAAGAAGTGCCAGAGGTTGATTGGGAGAGTCTGTTGTCAGGTAAAGGGGCATCTGGTGAATGGGATGCTTTTAAAACTGAGAAAGGGAGAGTTCAAGATGCTCCTGCTGGAGGGAAGAGCAAGGCATGGAGGATCAAAAGAGATAGTGAGACTCTGATCAGAGGAAAGGAGGCAGCTTTGTCAGATGTAGACAGTGGGATCAAGAGAATCTTGAGTACAAAGGATGTAGGTGTATGTTAAATGATGAAATCAGGAGGGCAAAAAAGGGGCATGTGGTATTTTTGTCAAATAAGGTGAAGTAATATCCTAAAATATTTTGTGGATTAAGAGCAAAAGGGTAAGAAAAATGGTGTCAGCAATCAACCACAACTACTGTAGGCTGCAGAGACCCTTACTACCTTTCCTTTTAAATATTCATCTTCCAGCCTCCTTGCATTGCAATTGGCAACATGCAGTCTTCTTCTCAATGACCAGCTGTTGAAACACATTAACCATCTTAAAATCTCCTAGGCAACAGCTGAATCAGCCTGGCTGGAAGGTCAAGGCCACCACCACCAAGGTCAAGGTCAAAAACTTGGCATGAGGGCCAGGATCCGAACCAGCCTGAAGTGCAGGAAACTGAGACCTCACTTCCTGTTCATTCTACTGGTGAATGTCTAGCCATTTGAAAATAAAATTGATGACCTCAGGATAAGGCCAATCAGACAAATCTCAGTTGTTTGCTGCACTGAGACCCGGCGAACAGAGAACACACTGAACACAAAGATCTGACCAGAGGGTTTCACCATCCAAAGACTGGATCGAAACTTTAATTCTGTAAAAGAGAGAGGAGGCAATGTGGGCTTTTTTAGTTAATACTGGTTGGTGCTCTGATGTTGGGGTCATGTTAACCACTTAGAGCAAATCTTGATCAAATCCAAACCCTTTTATCCAGTCTGAGAGTTATCATCAGTGATTCTAACTGGAGTTACATCCCTCCCAATGCCAATTACAAACAAGCATTAGTGGAGCTGCACAATGTGATCAGTAAATAAGACACAGACCCTGACACATTACAAATCAGAGATGGTGAGTTTAACCGGGCCTGTCTCAAGAAAACACTGCCCAGTTACCACCAGCACATAACCTGCTGTTCCAGAGGTCCCCACACACATGATCACAGCTGCACTAAGATAAGGAAGGCCTACCATTCTTTCCCAAAACTGCATTTTGGCAAATCGGATCACCTGGCTGTGCTTCTTCTGTCTTCATACAGACAGGGTCTAAAATGAGAGGCTTCGGAGATCAGAGTAGATAGAAGGTGATTCTGGGAGGCTGAAGAATTATTACAGGGCTTCCTTGAGTCAGTAGGTTGGCCAGTGTTCAAGAACCCAGATGAGGATCTGAATGATTCCACCAGGGCCAGTACAGACTTTATCAAAACAGCTGTGGATGCGTGTGTCCCCACCAAATCATTTAGGCCATTCCTCACCCAGAAGCCCTGGATGAACAATGCCTTATCACAGGCATTATAGTTCAGAGATCCAGATCATGGCACAAGGAACTGGTACGACCTACAAAAAAGCCATCTTCCGGATGAAGTGGAGATTCTGGACGGGAATGGAAACAGTGAAGAATACTTGTCAGCTGTTGCATGTCATAAATGACATAATCTGATAGAAAACCCAAAACTGCACAGTAGAAAACAGTGAGCCTTCTCTCCCAGATGAACTCAATGCCCTCTACACTCGACTTGACCACCAGAACAGGGAAGAACCACTGTGTACTTCCATGTCCCCAGATGGTTTACTCAGTTCCTGCTGCTGCCATCATAAAAGATGTGTAGGGGCCACAAGAATCATACCCCAAAGTTCAGGGACAGTTGCCACCCCCTTGGCCTAAACAACAAACTCAGAGGCTCATTTAAAGACTCTTATTTTACACACTATTACTAAATATTTCTCTTTTATCTGTATTGCACAATTTGTTTACATTTCTCTCTTTTCTATATGTACCTTTTCATGAGAACAGTTTTTTTTTGCACTACCAATAAGTAGAAATTCTGCCTGGCCCACAGGAAAAAGAATCTGAGATACATGCGATATCATAATATGTACTCTGATAATAAATTTAAAATTTAACTTGCATAGTTGCTGCAGTCTGTCATTTAAGAGAAGGCTGGATGTGTGCATGGAGGTGAGGGGGTTGGAGGGTTATGGGCAGAGAGAGGGAAAGTTGAGCGAGTGGAGTTGTTCTAGTGAACTGGTGCGGACTCGAAGGGCTGACATGGTCTGTTTCCGTAACGTAAATGGTTATATGGTTATAATAAATGACTAGGGCAGGATGGTGTTGTAGAACATAGACATTTATGGGAGCAGGTGCATAGTTCCATCAAAGTTACAACACAGGTAGATAGAATAGTGAAGTATTTGACACACTTGCCTTTCGGTCAGTGCACTGAGCACAGGAACTTGGATATCATCTTACAAATGCACAAGGCATCATTAACAGCATATTTGGAGTGCTATATGCAGTTCTGGTCACCCAGCGACAGGAAAGTGTCAGAAAAGGTTCACAAAAATGTCACCCGGACTGGTGGGCTTGACTGAGAAAAAGAATAAGAGGAACCTTATATATATGTTTATGAAATAATGAGGGATTAGTAATGCAAATAGTTGAGTATTTCCCCCTCCCCCCAGGGTAGGGAAATCCAAATCGCAAGGATTTAGATTTAAGGTGAGAGGGAAAAGATTTAAATGGTACCTGATGTTGGAAAGTATCTGGAAAGAGCTTCCAGAGGAAGTAGTAGAGGCAAGTTCTGTTGTAATGGTTAAAAAATATTCAGACAAGTAAAAGGACAGAATAGGTTTAGAAGGATATGGGCTGAATATGCTGACAATTGGGCACATGGACATGTTGAGTTCCATGCTGGAAAACTCAATGATTGTATAACTCTATGACACCATTAAGGATCAGTGTACTCTTCTCTCTATGGAGCCAGAGAAGATGGGTGAGGTCTCAAATGAATATTTGTCATGCATCTGCTGAGTTTAGGGAATAGGGATGTCTTGAAGCACACAGACATTGCGCAAGAGGAAGTGTGGGCAGTCTTGAGGAACATAAAGATATACATCTCCAGGACCTGACCAAGCATACTCTTGGTCATCGTGGGAAGCAAGGAAAGAAATTTCCGGCACTATTTGCCTTAGCCGTGGCAGAGAAACTGCAAAACTGGAGCGTGGTTTATGCTGTGCTTTTATCTAACAAGGCATGAGATGATGTCAGGGAACTACAGGCTGGTAAGTTTAACACCAGTAGTCCCAACATCAAAGATTTGTTGGACAGACCCATGACAGAATCCATGAGTAAAAATGTTCAGTCTATGCTTTAGGTCTAGATCTTTTATCAAGGTGATAGGGAATGAGGTGGTAGACATGTACTGGTCTAATGGGGGAAAGAAGCAGGGGAAGGCACCCAGCTCCTGTATATAACAACAAACTCATTTCATGTCTATGATTTTGTTGAAATTATATCATAATTGAGGAATATACTTACTTCAACAGCTCAAGGGACTATCCAAAACATTAAGAGAGTATTTGAGTGAGTGTGGCATCAAGGAGCCCCAGAAAAGTTGCAGTCTATTAGTGATCGAGGGTGCAATACTCTGGTGGTTGAAGTCATACTTTGTACAAAGGAAAAAGGCCCAACTATATTTAATGTCTTACTCAATAAGTGGTCAGGCCATGGGTGCTTGTTGATCATTGACGATAATCAATTCCTTGTGGACCTCAAGATCCAGACAACATTTAGGCTGAGAACTTTTTTTCACCATAGCAATATCAGGCAATGGCATCTCTAGTAAAACAGTTTCTGACAATACACCAGTGACATTCAATGCATTGGCATCCACACCATCAACATCCTGGCCATTATCATTAACTAGTTATGTCACATATACACTGTGGCAGCAGAAACATCTGAAAAAGGAAAATGTAGAGTTGTATGGATCAGACAGCAAAGTCAGGATACTTTTGAACAGCAGAGCTTGCTCAGGTGTCTACACATTCAAATGGGTACTGTTTAGCAGGTCAGTACTTAGTGACCATCCTTAATAGCCCTCAAGAAGATGGATACCGAGTCAGTTTCTTGACTACCCAGTACTTCGTGTGCATTGTTGAAAGTCTCCCACACTGCAGTTTGCTTGTTGAAAGAATCCTGTTATTTCATCACTGTTAAAATAGCAAGATATTGCAATTTTAGAATTTCTCTGAAAGGGGTCTGAAATCAATTTTTAATTTATTAACAGAATGGATTAAAATTAATCTTTACCTCCATTTATTTTATATTATTAAGGTTTCCTTAAAAAAAAACTTCACAAATGTTTCTTAATGTCCATTGGAATTCTAAAATTAAAGACAATAATTTTGAAAGTACAGTATTGCTATTGAAATAAAACATAACTGAAACTGTTTACTCAAAAATGCTGGAGAAGTTCAGCAAGTTACACAGAATTCTTTATGTACCAAAGAAATTCTAAATGCTTCCAAATGAGAATTAAATGTGCAACATTATTGATTTTTTAAAATTATTTCTTAAATTTATTGAAAACTTGCCTATGCATGAGGGATAACTGCCAACTTGCTGCTTTACAGCTCTTATAAGTTCTGATAATTATTAACTACTTAAGAAAAAATATTTTGGTGAATATTACAATTAAGAACTGAAACAAAAAAAACACAACTTGAGGCCCAACCTTAGATTTTAACACAATTGATTGTGTACTCAAACTGTATTTTCTTGTAAAATGTCTAGATATTTAATCTGCCAGATGTTTTTCATATTTGTTATTGGAGTTTCTGTTTTACAAGACAGTGAAAGGTTAAATTAGTAAACATATTTCACACTCTTGAGCTTGCAAAGTCTATTGCGACTCTGCACTGATATAAAGAGGACAACTTTAAGGAGATTATGCATATTGGTTCTTGCAAAAATGTGGGCTCTATTATTAAAAGTTTTCCACAGCCTTGTCAGATTAGCTGAAGAAAAGAAAGGTTATGATTTTTCACAAGTCAAAACACCGTCAGACTGGTAGGAATTGCTATCAAATTGGTAGACGGTGGCAGAAAATTTGGAGTAATATTTAATGAGCACCGTCTTAGTGATAAAATCATGATTCTGAAGGGTAGGCCCTCAAACATCCAATATAATGAAACATACATTGCAACATATAGTGAAATGCACACAATATACCTGAAATGTACATTCTTTGAAATGCATGCACATCGCATGAATACTTCACGTATTTAAATGTAGCAATGATGGTAGTGAGGCTGGTTTGTTTTGAAAGGATTTTTTGTGACATAATTAAATCCTTTCGGAAATTTTTATTATTTTAAACTGGAACTGAACCAAAGGTCTCATTCACAGTCTGTTTATAAAACATTTTGATTCATTATTGACACATCATGCCAGCTGTGATATTTGGGTTTTGACTTTGCATTCATCCAATATATTGTGTATTGCATTTTTAGAGAAAAATCATCAAAATCTACTTGGAACAACAAAAGAGGTGCTGTGAATTGCTGGAATATAAAGATGTAATTATTGAATTTCGGAGAGCCACACATAATTGCATTGACCCTCATTGGCATTTTAATGTCCCAACTCAGACAATATCATAAATTTCATTTTCAGCCATAGCATAAGCACATTTCGGGTTAATACAGGAATCAAATCTATATGTAAGAATATCAAATGTAGACCATGAATTAGAGCATGGAGTTTCATTAAATAATCATGTCTCTGGAAACTTACATTTATATTACCCTCCAATAATCCCAACTACATTACCATATTCATTTTCCACCTTTAAAATATTTAAGAGGGTATTAGAAATTGTATGCCTATCTGTGACTTACTGGGGTAAATATCAAAAATATATACAATTTATGGGTTGTCACAATTAATCAAAAAAAATTGCATAAAAATGTTTATTTTCCAACTGGGTTAGTTGAGCGGTCAGCACAACACTGATACAGTGGCAGCAACTGGGATTCGAATCCAGCTCTGTCTGTAAGGAGTTTGTACGTTCTCCCCATGTCTGCGTGGGTTTCCCCCGGGGGCTCCAGTTACCTCCCACCCTTCAAAACATACCAGGGTTGTAGGTTAATTGGGTGTAATTGGGCAGCATGGCCTTGTGGGCTAAAAAGGCCTGTTACTGTTCTGTATGTCTAAATTTAAAATTTAAATTTAAATCCATTTATATTTGCCTGCCTCTCCATCATTGCGAACATCATCAAATGATCTCAAGGTAGTAGATTAACTCAAGACAAACCATGCAGAAGTCAAAATGGATTTGTGAATCTACTTCTTGCTGGGTCTGAAAGGACCCCCAACCCTCTCCCCCCAACATCCGCCCCTCCCCCCACCAAACCCCATCACAGTTTTTGTTTGGATACACCTCCTCCTAGTAGTGTTCCTCAATTTTCTCCAAGTAGGATTGTCAGTGATGACAGATTCAATCCATGGAATTCATGAGTATTTATCATTCACATATGGGTATGCCATCATCACACATAAAGCTAAATGAGACCCAATTCATCCTTCTGTATATACTCATGTAGTAGTTGATCCCATGTAATAGTCAACCCCTTTCCCTTTTTTTGGCCCAAAGATCACATTTTCCATATTATCCGTGTACAAGTCAACCCTCCCCTTTTTTTGACCCAGCCGCCCGCCCACCAAATCTCCCAACACCCCAGCCACAGACTTTCCCCTAGGCCCCGACCACCTGCCCATCCAAACTCCCGACACCCTGGCCACTGACTCTCCCTAGGCCCCAGCTGTCTGCCCATCCAAGCTTCCAAAACCCCAACCACAGACTCTCTCCTAGGCCATGAGCACCTGTGCCCTAAACATGAACTTACCACCTGGACCTGGCCATCCAAGCTCCCGATGCCTTGAATGACACAGATACTTACTGCAGTCAAAATGATGACTCGTGCAAAAGTTGACCCAAAAAATTGGTCCAAAAAAGGCGACTATTACACAAGCATTTGCAGCAGAGACTGCGACGAACTGATTGGGATGGAACAATTTTTTCCTGAAGTAGTCGCAATGATTTGCAAACAAAGCAGCAAGTGGAACAGTCCTCAGACCACTGAGTAACCTTTGACTAGAAAACAAAAGTCTGCAAGTACAAACTACACACAAAATTAAAAAGCTAGGACAGAAGCAACCCAAGCACCAAATAACCTCAATCTAGCCTTCTCTCAGTGGATACGTAACCCCAAAATGCAATAGCTTAGTGTTCTCACATTTTTTTTGGCCTGGCTGTTTTCCTGCGTACCACTAGTTCTGGTCATGAAAAAAAAAACAGGAAAATAATTTTATTTTCCAATTGAAGTTGAAGAAAAGGTTCCTATATTAAAATATGTATACCAATTTCTATATGTCGTACAATTTATTCTGACAGAATAACAAAAAAATTATTCTCCATAAACAATCACAATTCATTAAGACATCTCCAATACATTGAAAAGATACAAGTTTTTTGGCTTTTTATAAATGATGAGGTGGAGCAAATGGAACCAACACAAAAAAAATAATCTGTGCAGCTGACTAATATAAAAATGACACCAGTACAGCAACAAGTTCTGTTTGCATAAGAATTAAGAATTAATGATTTGGACTTCTGTGTGATTCAATGTGTTGGTTACAGATCAAATTGGGAATTTTGAAGAGGTGACACACTGTATATTATAATTATTCTTCTTCTTGTTGCAATTTTGAGCACTGACAAACTAGAAATATGCTTTAAAGTAAAAGGTGATAACATGTGATATTAAAAGCTATAATAAAACAGCCTTTTTGCTGGAACGTGACAAGATCAGTTTGAAAAATATTGACAGCACCCATATATATCTCGGGGGATATAGCTGTACATTTATAAAAAGATCATGAATTATTAATCTCCATATATCCTTGTTGTCTGTGAATCGGAAAGATAACTCCTCACATGCTAACAGCTACCAAAAGAAACCACAAAGCACATCTTTCATAAGATGGAACAATGCAATAAGACCTATATGATTAATTTATTAATATGTTATAATGTCAAAATCAGAAACTTCATTGAGAGCCTGGACTAATTATAATGGGAAGTGGGATTGCTACAGCCAAGAACTGCAAATCTCAGCAAATGCATCTCTGTTGGGAATTCTTCCGAGGCACTCTTTCAGCTTTGAGTATGACTTGCTCCCAGTCCAGTCCTTTGCAATGTGGGGGAGCTAAAGAGAGCATGTGGGACCCTCAGACACTGCCACATAGGGGCAGCATGGTTAGCGCGACACTATAACAATGACAGGGGTTTGATCCAGTGCTGTCTGTAAGGAGCTTGTATGATCTCCCCGTGTCAGCGTGGGTTTCCTCCAGTTGCTCTAATTTCCTCCCGCTATCCAAAACGTACGGGGCTATAGCTTAATTTGGGTGTAATTGGACAGCATGGCTTTAAAATGCCAGAATTGGCTTCAACCGTGCTGTAAATAAAATAAAATTGGGTAGGACGTGCTTGGTAGATTGAATGGATAGTGTGAGAGGTGTAATGCTCCTTCGATCATGTACATTGAGCTTCTTTTTCCCCCCAGCCAAATGAATTTTGATCAGTCATGAGCCAGGGATTCCAACGTCAGTGAGGTTATTTCATTCTTTTTTCAAAGAGGCATCTTTTCAAAGAATTCTGAATGTCTTTTGAAGTTGGTGTGAGGTTTATGTCCATTGTGCCACCTTCTTTGCAAAAGGTGATGAAACTTTGGAATTCTCTTATGCAGAAAGTTGTGAAGCAGATCATTGGGAGGCATTTACAAAGAAAATCGAAAGATTTCTGAAATATTGGGAATCAAGGTCTGTCGAGATCTGGCATAAAAGAGGAGCTGAGCCTTGGTGCAGGACAGCTATGGATGGTAGCTTAGGGTTACTCCGACCTTCTTGGGTTTCGATGTTCCCTGGATGGCTAAAATCTTCATTATGGTTCAGAAAGTAACTCATCTGGGAGGATACAAAGGCAAATAGCGGAGGCATCAATCCACAGTTAACACTATCTAGGTACATTGAGAAAGCTGGTTTTGCAAGCCGTCCAACTAGACATCCTATCTATAGTTCAGAAAATAAAACACAACGGAAGTGCAGATTTCCAGAGAGAGACAAGTTAGTGCACAGCAAATGCAACATGATTTTACTCATGCAAGGTTCTTTCAGGAGTCTGGCGATGGAGGGAAAGAAACTACTCCAAGTCTGGTGGTGCACATCCTCACGCTCACAAATCATCTTCTCAACAGGAAGAAGGTAAAAAGAACATTATTGGGGTGGGATGAGTCTCTTAATGTATTGACTGCTTTTCCAAGGTAGCGGGAAGTATTGTTAGAGTCCATGGGGGGAGGGGTGCTTGCATGATGGTCGGAACCGCATTCACAACTCTCTGTAGTATCTTGTGGCCTTGGGTGGAGCAGTTCCTGGACCAACCAGAGATATACCCTAACAGGATGCTTCCAATGATGCATCTGTAGAGCTTGTTGAGGGATGCAGGTGACTTGCCAAATTCCCTCACACTTCCAAGGAAGAAGGTGGCATTAGTGAGTGTTTTCAGTTATTGCATCAAAGTAGGTGTCCAGGGCAGATCATTGGATATGTCCATTCATGGGAACTAATAGCTGTCTGTCATCTCTACCTCAGTACTGTTGTTTCAGGAAGGGGAGTGAGCTCCACCATCTTCTGGAAGTCTTTGACCAGCTCCTTAGTCTTGTTGACATTGAGCAAGAGCTTGTTGTCCAGACACTGTTCCCTCTATCTCTCCACTGTACTCTGACTCACTGTTGTAAGAGATCCTGTCTACAATGGTAGTGTCATCTGCAAAATTTATAGATGGAATTGGAATGCCTTTTGGCCACACAGTCTTGGGTGTACAGGGCGCATAGTTGGGGACTGAATATGCAGTCTTGCAAAGCCCCTGCTGTTGCGGATGATAGTGAAGGAGGTCCTGCCTCCAATCTGCACTGGTTGCTGCCTGCAGGTCAGGGAGTCATGAATGCAATTGCAGGGGAGGTGCTCAGGCCAAGGTCACAAAGTTTGGCAATGAGGTTATTTGGCACTATTGCGTTGAAGGCAGAGTCATAGTCATTAATAGTAACATGACGTCAGTGTATTTGGTGTGGAGATGTTCCCCGACTGAGTGTAGAGTCAGGGAGATATTCTCTGCCATGGATCTCTTGTAGTAGTAGGTAAATTGGAGTGGGTCAGTGCTGACTGGGAGGGTGCAATTAATGTGAGCTATGGCAAACTATGATGGTGGATGTTGAAGCCACCATCTGATGGTCATTTTATACCATTTACATGTTCTTCTTCATCAGCAGGATGCAGTTGGTCTTGAAGTAGGTGTGTTCTTCACCCTGTTGTAGGGAGAGTTAGTAGATGTCTGTGAATACTTCTACCAGCTGGATTGCTCAGGATCAGAGGGCATGTCCAGAGACCAGGACTGGGTCTGATCTGACAACTGGAGCAATGATTGTCTACTAATTATCCTGTTATCATGATAGCCACTGACTCACAGTGAGAAAAGAACTCATCAGGGAGGGATTCACTGTTCTGCCTAGTTTTGCTTCGTGCCCCATGAAAGGTCTGGTATCTATGAGGTTCATCTGGGACTCCATTGGATCCCTCACCTTTCTTGAAGTTGGTCAGGATTATATGGCCTATGAGACACAAACAGTTCTTCCTCTTCATAGATGTGGGTGATATGGAATATTTTAGAACACAGCATAGATACCATATGCTGCAGATGGCTCCTTGTTATTCTGTTGACAATTGGACCTTTCATCTCCCAATTAGGATGATGATCAAACTGGGTTGGATAGTTTTCTTTGGGATGAAGGCAAGAGCATTCGTGCCAAGGACAGAGTTTTGATTGAGGAATTCCTCCAAGTGCTCCTTCCAGCAGATACTGAAATCCTCCCTGTCTTGTATCATTTCTTTCTCTGTTCATGGCTTTTGGTGGGATGTTACAGTTGCCATAAACTGCTCCTACACCACAAAAGGACAGTCTGCAGTATTGCCTGTCAATTTCTTTTAACTGGGATAACTGTGACTATTTATTATCTGTAGAATGATCATCTCTTTCTAATTCAATTAAGTATGCTACCATAGTTTTTATAACACACACACACACACACACACACACACACACACACACACACACACACACACACACACACACACACACACACACACACACACACACACACACACACACACACACACACAGTATCAATTTGGCTTCAGCAAGTGAGTATTTTGATACATATGTACATTGTACATTGACATTGACCACCGCCAGTGGGCTGATAACGCCTCAAACCGTGCATCTTGGCGCCTCACAGTTTGGCGGGCAGCAACCTCCTTTGAAGAAGACCGCAGAGCCCACCTCACTGACAAAAGGCAAAGGAGGAAAAACCCAACACCCAACCCCAACCAACCAATTTTCCCCTGCAACCGCTGCAATCGTGTCTGCCTGTCCCGCATCGGACTTGTCAGCCACAAACGAGCCTGCAGCTGACGTGGACTTTTTACCCCCTCCATAAATCTTCATCCGCGAAGCCAAGCCAAAGAAGAAGAAACAATGTAAATGACAATAAACACATGATCATTCTCATGTTTAGGAGAGATAATATTGCTAGTGGTTGGATCAGGAATGTTGTTGAGCCATGAAATCTTGCCTTTCTGATGACACAGAATGTTGTTTACAAGAGGCTGACATTCCAAGCACTTCAAGAGAAAGACTTCATTGGAGTGATTTTTCCCTTTTCTTTCCTGAGATTTGTGCCCTTTCTGACCTGGTTCCAAACTCACCAGGATGATCAGTTTGTCTCTTTTTGCAGCTTAGGTCCAAACTTTCTCAAGGTTGGAGTAAAAATATGATTTGGTCTGATCTGTAGCTTTCAGGTTAGGCCCTGATGATTCCAGAATGTTGGTTCTAAGTTGGAGTAAGCCAAGGGACATGAGAAGTTTTGCTTTGAATTAGTGGACAGGACCATATTCAAGGATTCATCTTCAAACTAGAATGGATATCCCACAGCTGTCACCAATTTCATCAGGACCTCTGTGGCTGAGTGTGTGCCCACCCACACATGTCCCAACCAAAACCCATGAATCAAAGGATTCACAAACTGCTGAGGGCCATCTTGATGGCATTTAATACTGGTGATACAAATCTAACAACAACCTTTTGTTGTTAGTATGGCCCCAGACAATATGAGCATTATTATAGTAGAGAAACAGAAGCATGTATGACCTTTTGAAGGCTATCTCAACAGCAAGAGGCAATTCCAAGTGAAGTTAGAGACAGAATTAGATACTTGCCAACTATGGCAGGGCTTGCGGGATTATATCCTATAAGGTGAAGGCTAATATCATAAATGGCTGTGATGCTTCACTCCCCAGTGAGCTGAACACCCCTTATGCTCACTTTTAAAAGGAGAATTCAACTGTACCAATGGGAACCCCTGTAATATCAGTCTTTGAGGTAAGAATATCTTTCAAGAGGGTGAACCCTCGAAAGGCATCAGGCCCTGATACCGTATCTGGCAAGGTACTGAAAATCTGTACCAACCAACTAGCCAGAGTTTTTAAAGACATTTTCAACCTCTCATTGCGGCAGCCAGAGGTTCCCACCTGCTTCAAAAGGGCATCAATCATCCCGGTGCCCAAGAAGAGTAGAGTGAGCTGCCTCAATGACTATCATCCAGTAGCTCTAACATCTACTGTGATCAAATGCTTTGAGAGTTTGGTCATGTCCAGAATTACCTCATACCCAAGACAAGACCTGGATCCACAGCAATTCACCTTCTGCCACAACCATTCCACAGCAAATGCAATCTTCCTGGCTCTCCTCTGAGCCCTGGATCAACAACAGTGCATGCATCAGGCTGGTTTTCATCGATTAAAGCTCAACTTTCAACACCATCATCCCCCTCATTAGTGGTCAGCAAGCTTCAAATCCTGAGCCTCTGTACCATCCTCTGCAACTTGATCCTTGACTTCCTTATTGGAAGACCACAGCCAGTGCAGTTTGATAACAACATGTCTTCCTCATTGACATTCAACACAGGCCCACTGCTCTACTTTCTCTACTGTGTGGCCAGGCACAATCAAAATGCCAACTACAAATTTGCTGATAATACCATAATTGTTGGCAGAATCAGAGTCGGCAATGAGGAAGCTTATAGGAGTGAGGTAGATCAGCTAGTTGAGTTGTGTCATAACAACCTAACACTCAATGTTCAGAAAAGTAAGGAACTGATTGTGGACTTCAGGAAAGGGAAACCAGAAGATGGAGGAGCTAGTGGAGTTGTTCAAGTGAACCGGTACGGACTTGAAGGGCCAACATGGCCTGTTTCTGTGCTGTAAATGGTTATATGGTTATATGGTTAACACAAACCAATCTTTAGAGGGGTCAGCAGTGCACAGGGGAAAGAACTTAATATTCCTGGGAATCAAATTCTTTGCAGATCAATTCTCAGGCTATCATGTCAATGCAATCATGAAAAAGGCTGGCCTGTGGGCTATGGTCTGTGAGGAGTTTGTGGAGATTTGCTATGTCACCAAATGCCCTTGCAAATTTCTACAGGTGTAACGTAGAGAGCATTCTGATTGGTTTTATCTCTAGCTAGTATGGAGGTACTAATACACAGGACAGGAAAAGACTACAGAGGGTTGTGAAATTAGCTAGTGCCACCATGGGCATTAGTCCTCACTTCATTAAGGACATCTATAAGAGGCAGTGTCTCAAGAAAACAGCTTCTATCATCCCCACCCAATCCAGGGAGGTACAAGAGCCAGGCGACACACACTCAACAGTACAAAAACAGCTTTTTCCCCTCTGCCATCAGATTTCAGAATGGACAATGAACCATAGACACTATCTCACTTTTTGTTCCCCTCTTCTTTTGCACTGATTTATGTTTGTAAACTATTGACGGAAATGTGATTTATGGTAACTTTTGCACCTATAATGTACAATACTGCAGCCCCTAAAGAACTAATTTTGTGACACGTTCATGGCAACCAAACAGATTCTGAAGTTAACACATTGCACAGAGGGAGTTTCTGAGATGCAAAAACAGCTCATTTTCTTTTTTTTTTCAATATTTTATCTATAATTTTTCTAAACTCAGTGTCAACAATCCATAATAAAAAAAACACACTACATTCTCTAAATACAAGCTTCACCATGGAGTCCAACTCCCCACCCCACCCCCATTTTCACAATTAATACATCCAAAAACAAAATTAAATAAAGAAAAAAAAGCAACAATCAATTAGCCCTCTTCCCTTATTCCTGTAACATTTATCAGCATCCCTTTAATTTCCTGACAAGTTAAGGACACAAGGACCAAAGAGTAAAACAATTAAACTTTAAAAATTCTTCTAAAAAAGTAAAAACAAACTCAAAGAAAAAACAATAATCGTAGGATTCATCAGGACCCCCAGCTCATTTTCAACTGCAATCCTACTGTTCTTTTTCTGGTTTGCTCTTTCAAACCACTGCTTTGACCCACCCCTTATTTAACTCAGGAACATTTGTAATCATTCACCAGTCACTTAGACAAATATAAAAGGTACATCAGTCAAGTAACATTTTTTTCTTGCACTTAGAGAATGAAGAATAAATGATTTAGACTTTGTTTCCACAAACTATCACAAGTTCTGGCAAGGTTATATGCCTTAAGTAAGTTATTTTAATTACTGACTTTTTGAAGTCAGAAAATGTGATAAAAGTTAACACAATATACTTTCACCTGTACAACGCTGTGTGATTTTCCATTTATTTTATGGGTTTGCCTTTGGAACATGCAAAGCACCATTAAGTGATAATTAACCACAGTTAATTCACAATTTTTTTTTATTTTCACTGCAGTTAATTATCACATACCTGAACTGTGGAATTATCACTAACACCCACAGCATAAAACAGTATTTATTTCTGCCAAATCATATCTGAAATATATTCTGTACAATTGAACACTCCACTCCAAAAACAGACATTTAAATATACGTTATTCGACAGCCTAAACAATAACACTATGCTTCGCATCCATTTAACTTTATTGCATAAATATACTCTAAGTAGCAAATTAGTTATTCTGGACTATGAAGAATGTATAAGAACTGATATTGGAAGATTTTTTAGGCCAATAATTAGTAGATGTCTTTCTGCATGACAACACAAAGAAATCAAGTCACTACCTTCAAATAGATTTCAAGTTTTAATGGTGTTCCTGGCAGTTTTAGCAAAGAACAATGCAGTAAAATATCTTTGATGAAGTACGAAAAAAAGTGTAGCTAAAATAGGAATGAAACAGACCAAGGAATATTATTCTCCATTTCCATGCTTTTACAGAAAATCCTTTTCAATTATTTCTACCACCCATTGTAAACATAATATCAGTGCTGCTATCTAAGTGAAAAAGTGCTAAATGGAATTCTTTCTCAAATTTATAAAGTTCAGTGACACAAAGTAATTGAAACTCCTATCTGCTTTCTCCGCCAGATAAAAATCTGGATCAGCCCTGTGTTTTAATCTTCCAAAGACTACATCTGTCAGGGAGCCAAACTTGCATGGCCCAGTTGTACTGATTAAGCCCCACAGATTATTTGTCAAGCAAATCCTAGAACCCAATATTTGTTTTTTTTTATTTAATTGGCATGCAAATGGGTGCAAATGGGGGAACAAGACAGCCTATGTGTCCGATACAGTTGTCACTTCAAATTCTAGTTACATTCATTATCATGCTTGCAGCTGCTTTTTTTCACACCTAACAGCTGCCAATATTACCTCAACCCCAGGAAGTCGACAAACCTGCACAAACTTCCTTTCGTTCTTATCTGTTCTATGCACACTAATTCCATGCATCTGAGGCCTCTGCTCGCCAGAATTATGCCTGCTTCCTAACACCTCCGTCTCCAGAGCTTTGCATTTGAAATTGAACAGACACCGAGCCAATTTATCATAGCCTGACATGTGTCATGTTCAAGGCATAACCAGAGGGACCTACTGTACGAGGTGTATTTATCCTTTTGTTGTTAGTATGGTCCCAGACAATATGAGCAGTTATTATTAGTAGAGAAACAGTAACAACTAAAAAAAAAACTAGATCCTTCCTATTAAATTTTACACAGAATATTGGCAAGATGGTAATAAACCACATTACAGCAGGTCAAACTCTGTTTGACAAAGCATCACCAATCTGTCAAAAAATAACAATAGAAGTTTGGCACACTGGCACGTTTATAACCGTACAGCAAAGAAAAAGAGCAGGAACTTGCTGGAATTACCTATTACAGGAAATCACATTATTGGGAAGTTGAGCCAAAATTATTTCCGCAGAAAGAACAATGGTTTTATTGCCGCGATGAAACAATGTTTTAATACAGCAGTAATGGTTTGAACTGGAATGATAAAAATATTAGAGTAAGTTTCTGATTATCCAAAACACTTGGGATCAGACAAGTATTGGTTAATTGCATTTTTCAGATCACTGAGAAATGGCTTTAAGCAGCCCAGTACCACAGGCAGAATACTTGTATCGGCCGTCTGCGATCCCCGACACCTCCCCACCACCTTCGCTGATTGCTGATCCCTCCCCATCACCATCGCCAAACCTGCCCAGGAGCCTGACGTCCTCACTCCAATCCCAGACACCTCCCCACCGTTATCGCCGATCCTGCCAAGGAGCCCAAGGTCCCCACTCCCTACTCCGATCCCTGATACCTCCCCACTGCTATTTCCCAACATGCCCAGGAGCCCAAGGTCCTTGCTCCAATTCCATACATCTCAACACTGCCATTGCTAATCCTGCCCGGGAGGCTGAGGTCCATGATCCTGTCACCGTTGTCGATCCCCGACACCTCCCCACTGCCGATGCTAATCCTGCCCAGGAGCCCAAGGTCCCCACTCCTGCCACCGTCGCCAATCCCTGACACCTCCCCACTGCCGTCGCTGATCCTGCCCAGGTCCACACTCCTGCCATTGCTACACCCCCCCCCCCCCACCACCTGCATTGCCACCATCACACTCCTCCAGTCCAATGCGGGTGAAAAATGTGCCCCCTCCCCCACAGTTATCCTGATACCCCCAGATTGGATTTGTTCTGACGCCAACTCAGGGGACAGCGGAGAACCATGTCCAGTGGAGGGTAAAGAAGAAATGGAAAGAGAGAGGGGAGGGATTTACCTGAATCTAGTACAATCACCCACGCGCTGTCTGATCCACTGACTTCTTTCAGTCGCTCTCTGATGTTACCAATCTGACGCCAACAGCGTGTCAGAGCCCCACATGAGCAAGTCAGATGAATTTGTTTTCCAACTTGTGACGTTCCGTTGTCACCAAAAAAAATTCAGACAACTGAGAATTTTGGTTAATTAGCTTTTGGATAATTGGAGATGTCCTGCACTTTGTTCTATAATGTCTTCAAACAAAAGCTGAGTTTGACTGTGGCACCAGAGCACACATTTTCTAGAAGGCATCTCTTTTGACAGAAGTGATTTATTGGGCATTATTTCCAATCACAAAATCTTCAATAATTAAAAAAAAGTTGCTATGGTTACAGAAAAATGCTAAGCAGACATTAAAGCTTGCTTTGTAAAATCTAAAATATACTTTCATTCAATACAAAAATACAACAGTAACATAAAATGAGGACTCAACAAATATATTCTGCTCTTGGAATTTTTAAAAAAACATTTACACGTCATCTCCAGATGATCTAAAAATGATCCAAACAATGCTAATTAATGTTGGACGCCAATGCTTAATGGGAACTCAAACAATATGCATCAAATATTGAGTAAAATTCTAGTTTAGCTGTGGTAAGGTGAAGCATGATCTTCACGGTGTGACAGGGCATGAAAACATCCTCAACATAAACTGGACCATTCACACCAGAGATTACAATTATCTACTGAATCCAAAGATGTACAATTAAAATTGATTACCTCGATTACAAGATTAACTGAATCTTTCAGCTGACACCACAATGCCAATTCCAGCAAACCAGACTAAGTTAAATTAGTAGCTTTAACATTCTAAGTTTTGCAATAATAAGACCTCCACAGAGGCTTGGGGTTATTGTGGTCTGATTTGTAATGCTTTGGACTTTGTAGGAGTGTTTGTCTCTGCTAATATTGGGTCAAATCACATTGGATTAGGCTCAGCTATCCATATCACTTCAACCTGATTCATAGACAAAGAGAAGCCTCCAGTCCAAAAGACACTAGAGGGTAGGTCAGAGATGATGTACTACTGGAGGCCCATCCTTGTGATCCCCTGCTATCCTTTTATAGGAGGTAAGACTGGGAGCAGAGCATTATATTTGACAAAGCTGGGAGGCATTTATAAAACAGTTTTTAAACAATTCTGATATTTAGAGATATTTAAAAATAATTGGGATTGACACAAATAATTTTAAAATAATTATCTTAAAATATAAAACTGAATACAAGACTCAAATGAACATTGGTAATAGCAAACATGATCGGATTGAGCTATTTGGATCCAATTGCGCTAACAATAAAGGCCCACATCTTTAAAGGCCACTACTGGACGGGCCAAGATTTGACCACATGACCAGCTGGGCTCGTTCTGGATCTTTCAATGATTAGTGGGCTCCCAGCACTCAAATTCCAGTATTGTGGCAATACTTGCTTCAAAAGGCAACAACATTTCTGAAATGTGCATAAATAGAAATTGTCTGCAATGCCATTATGTGAGCTATAGTGGGGGAAAAATATTACCACATTTGAAGCTCAATAGATGCTCAGATCTGACCCAGCCCTGTTTCACAGAATCACACTCCAGTTCAGAAATAAAGAAAACCTTGCAGCAAGAGTTCAGTTCGATCATTTGGGAAGGACACCATTGCAAACTCCAAACTACCCATTATTAAGGCTTAATAATGCAGAATTTCAAAAATATTTTCATCACAACTGAATTAATTGACATTTACTGCAAGTGAAAGAAGACCTTTTATCATCTTACTTTATGAAACCAATACCCAGATTTTATCTGAATGAAAGATCAGAACAATAGATCCAAACTCAGTTTGATTCCTTTCTGATGATATTGTCTATGCCGGTCTCTTTAGCAGCTCCACTGTACTGACGTTATTTGTCCAAAGTAGCTACTGAGGAAACTCCAGCATGGTTCTCTTCTTAAATGATCAATCCTCCTGATGTCCACACCTGCACATTGTAGGTTGGATGCCACAATGTGACTAATTTTCCAGGAGTGGAACGGAGGATGAATGAAGGAAACGTGATAATCAATGGCATAACGTGGGCCCAGTCATTTGAATGAGTTGCCCAGTTCAGTGGAAAAGGTTAAAATGCAGGTAAGAGTTTTGCTATATTTTGTATTTTAGCTAATATTAATATTTAATGTGTATACGTACATATATCCATTTATCTATCTATATACACACACGCATATACAGTACTATACACATATATGCACACATATAGGTGTGTGTGTAAAAAAATGTTAAATGTGCATTAAATGAATGCATTGTTTAAAATTTTAAAAATAAATCTACTTCTATGGCTGTCTAGTGTCAGAAATATTAGAAAACTGTTGAAATAGAATTAAATTATTTAAGTGTCCAAAGTCAAGGTCAAGGGTCGATCACTTGGCCCTCCCACAGGCCATTCTTCCTCATGAGACTTCCACAGCAGCGAAGCCTGGAACTTAGTTGGTGCTGCGAAGCTGTAAAAGGTCAACCCATGTCTGGCTCAACCCATTCTTTTTGAATGCCCTTTTTTCAGCTGAGATAGTGTCATGGAGCCATAACAGGATACAAGACACACATGGTACTCAGCCCATTGAGTCTGCACCAACCGATAACAGCCCATTACACAAAACATTCACCAATCCTATTGTATTCTTTACACATTTCCCATATTCTACATCAATTTACTTGCCGATGCACACGTCCTTGTGAGATGGGAGAAATAAGAGCACCCACAATTTACCTGCCAACCACTTGGTCACAGAGATAATGTGCAAGCTCCACACCAAGAGCTGCTGAGCTGAGGCTCGAGTCTGTGGCTCACTCTCTGCACTGCAACGGCTCGACAAATTGCAAGGCAATGCCACTTGCTTTGGCACGATTTCAGCACCCAGTCTCTAATACAGTAAAGCAAAGTGCACATGACTGAGTCTTCTTAAATCTCAGCATCATCCTGAGCCTAGGCCCAGGACCCAAGAATGTCACAGCATCACAAATGCCTGAGGCACATTGAAAGCAGCCTGGTCAACTTATGTTTTTGTAAGTTTAACTCCCTGAATTGCCAATAGACTCATCACAGAAAACAGGCAAAACGCATGCCAAGAAAGCATATATGCTCCTGTGTTTAATGATCATTTATTTTTTGCATAAGGTTAACTGTTGATGTGAAACTCCTCAGTCTGTGAAGTTATAACAATAAATTACTAGCTTTTTTTTTAAAAAAAGGAAGGCGAAGTTAATGTGTTACATCTTCTCTCAATGAATTAACTGTCCACTCATAATTACATTGAGTGTCACCAGAATCATTTGGCTTTTGACTTCATGAAAATAACAATAATGTGAGCTGTAACAAACCATGCACTTCAAAGGCAAAATTATCCTGAGCTGCTTTACGACGAGTTAACAAAAAGAGATACAAGGACAGAAGACTAAAAGATTTAAGAGAAAAGAGAGGGTTAGGAAGGGAATTCCAGTGATGGTCCTTTACAATGATATGGGGACGATGTAGTGTCTGTCTGGGGTTGGATGTGTGCAGGTAAACAGAGGGTATATGGTTGACAGCGAACTGCCTTTCAACAGCACTTATGGATGGACAATTAATTCCACCATTTACATGCTATCTTCGTTAAGCCAACAAATGAATTGCAGGTGTGGGAAGATCACAGATATAGGAAAGAACATTACCATGGAAAAAATTGAAAATATTGATAAGTATTATAAAAGAGAGGCATTGTTTAATCAGAGCCAAAAGTAAAACTGCATGTTGGCACATGAAGAACGAGTGAACAGATCTGATGCAGGTTAAAACATAGACACTGTATTTTGGATGACCTTAAGTCATCAGCGTGAAATAAGAGAAGCAGACCAGCCTTGCATTGGAATGGTCACGTCCAGAGGGAGCAAAGGCCATGCCTCAGGGCTTCAGCAGCAGTTCAGCTGACAAAGGGGAAAATTCAGGAAATATTATGATGGAGAAAATGGACATTCTGAAAGATGGGACAGAAAGATGGTGGTGAAGTCAAGCCGAACTTGACACCAAGATTGTGATCCATTACCAGATAACAAAACAAAAGGGCATTTGTAACAGAAACCATTAATAATGCTTTCTAATTTCCTGGTATTTAGGTGGAAAAAAGATCAAAAGAGGAAGATTTTAGATAAGGACTAAAATGGTTTTACCATTTTGAGGTGACACATGATGCTGTGCTCTTGGACCATGTTATTGATGTACACAAGCAGATGAACATGATGACAAGGGTAGTTTCTTAGGGACATTTGGAATAATTGTTTGGGAATGGAAAAAAAAAAGTTGTTACAGTCATTATTTTTTGGATACAACCGAATAGGTGAAAGGGGAGTTGGTAAATTCCAGTTGGATAAGAACATGTTAAAATAAGAAATTGAATCAATCTCTGATGCCTACCAATTAATGAGGGTGGCCTGATTGGTGTATGTGATTAGCACAACACATTTACTGCCTCAGCAAACGGGACCAGGTTCGAATCCCGCACTGTTAGTAAGGAATTTATAGGTTCTCCTCGTATCTGCGTGAGTTTACCCTGGGGGCTCTGGTTTCCTCCCACCATTCAATGGTTTATATTTTGAATGTTTACATCATGAAGCTGCCGTAAAACACCAAATTTTGTGACATGTTCATGACAATAAATTCTGATTCTGACAACAGCCAGGCTTGGGCCAACACGAGGCCCAGAATATTTATTCCACTTAAGTGTCTAGAAATTGCTTTATTAAACAAAAGCAATCATAGCATCTCACTTTAATGTTTGACAGCAATAAGCACCCTTATACATTTTCATATGTTAAAGTGGCTATCTTTGGCTTGGCTTCGCGGACGAAGATTTATGGAGGGGGTAAATGTCCACATCAGCGCTCCTAGAACGCTTCCACCAGCGTTGTCTCCGCTCCATCCTCAACATTCATTGGAGCACCTTCATCCCTAACATCGAAGTACTCGAGATGGCAGAAGCCGACAGCATCGAGTCCACGCTGCTGAAGATCCAGCTGCGCTGGGTGGGTCACATCTCCAGAACGGAGGACCATCGCCTTCCCAAGATCGTGTTATATGGCGAGCTCTCCACTGGCCACCGTGACAGAGGTGCACCAAAGAAGAGGTACAAGGACTGCCTAAAGAAATCTCTTGGTGCCTGCCACATTGACCACCGCCAGTGGGCTGATATCGCCTCAAACCGTACATCTTGGCGCCTCACAGTTCGGCGGGCAGCAACCTCCTTTGAAGAAGACCGCAGAGCCCACCTCACTGACAAAAGGCAAAGGAGGAAAAACCCAACACCCAACCCCAACCCACCAATTTTCCCCTGCAACCGCTGCAACCGTGTCTGCCTGTCCCGCATCGGACTTGTCAGCCACCAACAAGCAGCACTAAAGTGGCATGGTTGCGGTAGCGTTTAATGCAATGCCTTTCTATTTCCAATAATCGGGACCAGGATCAAATCCCACACTGTTTGCACATTCTCCCCGTGCCTGCGTGGGATTTCCTCAGGGGCTCCGGTTTCCTCCCAACATTTGAAATGTTAATTGGCAGTAAATTGGGTAGCAAGGGCTTGTGGGGTGAATGGCCTGTTGCCGTGCTGCATGTCTACATTTCGAATTTCAAAATATAAATTGCTCCTATAAAACCTGACCAGAGACAACATTCAGAAGATGAAGAAAGTTTGGCACCTCCTGACAGTCCGTCAACAACTTCTACCAGTGCACCATCAACAGCATACCTGCTCGATGTATCACAGCGTGATATGGGAGATGCTCTGTTCCACAAGGTTGACTCTAGCTCAGAACATAATGCAACATTCCTTCCCACAATGGACTTCATCTCTATCTCACACAACATAGGAAAGGCAGCCATTGCACCCCAAACACACTCTCTCCTCACTCCACCCTTCGAGGGAAGCACACACCATCAGGCAGTTCTTTCACCCCAGCCATCAGACTCCTGAGTGAACCCCACAACAGGGCTATCACGCTGCCCTTGCTTGGTACAAATTGATTTTCTTTTCATTGCAATCCTGTATCCTGCAAATCGTGCATGTGCTAGTAATAACATATTGGTCGGATCGCAGAAGAAATCTTCACGCTGTGCTAGATGCAATGTGAAAAAGAACTTGTTATGCTGAGAATCATTCTTCTAATTCCTCACCCATTTTCACCCCTTGTCTTCCATCTATTTATACTACATATTTCACCCATCAAATCCCCTCCTGGTTCCTATTTTTCTTTATATCGGACTCTCGCCATTATTCTCACTTATCACCCTCTATCAACTCCCTTTCACTCTTCCCTGGCTCATTTTGCTTCATTCACCCCCTTCCCTCTCTCTGCCTAGTACCTATTTATCACCTGTTTGTCTTCCACCTGCATGCCTGTCCATCATTGTTCACCCCCCTCTCACTTGCTATGCTCCTTCTCATCCCATCCACCTTCCCATCCTTCTACTGGCTATCTCCACTCTCCAACCTCAGGCAGCATCCCCACCCAATTTGTCAACAATGCAGTTATCCCCAGCTGATGCAACTTGACCCGCTTGGTTCCTCCAGCCCTGCCAATTCTTTTTGCCTCCCATCTACTGACAGTGGCTATTTGAGAGTTTGCATCAAAAGTGCCAGACAGTGTCAAGGAGGACAACAGATTTCAACGAGGTCTTGTTGCACTTGCAGAAATGGCCTTTTGGGAACAAATGAATATTAACACAGACAACTACATTAAAAACACAAAAATGCTGAAGGATCTCAGCAGGTCACACAGTGACAAAAGGAGGTAAAGATAAATAACCAACGTTTCGGACTGGAGTCCTTCTTCACAGACTTCCAGTATGAGAGGGTTAGAAAGCTGAAGCCCTTACACAGACCTCCAGTAGAATTTTTGTTTTGTTTTGATGGGAAAATTTGGGAATTTATGTGTTTATTTAATCAAATTTACTACCTGGATTTAGATACGTTTACATCAATCGCATTTATCTTTGCCACATGACCGCAGACCACCTACCACAAACCACCAGTGGTCCACAGACCACAGTTCAAGAAGGACTGGGATATCTGAAAGAAGAACTAAGAGCAAGCATGGGTGGCTATTTCTGCAAAAATATAGTTGAAAAGTTATGCTAAACTTGCATTGAACCCTGGTCAAACCACATGATGAATGCTGTGTACATTCCTTGTCACGATATATTTTTTTTAATGATATAGGGGCATTGGACAGGATTCAAAACAAGATTTATAAGGATGGTCGCAGAAATGAAAGGTAACATCTGTCATGAAAAGATAAACAGGCTTGTTCTATTTTCATTTTATAATAGAGAAGACGGAGGGCTGTTAAGCGAAGACTTGAAAATTATGGATGGCTTTTTCCCCAGACACAGAGGATATCTCCATTCATGTAGAAGGCCATCAACTGGTTTTCATGGAATAGATAGAGAACTTTGACGAAACATTTTTATAACCAAGGCTACAATGATGACATGGATGAGGTAAATAGTATAGGTGCGATTCAAGGAAACATGTATAATCAAAAAGGGATCAGAGGATTATGTTCCCTGAATTAGATAACAAGACATAGGAGGAGGGTCCTGGGGAGCATGGGAAAGTTTGTAAATGTCTAATTAGTGTGCTGTATTTTCAAGATAATGCATTATAAATGCATAGAATGGATTGAAATTCAATGAAACTGCAACTGTTCTGAAATAAAACAGAGAATGCTGAAGAAACTTTAGTTGTATCTGTGGAAAGAGAAAGCTAACATTTCAATCAGAAGAATTTCAGTGTATGAATTATGGTTCACTCAGTGACATTTCCAAATGATAACAATTTTATTGCCTTATACAATTTACATGTACATCGATTTTTTTTTTACTTGGTGCAGCCAAAGAGGTACACCAATCCCCAGGTTATGAACGACATCCGTTCCTAAGTCTGTCTTCAAGTCAAATTTGTAGGTAAGTCAGAACTTGCTGCACTCTGCAGCTTTTCAATCATTGAAAATGTTTTGAGCCTTTTCTTGCACCTAAAGTTCAGGCTAACAGGCAGATTCCACCGATTTTGATTGTCAACAGCAACACAATCAGACTCAAAATGGCAGATGGCATTCTCCTTCCTCGGGCTGATGAACCACTGAAGTTGCACTTAGTCCATTCGTAAGTGGGAGTTGTCCTCAAGTCAGACTTTCGCAACCCAGGGACTGCCTGAACTTCATCAATAGTATTCATTTACAGTAATTAAATTAAAATGTGAAAACAAATGCAAAAGATAGGGAGATGATAAGCATTCACAAAACGCAAGACAGTCTCTTTAAAATGGTGCAGGCAGGATTTTTTGTGGTGTCAGAGTAATTTATGATCAGTGTAGTAAGGGAAGGTTCAAAATGTGTTTGTAATTTCCTATGTTTGGCTTAAGAAGGCGATACACAAAAAAAAATCTGAAAAATTTTAAAAATAAATTAAACAACTCATAAAACAGTGGTTAAAAACTCAACAAGTTCCATGAGTGGGATAAAGACCAGCTAAAGTTTCAGATTGATGATCTATGATCTGGTCTAGAAAAAAAAGTTAATCAAGCGCAGAAGATTAATCAGTTCCAGGATGCTGAGAGCAGAGATCAAAGAGAGAGGTGGTAGGAGAATTAAAATAGCCAGTCACCTGAATTCAGCAACATTCTGCCAGATGAAAATTAAAGACCAACAGATGCTATAAATCTCAGAAAAGAAACAGACAGATCACACAGCATCCACGGAAAGTGAAGCAGAGTTCATGGACCAGGTTTGAGACCTTTGGTAAGAAAGTTCTGATGAAGGACCCTGGACCGGAATCTTTAATGGTTTCTCTTTCCACAGATAAGTGTATCCACCATCCAACAGTGCAGTCACCTGGATAGTGTAAATCACAGAAATCTGCAGACACCGTGGTTGAAGTAAAAACACAATGCAGGTCAAACAGTGTACTTTATATAGCAAAGATAAAGATACATAAAACCAAAGTTTCGTGCCTGAGCTCTTCATCAAGGTAGGAGTAGAAGACGAAAACCTGCAGATGCAATGATTGAAGTAAAGACTTATTGCTGGAAAAACAGGGTCAAACAATGCAACGGGTAGTCCTCAACTTATGACTGTAATTGGGACTATAAGATTGGTCATAAATCAGATTCACATGCCTTAAAGAGGTAATAAAGCAATTAAAAAAAAACTTTCAGCAAATGAACCTTTAATGAAGCATCTCAGCCTGTGTACAGTATTTTTTTTTAAAATTCCTGTCATATATGGCCAGGGACATAACTTTCGTAGGTTGTAAGTGGAGCAATACTTGTAGTTCTGTTGTGATCTCCTCTACATCAGAGAGAACAAGTGTAGACTGGGAGATCACTTTGTTGCGTACCTTCGCCTCTGTCTTCTGCAATAGCGTGGATCTCCAAGTGGTCACCCATTTCAATTCTCCATTCCATTCCCTTGCTGACATAATTGTCCATGGTCTCATGCACTGCCATATTGAGACCACCCGTATCTATTTCCCTATAGCGACCTTCACCCTTTCTGGAAAACCGCCTTGATGAAGGACTCAGGCCCGAAACCTCAGTTATGTATCTTTATCTTTGCTATATAAAGTACACAATTTGTCCTGCTGAGTTTCTCTAGCATTATATTTTTACATATTACATATTACAGTTTCTTTTTTAAAGTAAATTTTTCTTCAGAATCAGAATTTATTGACATGAACAAGTCATGAAATTTGTCATTTTGGGGCAGCATTATGGTGAAAACATTCATATAAATCATCTTACAACAATAAATAAAAATAGTGCATGAAAAGTCCAAGTAAGGCAGTGTCTTTGGTTCATTGATCATTCAGGAATCTGAAGGCAGCGGGGAAGAAGTTGTCCTTGTGCCATTGAGTGCTCATCTTTAGGCTCCTGTACCTTTTCCCCAATGGTAGCAGAGTGAAAAGGGCATGGCCTGGGTGATGGGAGTCCTTGAGGATAGAGGCTCCTTTCTAAGGAGATTGCTCGATGGAGTGAAGTCCATCCGTGACAATGCTCTGGAGCTTATTCTTGTCCTGAGAGTTGGTGCCTCCATACCAGGCAGTAATGGAGCCAGAATGCTCTCCATGTGAAGGTTTTCAAGAGTATTCGGTAACATACTGAATCTCCTCAAACACCTCACGAAGTTCAGCCGCTGGCGAGCCTTCTTCATGACAGATCCTCGGAGATGTTGACAACCAGGAATTTGAGGTTCTTGACCCTCTCCACCACTGAGCCCTTGATGTGGACTGGATTGTGTTCTCCTGGCTTCCTCCTGAATTCCACAATCATCTCCTTGGTTTTGCTAACATTGAGAACATGGTTGCTGGTGTAACATCATTTAGTTAGCTGATGATCTCTCTCCCTTCTGTATGCTCCCTTGTTGCTGTTTGTTTTTCTGCCAACAAATGTGGTGTCATTGGCAAATTTACGGATAGCATTGGAATTGTACCTGGGCCACGCAGTCGTGGGTGTATAGTGAATAGAGCAGTGAGCTAAACCTGCATCCTTGAGGTGTGCCCATGTTGAGAGTCATGAGAAGGACTCATTGTTTCCAATTTGTACTGATTGTGTCTCCTGGTTGACCAGGTCATGTGAGCTGGGATAGAGTCGATGGGCTAAATAGCTCCCTTCAATGCAGTGAGGGAGCATGGAATCATGTTCCCACAATATATTGTAACTCACCACTGAACAGAAGCAACAGCACTCAGGGACTTCTCAAGATAGGCAAAAGGTGGAGGTCAGACCATACCAGCGAATTGAACTCTACCTTGTAGAAGCCAGATAGCAGCTCTCAGACACTTCCTAAAATCTACCCCATGAACCATGAAACAGATACCTCCCATGCCATCACTTTTGCTGATTTCCTTGCCATCTCCTCCAACCTGATATATCCCCAAACTTGTACTTTCTACCACTGTGCTTCTTATTTGTCTCAACAAGGGAGTCCCAACCAGAATAATTGACCAACTATTTCTCTCTGTTGCTTGACTCTTTCAAAATTCTCTCAAGGTTCCAGTATCTACATCTTTTGTGTTTCTCAGGATTAAGCTTTCCTTGTGAAGTAGGGAAATGCTTCAGAGTTTCAGGAATCCACCAGGAAATCAATCCCTTTCATTTGACTGATTCAGATGAGAAAAAGAGAGTCAATCTTGGTTCCTTTTGTTTTGAAAGGAATGATTTCTTTCCACCCATTCCTGCAGACAAAATGGATTCTTAGGCACCATTTCATCACATTAATCACACAGCTCTTGGACTGTTCTCCTTGGAGGTTAGATGAAATGAGAGGCAATCTAATAGAACCATTTTGAATGTTGAAAGGCTGGACAGAGTAGATGTGGCAAAGTTGCAGGGGAGTTAAGGACACGAGGGCACAACTTCAGTGTTAAAACAGGGAGGCAGAGGAATTTCTTAAGCCAGAGAGTGGGAAACCTCTGGAATTTGATGCCATTCATGCCAAAGATTGATAGGTATCTGAATTGTCAGAGTATGAAGGGTTATGGGGAGAAGGCAAGTAAGTGGGGGAAATTGGATCAGCTCATAATGGTAAGGCAGAACAGACTCAATGGGGCCTACTTCTGTTCCTACACCTTATGGTCTTCATAATATTTTGCTTTCAACATAAAAACTTGGAGAGCATGCAACATGAAAACTTAAGCTGCCCCTTCCATTGTTACAGATGGAACTGATGACATGACATGAAGGAGAAGCTGCAATAAAATAGAAAAATAGAATCCATCAATTGGATCCCTTTCCAGTTCACAGAGAGGATTCAGATGTCTATAAAGCTACACTGATCACAGTCTGAGGACCAAGGTTTTCGTTCTCATTTCGAAACAGCTCCTAATAGCCTGACTACGCCTGAGATTGTGTGATCTCGGAAGCTAAACAGGATCAGGCCTGGTCAGAACCTGGAGGGGAGATCGCCTAGGAACAGCAGGTACTGTAGGCTTCTGTGAGGGGCACTGGACAAAGTGGTGACTCTCTGTCTGCCTTACGGATGGCAAAAGTTAAAGAACTTCATGCATGTAACATTCTAAAATGTAGTATAACACAACAATAATGGAATCTTTACCTTTAACAGAGAGTCTTGTATTTTTACCACAGAATGAGTGAAACATACACAAAGACATGAATGCAAGACACTCTTCCATGAGAAAAAGTTTTGCTTAAAGTTTATAGCAAATATTTGTGCTGACTGTGGTGAATACTTTTTCCGTAAAACTATTCCAATCAAGCTAATGAAGGAATCTGTCTGAGGAAAACACATTGCAGGGGGGAAAAAAATCATCCTATCAGCAATCACATAGGTGATTAAAAAGCTCCACTTTAGCTGCGACAAAACATCTGCATTTTGCATTCAAGACATCTCTGCTAATTAATCACCAGCAAGGAGAAATAGTACTATTTCTGATCACTTAATATCTCAAAGAGTGCTGTGTTGGGGATGCAGCTCAGATATTGCTAGATGTAGAATGGCTGTTTCATCCTTGCTACACAGGAGGTAGAAAACAGGAGGACAATTTCATCTCTAGAGTTCTACTTTAACCGTGCCCATGTTGTCCAATCAATGGAATGTTTGTTTACCAGCATTGTATCTTGCACATTAAAGCTACTCATGTCCATCACTTTCACCAATTAAGTGTTCTTATCTGCAATTTAGTAACATATGAGACAACCTCTAAATGACATTTCTAATACTTCACTGTTCATAATTCAAATAAGAAACTCCTAGAGCCCTGGATGGTGAATAACTTTCAACCAAAAAGCAAACAAGTTCTTCACATTAAATTGTAAGTGGGAGTTGATTGGCAACTGTGCCTATATTATCTAATATTAGAAATGGTCATCAGAATAGGAAGGAAAAAATTAACTCCAACTTGAGAAGCAAATGGATGTGAAAAGTTCAGTCTCCAGCAAATTGTTGAAGTTGGAACTGTATTAGAAGTAAAAACACAAGGCTGGAGAAATTCAGCAGATCAAACAGTGTCCTTTAATTACCAAAGATAAAAAATACATAACCGATGTTTTGGACTCTTTAAGTGTTCATTGTCACAGAGAAATACACCATGAATTCGAGGGATTAGTATTGCAATAATTACTGCTGCTTTCACAAACCTGCTCGCATTATTAAATTTAAATTTAGACATACAGCATGGTAACATGCCATTTCGGCCTGCAAGACCACGCCGGCCAATTTACACTGCCCCTCAGCGATTTTCGAATGGTGGGAGGAAACCAGAGACACCGGGGAGAATGTACAAACTGCTTACAGGCAGCGGAGGATTCGATCCCTGGTCCCAATTGCTGGTGGTGGAACGGCGTTGTGCGAACCACTACACCAACCGTGCTGCCCATTAAAAAAAAATTTTTAAACATGCTGTTAAACATAATATTGGGAGTTCCTATTCAGGAAACACAGATCTCTGTAGATGGCTATCCCTCTCCTTGTCTCTGGTAGATGAAAATATACTTCTTAATTATCTTAAGCCCCCCACTGTTATCCCCAAAGACATTTGGATTCTAAGGTCAGTTGCTATTTCTTTGCCACTGCCTTCCCCTTTACAGACACATTAACTCAGTGTATGTGTTTTCATATCCTGTTCAATATTTTCTTTTCTCTCCAGCTATAAACACATTTTACCTTCACCCCAAATTTTCGTGATTTCCAAAAGATCTTCATTTTGATGGTTTTCTGTCGCAATCCTCTGATACACGGTGTCTGAATTTCCACTTCCACTTGGCAATGAAGTGAACTTTCATTTCCTGCATCCATCAGCCACATACATTTTAAAATATTTTGACCATCTCGTAATAACCCTTTACTTAACCAATGTTGTTGTATGTAGCTGTAAGATCTAAAAAATTTATTTTCTTTCTTGAATGTTAAAAAGTCAAATAAAAATATGAAATAAACAAATTCTCATTGATGATAAAAATACAACAATTGAACAGTAGAGAAGGAAGCCTTGGTTCACCTAGCTCAAACCTTGTCCATCTGGAAGACCTGAACTGAACACTCAATACACGCACCATCCTTTACCTCTGAAGCAAATCCAAGTATATTAAGTGCATTATTTTTAATATTTAACATTATAGCAATGTCAGAGCATAGCCATAGTTTACACATAATAGAGAAATTCTTTGACATGCATTCATATTTGTTACACATACAAACCATCTTTTCTTGAACTGCAAGTGAGCACAAAGTTCGGAAATGAATTGCATCATTTACAATATATTTAAAATTTTAATGGGCTCGTGTTTACTTTCCATCTGAATTAACAGCTTCTTGTTGTTAAATTTTAATGATTAAAATTGAATTGTGTTATTAGTAGTCTGATTTGGTTGCTTGTATGAAATACTGAACATACTTACCATCAGAATATTCCAAAACATTAAAAGGAAGAACACTAGAACTTCTTTTCCAGTAAACCAACACCATTATCAATAATTTCTTGTAATACACACAAAAAAAAATGATTTCTCTATAGCAGAAACAGCAGAAAATGGGAAAAAGACAGTATTCTACTCGTGGAACCATACTGCCCTCTACTGTTACAAATATAAATAGCACAGCACCATCCCATGCTTTAGCATACCGAAAAGGGGCAAACACTTTTATAACTTCATGCCCAGAACATTTCATCACAAGGCAGGAAAAAAAATCTAAGCTGTGCAGGTGGTTACAATTTCTGGTTACAAAGAATACAATTATATGGAATCCTGATGCAAAATTCATGTGATACAATCAAAACCACAATACCTTACAAATAGTGAAGCATACAGAAGACCAAAGAGAGCATGTAGTGATTCTAAGCAAGGAATAGGGATGTCGAAAAGTTACAAAACTTTGCAGAGGTCACTGCCATCAAATCAATGCTCTGCCTCATTTACTAAATAATCGTACATTTAAATGTATTATAAATAACGATAAATTTTGGTTATTCAGGCATGCTATCTTTTGTGAGATGAGTCAACATAGTTTGGCTGAGGTCAACCCTTCCTTCAACTTAATCACTGAAATTTTATGTTGAATTATTTTTCTAGATGGCTCAAGTAACTAATTGGAAATAGGAGCTTTTAATGTTCCCAGAAACAAATGCGTAGATATACCACCTGCAGACATTCTGATTTACTGTCTCAAGGCGCAAATTCTTAAAGGGTGGGTCGGTTAGTGTAGTGATGTGGCAGCCCCAGTGATCGGGACCAGGGTTCAAATCCCGCACTGTCTGTAAGGAGTTTGTACATTCTCCATGTTTTCCCTGGGGGCTCCAGTTTCCTCCCACCGTTCAAAAACATACCGGGGGGAGGGGGGTTGTAGGTCAATTGGATGTAATTAGGCAACATGGGCTTGTGGCCTGTTACCATACTACATGTAAAATAAATTAAAATATCAAATGCGTTATTAAACTACAGCAAAAATCAATCACAAATAAATATTTATCCATCTAAATTATATCAAAGATAAACATACAATATATTTTAATTACACTTAATTATCCCCAATTAATTAAAATTTTTATTTATCTACAGGTATATAAATATTGATTTAATCTCATCCTTGTTAAAGTATATCGAATGACAGCTGCTCGATGCAAACTGTCCAACTTGTACAGGTCAGCCCAGCATTCCATCATCCTTAAAATCTTAATATCAACTGTTTCTTTCAGTATCATATGCGTACATTTGGAGAAAGAAAAGCCTTTTCAACTAGTTCAATTCTGCTTAAAATAGAAAGGCGAGGAGTTTGTGCACACTCTTTCTAGTAGTGACTGCCCCCTGCAAAACAATAATTAGCTTGTGAATGGTATAGCAGCCTGGACTGTCAAAAGCCACACACACAAAAAAAATCACAGCCCTTTGCTTGATCAGCTTCTTGATAGGATAAGCACAGGCCTCTTCAAAAGTGTTAGGCCACCTCAAAAAGTGCTATGGATGTGTAAGCCGATTTAAGTGACAAGAGTAATTGCAAACCTTTCAGGAAAATAATTTATAAAAATGATCTAGTACATAATGCATTTTGTTCCAAAGGCGATGTACTAAATTTTAATGCCTTTAAAAATATATATGTATCTTCTTTTGTTTGTAAGACATCCTGAAGTAACCAAGGTAAAAATCTTTTCCATTTAGTGAAATATTTACTGCATAAAAGCTCTGAGGGAAGAGGTGCATCTTCTGGTGATGAATTGTTCTTTGTCGCCTATATTTAAAAGGGTTTTTTTAAATCCCCCATTTATTTTGTCACCTTTGTGCTTCTAATTACGCTTGCCTAGATATGCAGAAAATCAAAAACAGAGGCCCAAGCTTCTATCCAACGATTTTTAAAAAAATATTATTTAAAATTAAGCTCCTGGCCAAATGCTGTTTATTTTAAATCACAGCGTATTATCCTGCAATGATCCTTTGATACATGTCTGTGTAATTCTCCCGTTTCCCCCCCCCCCAACCCCGCTCAATCCGTGCTCCAACAGTTCTGTCATAGAAAGAACCGAAAATTAAGTTATTCTCAGAAGCAGCACTCCCCCACAAAGAAACTATCAAACCATAGATATGAACCTCAGAACAATCCCTGCCAGGTTTCTCATGCAAATGCAGCAGAAGAACTTACAAGAGCACTTTAAGATATTGAGAACCCTTCAATACAGCCCAGTATAATAACTTTTACTTGCTAATTTCTATGGGTCAGTTGCAAAGGAATAGACCTGTCAATCAGTTTCAGATGTAGCAGAATTTGTCTGTCTACAAACAGGGATACTTTGCAGTTACCATGACAACTAATCCTCCACTTTCCTTCTGTTGACACAGCCAGTCACAGTTTAAACTACCTGATCACACTTTCAATAGGCAGCTGACTGGAGCACCATAAAATGCTCAAATCAAGTTTGCAACACTTGACGCATCTACTGTTGCATAGGCTGAGTTTTTATTTGGAGCTTAGACAGTCACTCTGTGCTGGCATTCTTATCTGCTTCGGCATTATTAGAACCAAAACATGCTGAAATCAGGCCACTAGAAATTCTATTTCATTTGTTGAAGTATATTAAGGTTTAAAAATGTGTTTCCTACAGAAAATGGACAAAGTCGAGGAATTCTCTTTTAGGTTTCTTGTCAGTTTTTCCGAAGGTTTCTTTAACAATACATTAATTCACATTTCACTGAGTGCTATTGTGTCAATCTGAGATTTCTATCAAAATCTAACCCACCTGAGAGCCTCCCTCTTGCATGAGTAATGAGTTTCCAATGCAAGGTTAACACTCTGAACATGAACCGCAATTTCTCATCAAAAGTGGAGTTAATGTGCATCAACATAAACTCGGAGTTGCTTTGTTGCCATTATATTTATTTATAAGGGTTTTACAAAGGTTTTAAAACGCAGTAATTGAACTGGTTTTAAAAGTTCCACATCAGACATAAAACTAAATTCGGTCGACGGAATGTTAAATAGCTCAACTTATTTTTTAAAAACAAAGAAGACGTGCGTACCCATACAGTACATAATTTGGCATGGCGGAGTGTTATTACTGTCGATTGCTGTGCTGATGTATTGAAGTTACGTTGACACATTATGGCACGAGAATCAAGAAATGTGCAGATAACGCATTTGCTGAGATTTAAGTATATTGTAATTGTCTGTCAGGAAGGCCAGCATTTATTGACCATCCCTAATTGCCCTTCAGAAGGTGGTAAATAAACCCACTTTTTGTATGACTGGATCTTTCTGGTGAAGATACTTTCATAATGCTCTAGGGGCCTCCATAAATTAGACCCAGTGGCAAAGGTCTGGCAATTTTTTTTTCAGTCAGGTCATGTGCCTCTTGAAAGCAAACCTGCAGGTAGTGATGAACCAAGAAACCTGCTACCCTGTCCTAATTGTGTGGTTTGTGTGGTGCGACACTAGTGGCTTTCAAACTCCCCCCACCCACAGACCACCTTCAGTAATCCCTATGCCATCGGCGCTCTGTGATTAGGAAGGGATTGCTGAAGGTGGTCTGTGGGTGGAAAGAAAAAGTTTGAAAGCCACCGTGCTACATAGAGTGAGCCAGGTGAGTGCATTTTACCTGAAGGCAGCAGCAAAAAGAGCTTGTGACCAGGTTGATTAGCCGATTGGCAGCAAATTCTGCCTTAGGACATACCTGGGCAATTTTCCACATTGCTGAGTAGATGTCAGTAATGTTATTCCACTGGAATAAGTTGTCTAGAGGCACAACTATTTCTGAAGTACTGATCTTCAGTACTACAGCTGGGGTGTTTTCTAGTCCTACTATATTACTGTGGGGATGTCAAGATTCCTTCATTGTCATGTTTATTACATGATGTAATATTACACAAAATTTGCTTTCGCCTGCAGATTAATGGCAGATAGATTCACCATTAGCAGAAATTGATGTGTGCCTCTTACAATCAAAGAAAGAATTTTAAAAGGAGTCTCTCCAGCATAACTCAGTGTCTATGGATTTGCCTCTAGCACTCCTGCAGGCACACTGACTCCAGTCCAAGTCATCGGCAACCTGAACTCAAGATCCAAACCTCCAACATGATCAGGAAGGCCTCAGCGCCCTCAGTACCCTCTCACATCCCGGTTCACCCCTTCAGCCAATCTCAAGCCAGTCCACAGCCTGGCACGAGTCCTTTGACCGCAGTTGCCCGCAGGATGTCAGAAATGACTTGGTACTTCTGGATGGACGTGGCTGTGAATCATCCAACCTGCTCTTCAGCGCATGCACAGGGGGGAGTCAGTGGGGTTAATGCTTGAGCAGGGAAGCGTGACACAACATTATGGTGTATACTTATTGCCTCAACATGAGTGTATCATATTTTGATTATTACTGTATTGTTGTGTGGAGTAATTGGGGATCATTTCCTTTCCCTGATTAAAATCATCTCCAAGGGTTTTTTTCTTATTTGTTGCATGGCCTTGTCTGTTTCCTCCTCCTCTCTTTCTCCCATTCATTTTTTTTTTCTCATTCTTTGCAATGACCCCTGGGCTCCAGATATCCTTCCTCCTTCCACTCCAACACTGGCTGCTGCCTTCTAATTTACAAGGTCGTGCTACATGCAGCACCCAGTGATGAAGTCTCGACATGTCTTTGGCACACAACATATGCTACATCCAAATGATGCATCAACAAAATCTTAACTGCAGGAGCTCTGTGCTATTTTCTATATCGATCCTGACACCCCACAAGCAAATCATATTTGTACATCCGGCTGCAATGGCTGGGAAGCTCACTGATGGGAATGGCCAAAGGGGAAGGTAACTGTTATCCCTCAAACTGATGGATGCATCTGATAGTCTAGAGTCTGGTCATGTCAACTCCCTCTGTTTGAGGTAATGTGTTTTCCTCAACAACTTAGCATTCACCATAAGGACCTTCTCCTTATAATCCACATCTATGCATTGAGAGCTTGGATACCCTTTCAACATTAAAATAAAAATCCAGGTTACAAAAGGGAGATTTGTAATTATTATTTATTTGGAAAATTATTTTTCAATGGTCTATATGGCACTAAAAATGTTTGAAAGTTCCACTAGTTTATCCACACTATGTTTCTACTCATCCCATTGCCAAATAACACTAAAATCTTGCAATGCATAATCGTTTACATTCAAAACACATTAAATGCAGAATTAACATTAAACAAAGTGGTTAAACTTTTGCACAATACAGAAAAGTTCAAGTTTGACTGCAGCTCAGAACGCAGAATTTTTATTGTCTATTTGCCTATTTGCCCAAAGGCATTTAAACAATTTGGAGATGATATTAAAGTGTAACAGACTTGGGGATGTGTTGGTAAGTATCAAAGGAAATTGTTGCTCCCGGAAAAGGTATTAATTGAATCATGGGGGCCAATATTGAAACAACACAAGAATTTAAAAGGAGTGGATCACCAGATCCCTCTAGTTGGATCTTGCATTCAATATGATCATGGTTGGCCTCTTCTATGAAAGTTCCCCAAAATTCTCAATGCAACGTTCTTTCAAATATTTCTTGCTGAACACCTCAAGATGGATAAAAAATATCAACTTTGTTTGGTACTTAAATATCTAAACCTGGATATTTTGTTTAAGTTTGGTACAGGGAAGCATTTAAGTAATCAGTATTGTAAAGGAGGTTGTGGGCATTGCTGTAAATAAATTGCTTTTCATTGTTTTGAAATCCAGCCTTTGGTGGAAGGGTCAACAAAAAGAAACCGTTTTATAAAATAAAGAGAATTACGAGTTGACAGTTTGTGGTTGGAATTTGGGGTGGACTGCCTAGTGACACATTGGAGACAGAGTCCACCGGGCCTTTAAGAAGAGATGCAATAAATTTTGCAAGACTACAGAGAAGAGGTCAATGGGTGGAACTCAAGTTGTGCAGGGAAATCCTTGGAGCAGACAAGATGAATCAAATAGAACATTCATATTAGAACATACATAGACCAGTGAAGCAGAGGAATTCGCTCTTTGGTCCATGATGCCAAATTAAAATTTTAAACATACATTTTTTAAATTCCAGCCCAGGACCCATGCTGCCCAATTTATACCCAATTGACCTTCAACCCCTGTACGCTTTTAAATGATGGGTGGAATTCAGAGCCACCGGGGAACACCCACACAGACCTGGGGAGAACGTACAAAGTCCTCACGAACAGCGCGGGATTAGAACCTCAGTCCCGATCACAGGCGCTGTAAAAGTGTTGTGCTAACCGCTGCTAACTGTGCTGTCATTCCACTCTTTTTCACAATCCACATCCCTCCATTCCCTGCATAGTCAAGCTTCTATCAGGACACTTCTAAGTCACCCATTCCAGGCACATATCACTTTCTGACCACCCTTCGCTATTAATGCATCCACCCTCCACTTGAGCTCCAGTATGTGACATTTTTATGTTGGGAAAATGATTCTATCTACCTGATTAGTGCCTCTCCATTTAATAATCTTCTATCAGGTTTTGCCTCAGCCACTCTAGAAAAAATCTAAGTGCGTTCAACCTCTCCTTAGCTCATACCCTCCAATCCAAAATGAGCACAGCTCTCAAAGTGCAGATGCAGCACAAGTTTAATTCATTTATATTGTACCTATGAAGGCAAGCACCTTCTTTATCACATGATCTACCTGCCGGGCACACACCTTTATCACATGATCTACCTGCTGGGCACACACTTTTACCGTGCCATCTTTACAACACTATGACAGCATGGCACACCTTTACCACACCTTCTTTACAACACTACCACAGCATGGCACACCTTTACCACACCTTCTTTACAACACTACGACAGCATGGCACACCTTTACCACACCTCTTTACAACACTATGACAGCATGGCACACCTTTACCACACCCTCTACCAGCATGGCCACTTTCAGAGAGCTGTGGACTTGAACTCCCAGTTTCCACCTTCAATGCTGTTCAGCTCCTGTCATTAACTGTATACAACCTCCTTGCATTTGACCTCCTCAATTGCAATACCTCACACTTGCTTGAATTATACACTATCTGTTATTTCTCTGTCTATACGTGTAAATGCTTTATATCCTGATGTGTCCTTTGATAGTTGTCTACAAGATCTATACCTTCACAAATCTTTGTATTAACTGCAAATTTACTGGCACACCTATCTGCTTCTTAATCTAAATCATTTACATTTATCACATTTATAAATATTATTCCAAGATGGCAGAGCAAGGAACCAAGGCCTAAGTCCACACCAGCAAGCTGGGCTAAACATTTAGCACTAAACCTTAATTAATCTTGTTTTATTTCTTCCTCATCATTATACTCCAGGGGCAATTCAGTGGCCATTTAAGCTACCAAGCCACATGTATTTGGGTTATGAAAAGAAACCAGAGCCTCTGGGGTAAATCAGTGGGGCCCGCAGAGAGGACATGCCATCTCCATGCAGGGGTCAGCACTGACCCCGGGGAGAGGCAGCAGCTCGACTGAGTATACCACCTCATTCTATGAGCAGCCCCAAATTTCCTTCAAAAATAGATCAGTTATTATGTAGAAAAATCTTTGATTTTATGTCTTAAATGATGACATAATTTCAGCTTACTGTGTGATGGTGCTGTGAATGTATTAAAAGACAAATGATTGACTATCATAGTCAGATATTCCATCTTGGCAGTGTCCAAGGAGATGGCATCAACATTATCTTCTCCACTTTCCAGTAACCTCCCACAATTTTTTCTCAAGCAACCACTCCTTGCTTTTTCCTTCTCTTCACCCTCTATTTGCCTATCTCTGACCCCCTTCCTTCCTTCCTTCTTACCACAGGGCATCTTCCTCAGTCCTCTTGTTCCTATCATCTAACTCCTTACCTTCCCTGTCCTACCCATCAAGACCGGTCTGTGACCTTCCCATCTCCCCTTTATTAAGGCCTCGACCCATTTCTTGCTATTCCTGATTAAGGATTTTGGCCCAAAACATTGATTTACAAAGATGCTGCCCGACCTGCTGAGTTCCTCCAGCATATTGGGAGTTGTTGAACTCAGAAACACCTTTCAGAAAGGATCTCACAGATGCTTATTGAGCTAACACGGGGCTAAGGAGAATTAAGCACTCAGAGGGCTAATAACAAAGTTTCACAGGATTGATTCCAGGAGTGCGGGGCTTATTGTAAAAAGAGAAATAACTGATCCAATCCCTTCCCTTCATGAAAGATGATCATATATTCATAATTATTTTGGGACTTGACAGATTAGATACAAAAATAATGCTTCTTCTGGGTAAGAACTAAATGTCACTATCTCATAATGAAATAGTTTGCCATTCAGCACCAAGGAGAGAAGAATCTTCCACTAAAGATTTCAGATTTATTGTCAGAGTACATACATGACATCACAAACACCCCAAGATTCTTTATCCTGCGGGCCAGGCAGAATTACCACTTAATGGTAGTGCAACAAAAAAAAACCTGTACACAACTACACATGTAAACAAATAAAGAAATGTAAACAAACTGACTGAAATAGAAAGAGGGAAAAATCAATAAAGTGCACCAGTAAGAGTCCTTAAACGAGTCTCTTGAGTTTGTTGTTGAGGAGTCTGATGGTGGAGGGGTAGCAGCTGTTCCTGAACCTGGGGGTAAGAGTCTTGTGGCACTGAGATCTGTTTCCTGATGGCAGTAGTGAGAACAGAGCATGTGCTAGGTGGTGTGGATCCTTGATGATTACTGCTGCTCTCCGAAGGCAGATGTTCTCAATAGAGGGGAGAGTTTTTCCTGTGATGGCCTGGGCTGCGTCCACTACCTTTAGCAGGGCTTTGCACTCAGGGGTACTGGTGTCCCCATACCAGACCGTGATGTAGCCGGTCAGCACACTTTCAACCACACATCTGTGGAAATTTGGCAGAGTTTATGGTGTCATACCAAATCTCACAAGGAAGTAGACATGCTTCTTCACAATTCACAGCATGGTCGGTCTAGCAGTTAACACAAAGCCTTCACAAGGCCAGAGATTGGGATCAGGGTTCGAATCCCAGGCTATCTATAAGGAGTTTGTACGTTCTCCTCGTGTCTGCAAGGGTTTTCCCTGGGGGCTTCAGTTTCTGCCCACCATGCAAAACGTACCGGAGTTGTAGGTTAATTGGGTGTAAATTGCGTATCATGGACTCGTGGGCCAAAATGGCCTGTTGCCGTGCTGTATAACTAAATTTAATTAAAATTTTCCATTAGTGTATTGGGCCCAGGAGGTAGTGAACTCTTGGAATTGTCAAATGAAAAGGGATGTGAAGGTTCGGATGTTCAATATATTCAAGAGAGAATGAGATAAAGTTTTGAATTGAAGAATCAAGGGATATGATTCAGTGCAGGAGGTTGTGCTTTGATCAGAGGTCAGCCATGATCTTACCTCTCCACTTGTGATTTTATTTTCCAGATTTAATTTGATCACACATTACACAATGTAGTAAACATTGAAAACAATAAAATACATGGGTAGATCTTTTCACATGAGTTATCGTCTGCATTTCAGGCCATAACCCTCTCTGCATGCACATCCACTATTACTGAGTAGCACTTTCAGTGATCAGGTTGATTTAAAGTGTTACAACGACAAACACAGGATCAAGAAGATATTGTCTCGAAGAGTTATAAACATGATTTTTTTTAAGTTCTTAAAAATTCAAAATGCCATTGTTTACTGGATATTTGATATATATTTTGATCCATAGAACAACTGTTTTAATTATATCATTCATTTATACTTGTCTTTCATTTTTCCAGCAACAGTTTCCTGGTTTTATGGTGCAATGTTCTAAAAAACATTTTAGAGCGCGAGGGCGCAAGAGATAAACTATTGATATAATTAAATACTGTACAGTCAAGAGCAAGTTTAGTCCCATAGTGCTGAAAAAACCCATTGCTATGCTTTAACATCTTCATTGTTCAGTTAATGTATACTTCTGTCTCAATCAACTATGCTACTCCATAACTGCTGCCATATTCTGCTTACCATTATCTGATATGTATTCCATAATAAACCCTCATCTCCAAACTAAATTCCTTGGAACTTTCAAGTCATAAATCAAGCAAATCTGAAGGGCTGGAAGATTCAAAGCCTCAAATACAACAATTATCTTTCTAAGTTTATAGTTTAACAAAATCAAAAATGTCGAAAAAGAATATGACCACAAACTTCTAAGATTTGGGAATTGCTTCTATTTATAGTGTATATGTCAGCCCCATTGCAATCCAGAATCTCAAAATATAGGAGGGAAATCATGAATCCAAAGTGGTCTGTTACATCATGTGGCATTGCCGAATGTTGTTCTTGGGTCAGAAACCATTCAAATAAAAGCATGTGATCAATCTGAACTCTGCTCTTTTATTCATTAGGCAAGCTCCACTGTCACCACGAGCTGAACTTGTGAGCTTCACCGATCTTTCACAGGAGATTTCTATTGATTTCATCATTTGGTTTGGTTTGCAATTTGCTCTGTGCACTTAATTAAACAAGCAGCAAGAATATCTTATGAAGGATGACCCTGAAGAATCATACAGGCTTCACTCAGAATCTATTGCCTGGAATTTAAAGACAAGTTTGTAGATTAACTCACTAATGTCTTTATGAAGCAATCTTTATATATTATCCAATGTGATATTCATTTAAAAAGGACTTTAACTTGTTTACATTATATTTTAATGTTCATTGATCAAAATTCATTAGCTTTGAGTAAGTTAAGGCATTTAGAGATGGATGATAAAATGCTACCTTTGTCACACCACAAAAATTACATAAAGGAAAACCAGAGATATTGGAAATGTGCTTCAGGTGTGGGTTGGAAATTGGTACCTTTATACACTCTGCAAGGACCTGCTTTTTTGGTTGGAATGATCTAATATATTAACTAGGATTATGGGAACAGACTTCCCGCTGGATCCAGAGCTGTATTTATTAAGAAACATAGAGGACGTGGAGTGATCATTAAATAAATTTCTAAATAAATTTGTAGATTTGCCCAGTCAGTAGCAAACAAATGCATTGCAATCACCTGGAAGTCTGACTCCCCCCACCCCCCTGCTGATCACTCAATGGACCACCAAGATGCACAAATACATGCCCATGGAGAAACTAACATACAAGTTAAGAAATAATTATGATACTTTTGTTAAAATATGGCAACCTTATCTAGAGCTTTTGGTACACAGCTATAAAAGCCCACAGTTCTGAAAAGCTAACAAAGACAACAGCAATGAAGTCCCTCAAAGAATGAAAGTAGATTAGAAAGACTGGCAGTACACAGAAATTCCTCTTTTCTTTTTCTTTTTACCATTTTTCTGTTTATCACTTTAATTGCTTTAGTTGTTGTTTAATTCTCAAAGTTTTGTGGCCAAGGAAGGAAATTGTAAGTAGGGTGACACAGTGTTTGCATCTGAGAAGTGAATTATACTAAAAGAAAGTGTAAATACATCAAAAATAATCATTTTATTTTTCCAGATGTGATTCTATGTCTGTTATGGAAAAATATGAAAAATAAAATTTCCAAAGAAAATGCTACCTTTTCCAATAATCCCATCATGAATCCTGTGGTGCTTTATTATACTCATTTTTAATGTTTGTGAGAAAATAGGGGGAAAAAATAAAGAGAACATTGCAGATATGTGGAGGAAAAATTTTTAAATTAGATATTCCAACAGGAATTCACCATACAGAATTTAATTTAAAATAAAGTTATGGAGATTCTTTCTATGTCTTCCTTCATTGTTATTATTCCACGTTAAGGATAGCTGCACTTCCTTTATTTAAGCAGGAAGACTGATGTCTATTATTAATTAGGTTAGTAAAATCATAAATCATCTCTGAATAGTGTAATTAATATTAATAGAATATATTTTAAGTCATGTTGCATAAATGACAATATAAAATGAAAACACAAATGTATAAGTCATTGCCAAATCCATTCAGGAAAATAGATGAGAACAGCAATGTTGACAGAATATTGAGAAAAGGTGCAATATTTTCACTCATTAAAACAACCTAACGTCCCAGGAATAATGTGAGTACTCGAGACCTGAAGTAAGCATGAATGAAACCTGAAAGTGCATTGCAGGCCAGTCAAGTTGTTGTGAATGATACTTATTTGGTGCACTAATGCGCTTTCACTGTTTGCCACTGAATTCTACATTTTTTCTCAAGAAATTTTAAAAATTAATTGATATTTTTCTAATGAATAATCTTGGCAGCTAATTAGGCCAATGAACAATAACAATGGAATCATACGGATTAAGGTAAATGATGAAATTGGAACGAGGAGGGCTGTCCTGCCTAAAATGCCTTTGATACAAAATCGACATTCCATTTTCAATGGATAATCAATTTTCAAGTATTTGGTCTTGGAAAGGAATTAGGTATATAGAAGATTGTTACAATGGAAGGAATTTAATATCATTTGAACAATTAAAAAATAAATATGGGGTACAAAATAATACTTTTTTTGTTATCATCTCTTGAGAGATAAATTGGGTCCAACCATTTTATTACCAAAATGCGGTGATGTAGAAATGTTGATATGTAGTAGATATATTAAGAAATTTATCTCAACTTCCAAACAGGGAATACATCGGTCCAGACAGCAATGGGAGATGGATCTAAATATTAACATTGATGAACAAAATTTGTCAGATCTGTGCCAAGATGGTATGATAAACACTTTAAATGTTAGGTATAGATTAGATCAATATACTCTTTTTTTTTACATCAATTATGTCTCAAGCTACAGCGGTTAAATAGATTGAAATCAGATTTATCAGGCCAGTGTTTTAGATGCGGCCAAGAGATAGGTACTTTTTTACCTTCTACTTGGTCCTATCCTCAAGTGAGATTTTTTTGGTTAAATTTGGCCATTATTTTAAGAATGGGTTACAAGAATTAAATCCCCACAAAACTCAATGTTTGTTTTTTAATTAGATAGTAGTGGCCCACTTTGTGGGTCAACACAGCAAACACACGATCAGGTAGACAGCACGTGGGATGAGACGGCCCCTCCCATAGGCTGCAGGAATAGCGGTCAAATTGACCAATCACCGGCAGCAGATTGCAGGGGGTCCAATCTGCTCCCGGACATCCAATCAGCAGCTGGCCTCACGCAAGCCACATGCTGGTAGTGACATGACCGGCTGCCTATAAAAAGCAGAGCTGCTCCCCAATAAAGTCAGTCCGGATTACACTCCCTTGGTGTGTGTGTCCTCTTTTGACCTTGAGCTATAACCGTAGTGATCCAACTACAAGGTAACATTGAAGGGATAAGACGAAAATTAAAATTATCTATATATCAAAAAGAATTTGTAAAGATTGCCTTGGCAGTAGCAAGAAAATATATAGCAATAACATGGAAATCAGACACCCACCTAGATATGAGCGATGGAACACAAAAGTTACTTATAATCTGAGAAATAAATATGATGTATTTATGAAAATTTGGCACCCATATTTACAAATTGTTGAAATGAATTTATAGATATTTTCTCTAAGTTTTGAACCTTGTATTAAAAGATATAAATGATTTAAACCGTGTGGTGGGGGATGTCCTTTGGCAACCAGGTTTCTCCTCTTCTTTTCTTACTTTTCTTTGTCTTTTCTTTCTATGCTTTTTCTTATTTTTTATTTCCTTTCTTTTCTTTGGGTTTTGTTTAGGAGGAGAGGGTTTGGGAGGAAGGTTTTTATACCATCATATAAAATGGATTTGATACTAATATTTGTCTACTGTATTTTGCATATGTATGAATAAAATAAAATTCTCAAAAATAAAAATGAAATCAAACCATAATCATGGCTGTGGAGAAAGTAAGAAAAGAAAAACCCACTGACATCTCTGGAGAATCCCCATGACAGGATAACAGTAAACCCTAGGCTTTTACTTTGAAAACATTTTGTTCCCAAGTCAAGTTAGTTTAACCTGCAGTCGAAAATAAACTGACCTAAGATCAGCGTGAGTTGTTAATTCAAATTATTTTCTTTTATACCAGAGAAACCAACTTTAGAGCACGCTTGTTAAAAGCAGCTGATATAATATTTTGGTTTATAAATAGTTCTGTTGTTGCAAAAACATACTTTTTCAGGACTGAAAATTATATTTGATGGTCATTTTTATTCCAAATCAATTCTGTTTGTAGCAAGTTTAATGTATCTGTAAATGATCCCGATACTGCCATGCAAAAATTCTCTTGGAAAATTCATCTGTATTTATATTGAGTACTTTAGCAAAGGTATTTAACAGTTTAGTAAGCTTCCGAACCACAGTATTTTAACACGAGTTAACTCTGTATCATCTTAATAATACAGCTGTAGTAGTCACAGAGAACATTCTCCGCTCCTTATAACACGTTACTTTTATATTCATTTGTTCTGAAGGTACAAAATAAAATTGCATAATGCACAGATGGTTCGCAATTTTGCAAATCTTGAACCAAAATTTGGTTATCAGTATGCTTTTGCAACTCAAGCAATAAGACATTACAAAATATAGAACAAAAAACTATTATGATATTTAATTTCTAACATAAATAGGTTTTAAATGTCAAAATTAAATACTATAGCATTCATCTTAGATATTTATAAAGAGTTTACAACTAAGAATGAAAATGAAATGAAGTCCTTTGGAATTGTGAAGATAAATTGTATAGCCTTCATAAAAAGATAGCAGGACTTGTGCCCTACCTATTTTAAATTAATTGAATGCACATTTTTGAATTAAAACAGAATAAACAAATGACTGTAAAACAAAATACAAGCTTTAAATCTGCAAAAATGTAATTAACTTTAAAAACAGTCTTATTTCAAGTTGAGAAAAAATGTACAAATTTGAAGAGAATGTTGAATTCCCTCCATTCATAATTCAAAAAGGAATATGTTGTTAATGTTAAATGAATATGTGAGAGAAGATCATCTAACATTGCATTTTAAATTTTCATCATTAAAACCAGAGATCCAAGGGCTTGATGCATAATACCACAATGTTTAAGGGACGCAGGATACATAGCTCGAGTGCTACATATGGATCCTGAAAATTTTGGATGCTAATAATTTCACTAAGAAATGCCAATAAGCAGATCTAGTAGATGCTCAGATTTGTGCCAATGAATAGCAAATAACATCTGCATCACATGTTAAGTCCCTCAGTTTGACTTCAAGTATTGAATCCCTTGCCATTTACATCCTGGGACTTAACATTGGCCAGTAACTTCTGTGAATCAATTATGTACCTGTTGTGATTACCAGAGGCTGGATATTCTCTAGCAAGCGACTCTGCAAAAGCATCCACAAAGCTCAATATGGATAGACAATTAAATATTGGCTCTTTGCCCAATTAAATGCAGTTCAAACACACCCAAGACTTTTGACAGCATACGTAAAACAAGTAACAAGACACCACCGTGAATCACACAAGGGAAGAAATGGTCAAAACCAGGCAAGGTATTAACAGATTCTTTCTTCTCTATTGCATAGAAAGACATGCTCAGTTGCTTGGGTACAACAACCACAGTGAGTTCATCGGTGTCAATTTCATCTAAGGGTCCAGGAGGTGATTTGTATTCATTCCATACTTTGCAAGAACTTGCAAATATAGGCAGAACTATTCCATATCCTGTAGTGGGTTGTGCATATTAACCACACCTTATTTCAGAATCTTTGCTCAAGCCTGGTTAACCAGTATCGTGATCCAGCTTGATTTAACCACCCAAAGCATTGATTTAAAAAAAAAACAGAACTATTGCTGGGAGTCAAATTGCATGGATTCTGGTAATGATGGCATGCTGGGGAGTTTAAATCCATCAAAAGAACAGAATAATGGATCAGAAAACCCTTGATTCATTTTATCATGGTAACTCCATCTGAAAGTGATATCACAGGTAGATCGGGTTGTAAAAAGAGCTTTAGGCATGTTGTCCTTCATAAATCAAAGTATTGAGTATAGGAGTTGGGATGTTATGTGCAAGACATTGGCGAGACCAAATTTGGAGTATCATGAGCAGTTTTGGTTACATAACTGCAGGAAATATATCAATAAAATTGAAAGTGTGCAGAGAAAATTTATTAAGATGTTGCCCAGACTTCAGAAACTGAGTTATAAGGAAAAATTAAACGCTTTATTCCCTGGAACATAGAAGAATGAGGGGAGGTTTTATAGAGGTATTTAAAATTATGAGGGGGATAGACAGAGTAAATGTAGGTAGAATTTTTTTCCACTGATGGTAGGGAAAAGTTTAGGAGGAACATTAGGGGGAACTTTTTCCACACAGAGATTAGTGGGAGAATGGAATGAAAGATATATACTATCAAGGAATGTGGCAAATATATGGCTATTATATGGCAATGTGCAGGGCAAAGTTTCAATGTGTTAGTATCCCAGTCACATTCTATAATGAAATTTACATTTAATTTCATTCTCATACCACACAAGTATAAACAAAGACTATGCTATTTAATTGTTTGGAGTCCACAAACCTTTAGTTTTCATACAGTTTCTGCTTTCCCAGTTGTGATGTTTCTTTGATTACAATAAAGAAATGAGTTCTTTTTAAAACATCTAGATTCATTAACTAAGCAAACAGCACAAAGGACAGAACATGCACATGTCAGACCTCATGTGGAGGCATCCATCTTGAATCTACCCAAGAAGCAATAACATTCCCCAGATGCTACACCCTCCATCTCTGACTCCTCCTGGTAGTAACGCTCTATCACTACATCTTTTTTTCCTTCAAATGTTTAATTAAACGTGACACATTAATAAAGCATTCTTTCAATTTAAAGTTCAACACAAATGTAACATGAACATCAGCAGCAGAAACTTTTAAGGGACCAGTTCCTTTTCTTTTATAGATTCAGAATGTCAGGTGCTTTGATAACTCATGTAGATCTTCTTAACAGGTGCTTATGTCAGCTCTGCTGGTCCACTGTCAAGCATGAGTGGTATTGGACAGTGGTGCTCCTGCTGGTAGCACTCTATCACTACACCAAGCAACCTGGTAGAAAATTAATTGCAGGTATTATATGAGGCCTTGGTGGAGAACCCTGAGCAGTTCTGGAATTAGTTGGCCTCATCTTGAACAATTGGGTGGCATAGTTAGTGCTACGCTGTCACAGTGCCAGCTATTGGGACCAGGGTTCAAATCCCACTCTGTAAAGAGCTTGTACATTCTTTCTGGATCGTTTCAAAACTTACCAGGGGTGCAAGTCAATTGGGTGGGCATGGGCTTGTGGGCCATGAACTTTTAAGTGAGGCATTCGTCAACATCAATTGATCCTATCCATTCATGAAATTCAATCCGTGGATATGAAACAGGAAATACACAATGTAGTTAGTGCTGGGTTGATTCTACAATCGTGAAAATAAGAAGAATCAAAGCTGTTATGTACCCTGGATCAAATGGCTGTCGGCTAATCTTGTTTCATGAAAACAGGACCCCATATCCAAATGCCATCCAATATACCTCTATGGCTCACAAGTTTCCCTCCCAACTCTATGGTAAACTCCTGTTTCCCCGACTTCACAAACAAGTAACAATTTCTTTGGTTCTTCCCATTTTTTTCTTGCTTGAATTTATCTGGCACAAGACCATAACCCGGAATCATACAAGAAGGCAATGGGATCACCAGAGCCACCAACGTTTGAAGAAAGAATACAGATGGCCACATTGTCACCTGCTGAGAAAAGTAGATTATACTGAAAATGGCACATGATCCAAGCAATACATTGTCCAACTCAAAGAAACTATTTATTCATTTTATTTCTGTGCAGCAAATAATGTTAAAATTAGACCTACGTTTACAGAGAATAACACAGGTCTTTAAGCATTTCCTTAGAAATTATAGGCTGGTTCTTCCGATTTATTGCAACATTTCTGCACACCATGTATACCAGTACAACACGGTTAATGTGTGATAATTTTCAATGTGACACTTCGCCAATAAAGTACACATGCAGCCCTACAAGTAAGCTCATTAATTGTGGTATACTTTGATACTTTTAATCTTTTTAATTACCCTGTGATTTAAAGCAATGCAATACAATAGCCATGGCAATAGAAGTGCTATAAAAACAGCCTGGCATTTGCTGATAATAAAAGTGAGTGCACAGCTGCTTGATATGCTTTTACAGACATATAATGTTGCCCCATATGTTATCTGATAAATATCTGTTGCATAACTTAAGATTGTTAATGTCAGGATGGGGTTATAGACCACCTCACCAGTAGAGATATTTAGCATATTTATCTCACCATTGCCAAGAATATACTCTATTTATAATGCATACTATGTTTTCAAGTGGGAAAAAATGAATTTTAATGAGTATTTTTCGTCACCCAAGTAAGCCCAGTTAGACGCCACAATTCCATACAAGTCATGTTAATCATCTTTCACCCTATCTGCTAACAAACAGTGATTTATTCTGAATTTTTTCAAGAAAAATGGAAAGGCACTACTGCTCCAGTAGTGAGTTCTCATATTTACAAACATATGTTGAATGAAATGACTCCAAATCAGATTCAACTTTGTTTTGAAGTGCATTCAATTAACAATGTATTGGTTACATTTTTACAAACACAATGTAATCCTCACATCCATTATATGATCTCACACACAGGCAGAAAATGATTTAAAAGACGATTACACACTTAATTAGCATGTTGACTTTGCTGATTAAACTTGGTTCATGCCATCTAAAGCAGCTTGAAGTTGTGGCTATCTTGAGCAGATTTATCCATATATAATCAAAACCTGGTACATGCCTGAGATAAAACTCTCCAAAAGAAATGGAGAGATGGCTCAAAATAAAGATGACCAGGATCTCATTAGTAGTTAATCACAGGATTTTGAAATTATAATTTTTTTTTTTAAATCAAAGCATCACTGGAGAATGAATATTTTTGAAACTGTAAACTCAGTTTTGGCAGAATTTTCTCTGACGTGCGTTAATGCGGCAAATAATTAAGAAATGCTGCAGTGCGTCTTCAAAGTTTACCTTAGCGCAAATGATTTTAGCAGAACCGTGCAATGGCTCAGTTCATCATTAATATTTGATGAGCAGTGTGGCAGCACAGAATGTTGGTGTACCAAAGAACTGTATTACAGTGGAGCAAGACGAGAGTGCACCATCAGACTCTCCCATATGTCACTTTCTCAATCTCTCCCATGCTGTCAGGGAAATTCCAATGTTTTGAAGAGATGGATGAAGGGAGGAGAGAGAACAAAAGAAAAACCACCAATGGAATGCAAGAGATTATGTGAAGTACTCCATTTTACATTAATTTATTTCAACATAATTTGCTGGCTGTAACAGGGAGGAATGTTGTCGTCTGTTGTAGATCCATGAAAATATGGAATAACATGCAATGTGATCTGTGCAAGTCTGGTATTGATGACCTTAGGAAAGAGAAAGGAGGGAACAAGTTGGGGAGAGATGAAGGTGGAGAATCAAACCGGCAGCTCCGCACAACTGCACACAGGCTTCCGACTTTTCGAAGTGGAACTATGCAACAAGATGGAGCATTTGGAATAATAACAATTGCATAGAAAAACTCAAAAACACTCATTCACCAGTGACACATTGTTTTAAAAATTACAATTACAAATTCCAAGAGGAAACTATAAATTAATGGATGTAATGACAAACAGCAAATCAAAATTAATGATTTAGAATCGATCACTAGCAGCATGGTCAAAAAACTCAAATGTAGAGAAAGTTTATCGAGTCCAATAGTAAATAGAAAGGCAGAAGGATATTGGGAAGAGAGGTCCAGAGATTTCCAGGATAATGTGAAGGCTCTACCACTAAAGGTCAGACACACTGAGAGTGACAGATATAAAACTAGTTGATCAGTGTCAGTTTAAGAAGGATGCAAGTTTGAAGTATCCAATGCAAGCATGCGAAATAAAGATTTTCACTTCAATATCTCAGAGACGAAGCCACTGTAAGAAAGGAGTGAGCAGACAAAGGGTCAAATAAAGGTAACCGAGTTTAGGCCAGTTACAATTTGGGATAAAGAGGACACTGGAGAGTTATAAATGTCAAGCAGACATACAGTAAGCATAGTGACCACTCTGACTGGGCTAAGTTATGATTAGGGGATCCAATTATGTTTCAAGATCAAGTCTTGATTAGGATTGCAAACTCATTTCTAGAACTTTCCCCTACCACCACCCCCACCCTGCTACAACCCTACTCGTAAAATCAACCTTTATCTCTGGTAACCAACTTCTTTGGGTTGAATAAAACATTATACATGGAAATGTTGAAAAATAATTATGACATAATAGAAAGTATCGAGGTCGCTCTCCTCCATAAAATGAATAAATTATTGCACAATCAATCTTCTTCCAATCATCAACAAAGCAATGGGACATGTCATCAACTATGTTACCAAACTATAATTACTCACTCATAACTTGTTCTGTTCCAATTTCAGTGGAATCATTCTGCTGTGGGCAATATTGCAGCATACAAAGTTCTTCTGTTCATTATTACAAACTCGGACAAAAGAGCTAAAATCCAGCCCTGAATCCCACAAGTGAAATGAGAGTGAGAGCACTTGATGTCAAGACTGCACCAAGGAAAACTCTTCACTGGCTGAAATCGCAATTTGCACCCATACTTATTTTATCCAGAACATTGCAGACATTGTCCTCCTTGTGTTCATGTCCATGTATGGCCCATTTTTGACTCTTCCTCTCCCTTTGTTGATTTCTCCATTTCCATTGCAGGAGCTAACATACGATTCAATGTATTGTGGTGCATTTTGGGACATGGACTGTAAGAGGCAAGTATACAGTAAATGACAAGACCAAAAGGAAAAGTATTGCAAGACCATAGCACCCTAAAAGTAGCAACAGATACATTGGTTAAGTTTAAGTGTATTAAGTTTATTTGTCACAACATTCCTAGTATAGTGAAAAGGGATCTTCTGAGAACAGACGAATAGGTTATCTCTCATTTTTACATCCATGTTTAAAAAATACAATTTACCAAATAAAGGTTGCAACAAAATGAAGATCAATTAGTGCCAATCAAGGGTAGCATAAGTGCACATTTCTGGGGTTCATTCTGGAGCCTCAAAGTGGCAGAGAAAAAACTGTCTTTTAGCCTGTTCATGCATGAAGATGGGGAAGTGTCCAAATGCAATTGCTGTTCACCTAATTCATCATATGGCCGGAAATGGGCATGCTTGATGACTTGATAATTTTTAGTCCTAACTCCAACTCCAAAGCAGCCTGTGCCTTCATGGACCAAGACATGGATAACATTCAGTTAAGGTTATCAATTTAACATTTGCCACAGAAATCTCAGGGAATAAGAGAGTTTAATCATTTCACCTTGGCCTTCAACGACATCACTACCAACATATTCCCATCAACAATTTGAGCAGGCTGTTTGTCAAAATCTCAAACAGTAGAATAAAATTGGTGACTTCAAAAGCAGCATTTATAATTTTTTTTTAATTTAGACATACAGCATGGTGGCAGGCCATTTTAGCCCATGAGTCAGTGTTGTCCAATTACACCAATTAACTTACATCCCCAGTACGTTTTGAATGGCGGGAGGAAACCAAAGCCCCAGGGAAAACCCATGCAGACACAGAGAACATTTCAACTCCTTTCTGACAGTGCAGGATTCAAACCCAAGTCCCGATTCCTTGTGCTGTAACTGCGTTATGCTAACTGCTATGCCAACCATGCCGCCCCTATATATTTTATTATATTTTAGGAAATTGCCTCTCACATTGTTTCTCCATCTAAAAGGCAGGACACCATGGAGTTTTGTGGAAAAGAAACCTTCCTTTTGTGAAGAGCATTAACAGGTCAAACTAAGACTCACTCCAGACCAAAAACCATATGATTGACTATTAACTGTCCTCTGATCACAGGTAGATCAGATTGTAAAGAGAGCATTAGGTGCATTGGCCCTCGTAAATCAAAGTATTGAGTACAGAAGTTGGGAAATTATTTTTAAGTTGTACAAGACATTGGTGAAGCCAAATCTGGAGTGTTATGTGTATATCAATGAAAATTTTAAAAGTGCAGAAAAAATTGACAAGGTTGTTACTTGGACTTGAGATAAGATATAGGGAAAGGTTGAATAAATTAGACTTTATCCTCAAGCATCAGCGAATGAGGGGAGATGTTATAGAAATATTTAAAATTCATAGGGTACCACTAGTATAAATGCTCGGAGGCTTTTTCCACTGTGGTCGATTGAGAAAAGAACGAGGAGGAAAGGGGAAATGTTTAAGCCAATCATATGGGTTAAGTTCTTCAATCAGATAGTGTTGAGAGTGTGGAACAAGCAGTCAGTGAAATGGTGAATGCAGGCTCAATTTAGAACTGCAACACCAAAAAGCACTACAGCACAGAAACAAGTCCATTCAGCGCTTCTGGTCTGTGCCAAATCATTTTTTTGTCTAGTCCCACTGACCTGCATCCAGTCCATAGCCTTCCATACCTCTCCCATCCATGTACCTGTCCAAATTATTTTTAAATTTTAAAAGTGAGCCCATATTCACCACCTCAGCTGGAAGCTCATTCCACACTCCCAGCCCTCGCTGTGTGAAAAAGTTCTGCCAAATGTCCCCATTAAACTTTTCCCCTTTCACTCTTAACCCCTGATCTATGGTTTGTATCTCACAAACCCTTAGTGGAAAAATCCTATCTGCATTTACGTTGTCTATTTCCCACCGCCCCACCCCCCACCCCCCCCCCCCCCACATAATTTTAAATATCACATCTCCCCTCATTATTCTATACTCCAGGGAATGAAGTCCTTAACCTGTAACTCAGTTTCTGAAGTCTGGACAACATCCTAGTAAATCTTCTCTGCACTCTTTCTATTTTATTAATATGTTTCCTATAGTTAGATGACTCAAACTGCATATAATACTCCAAATTTGGCCTCACCAATATCTTATACAACTTTACCATAACATCCCAATGCATATACTCAATACTTTAATTTATGAAGGCCAATATACCAAAAGCTCTCTTTACAACCCAGTCAACCTGTGATGGCACTTTCAGGGAATTGTGTATATCGGTATTCCCAATTCCTTCTGTTCTACAGTACTCCTCAGTGCCTTATCATTTACCATGCATGTCCTTTCTTTGTCTTTCCAAAATGCAACACCTCACACTTGTCTGCATTAAATTCCATCTGCCATTTTTCAGCCCATTTTTCTGGCTTGTCCAGATCCCTCTGCAAGCTTTGAAAACCTTCTTCACTGTCCACAGCACCTCCAATCTTAGTGTCATCTGCAACTTGCTGATCCAATTTAATACATTATCATCCAGATTATTGATAAAGATGACAAACAAACAATGGTCCCAGCACTGATCCCTGAGGCATACCACTAGTCACAGCCCTCCAGTCTGAGAAGCAGTCATCCACCACTACTCTCTGGCTTCTCCCATCCAGTCATTGTCAAATCCAATTCACTACTTTACCATGAATACCTAGCATCTGAAAATTCCTGCGTAATCTCCCATGTGGGACTTTGTCAAAGGCCTTTCTAGAGTCCATGTAGACAACATCCATAACCCTTCCTTTGTCAATAATCCTGGTATCCTCCTCAAAAAACTAAGATTGGTTAAACATGACCTTCCACACACAAAGTCATGTTGAATATCCCCAATTAATTTTTGGCTATCTAAATAATTGTATATCCAGTAATTTACCTACTGCTGACATCAGGCGTACCAGTCTATAATTTCCATTGTTACTTTTGGAGTCTTTTTTAAACAATGGAACTAATCCTCCTGCACCAGACCTGTGACTAAGGACATTAAAAATATTTCTGCCAGAGCCCCTGCTATTTCTGCACTAGCTTCCCTCAAGGTCTGAGGGAACATCTTGTCAAGCCCTGGGGATTTATCCACCCTTAATTCCTTTAAGACAGCAACCACTTCCTCCACTTTAATCTGTACAGTTTCCATGACCTCACTGCTTGCTTTCCTTACTTCACACATTCTGAGTCCGTTTCCTGAGTGAATAATGATGAAAAAAAAATCAAGATCTCGCCCATCTCTTTGGCTCCATACAAAGCCGAATACTCTAATCTTCATGGGGACAAATTTTGTCCCCTAGTATACTTTTGCACTTAATATACCTATAGAAACCTTTAGGATTTTCCTTCACATAGTCTGCAAAGCAACCTCTTGTCTTTTTTATTTTGCTTTCCCAATTTCTTTTTTGAGGTTTTTCTTGCATTTTTATATTCATCAACTACCTCATTTGCTCCATGTTGCCTTTATCTGTTATACACCTCTCTCTTTTTCTGAGCCAGATCCCCAATATCCCTCAAAAACCAAGATTCCCTATGCTTTCTGACCTTGCCTTTGATCCTCACAGGAACATACAAACTCTACATTCTCAAAATTTCACTTTGAATGTCTTCCACTTACCTCGCACATCTTTGCCTGAAAACATCTTATCCCAATCCACACATTCTAGATCATTTTTATCATTTCCTCAAAATTAGCTTTCTACAATTTAGTATCTCAAGTCAAGGACATGACCAATTCTTCTCCATAATCCTAATGAAACTAATAGCTTTAGGACCCAAAATGTTCGCCTACACATACATTTGTCACTGTTTCATTCCCTAAAAGGAGATCTAGTATTACATTCTCTCTAGTTGGTACCTCTATACATTCATTTAACAAACTTTCCTGAACACATTTGACAAATTCAAGCCATCCAGCTCTTTTACTGTATGGGAGTCCTGGACAATATGTGGAAAATTAAAATTCCTGCCATCACAACCTTATTTCCTGCAGCTGTCTTCTATCTCTCTACAGATTTGCTCCTCCAATTCTCATCAACTATTGTGCAGTCTATAATACAACCCCATGATTGTGGTCATAGCTTTCCTGTTCCTCAGCTCCACTCACACAGCCTCAATATACGAGCCCTCTAGTTGGTCCTTCCTGAGCACAGCTGTGATATTTTCCCTAAAGAGCAATGCCACTCCTCCTCAATTGCATCACGTCTAAAGCAATGGAAGCCTGGAACACTGAGCTGCCAATCCTGCCCCTTCTGCAACTAAATTTCACCAATGGCCACAATGTCATAATTCTACATACCAATCCATCCTCTAAGCTCATGTGCTTTTATATAATACTTTTTGCAATGAAATAGATGTACCCGAGAACACTTCCACCATGTAAAATCCATTGATTTCTAACAGTGCATGCAATTTTCACATCTTTTCCCCCCCCCTCCTCCACTTGCTTTGGCACTGGTTCCCATCACCCTGAAGGTTTAGTTCAAACCTATCAGAGCAGCACTAGCAAACCTTCTTGCAAGGATATTAGGCCCCCTCCAGTTCAGAGGCAAACTGGCCTGTCAGAACAGGTCCCACCTTGCCTGGAAGAGAGCCCGATAATCCAGAAACCTGAAGCCCTCCCATGCATTTAGCCATGTGTTAAGCCACATTATCATCCATTTCTAACCTCACTAGCACATGGGATGAGTAACAATCCTGAGATCACAGCTCTCAAGATCCCGTCCTTCAGTCTGGAGGCTAACTCCCTGAAATCACTTTGCAGGACCTCTTCACCCTTCCTACCTACATCATTGGTCCCTATATGGACTATGACATCTGGCTGCTCACCCTTCCTCCTTAGAATGTCATGAACATGATCCGATATATCTCGGTCTCTGGCACCAGGGAGGCAACGTACAATTCAGGATACTCGATCACTTCCACAGAACTTCTTATCTGACCCCCTAACTATGGAACCTCCCATCACTACAGCTCACCTCTTCTCCTCCTTTCCCTTCTTAGCCACAGGACCAGACTCCATGTCAGAGACCTGATCACCATGGCTTGTCCTTAGTAAGTCATTTAACCCCCCCCCCCACCCACCAAAGATCCCAAATTGTATACATTATTGAAGGGGGTGGCCAAAGGAATGCCCTGCACCACCTGTCTGTTCCCTTTCCCTCTCTTGACTGTCACCCATAGTCAAATAATATATTAGGACATCAGAAAGAGGAGCAAGAGCAGGCCATCCAGCCTGTTGAGCCTGGTCAACCATTCAATGGCTGATTTGATGATAGGCTCATCTCCACCTACCTGCTTTCCCCCATATCCCATCATTCTATTGCTGCCATGCCAAGATCTATCCAACCTTGAATTCTCTATTTGGATGAAAGACTGCACAATACATCAAGAGCGGCTCTATACCCTCATTAATGGCCAAGCAAGCTGAATCCTCAAGGAAGTAGCTGAGAGCTTGGAATCCCCATGATGGAATAGCCTTTATGTTCCCATCTGTTTCTTTAGAACAAATGCCTGGGAGCAATGGAAAAATTGACCACTGTCTGGGAAATGAAACTCCATTTTGTTTCATTGCCTACAAAGAAAAACAAGTGTTAGAAGCTTGCTGTGTATAACCAAACTGCAGTTATTCAAAAAATGGCCACATGTCCAAAAGCAGTTAATTGCAAGTATTTACAATATGAATAAAATAGATGTGAAAGAAACTATATAAATATCAGTATTTAATTGTTTTATCAGATATATTCAGAAAAGATTTAACTACCAAAATCTCGAGTCCATGAAGCTTGGTGTGCCGTCAATGGCAGCTGGATTTTATTCCATTATAATGTATAAATTCTTGCTTCAAAATATCCTTCACTTTCCAATTACTGGTGGGGGGAGGAGGTCTTGATTCAGAGTGAAAGTGAATACCTGGTGTGGTATCAAGAGTCTCCAAGGTAAGAAGCTAAAGAGTGAAGCAATTCTTTGCCTCATAAACAGATGGACCACGTGCACGTTAGCTACCAGTCAGACATGAGAATAAGTAATATTCATACTAGACAATAGCAATCTCCACAAAGGAAACTGCGACCTCTGCTCTGAGAGTCTTTAATCTGCAATGTTCACTCTGTTTCTCGTTCCACAGATTCACCCAGTCCTGTTGAATGTTTAGAGAATTTTCTGGTTGTTTTTTTAAATTTCAGACTTCCAGCACCTTCATTTTTCTTTTGATTCAGAGAATATAGTCTCCCATCCTTAATATTCAGTGGTATTGACTTGATGAATTTTCCAAGCAACAACCATTTGGGAGTAACCATTGAATAGCCATGCAAATACTATTGCTACATATCAGATACTGATTAACCGGAGACAACTGATATTTTTTCTCTTTGGCACTGTAAAGCCTTTCCAGCAACTTTCACGAACAGCTCAGGAATAATGGAATAATCTTCATTTAACAGTCAATGCAATCCCAATGACATTCATGAAGTACAACACCACTCAGGTCAAAGCTTGCCACTTAACTGGCAGCCCATCCTCAGGGTCAGCGCCAGAATGAGTGATAGAGGGGGGAATCAGGGTAATTGGGTGGGGCACAGTCCAACAGTTGAAATTTGCTCAGCAGGGGGTGGGGGAATGAAGGGGTCAGATTCTGGCCTATCTGCCGAGTAGAAGTAAACCTCCTCCATCCTTCTGACATAGCAGCAGAAAGGACTGCTTTTATTGCGTGAAGAATCATAAGCGTGCATCAAGCTGGATGCTAGTAACACGATGCAGGCAGGTCTCACAGCGAGTGATGACCTCAAGCATATGGGGACACAGTACCTCGTGGGGTGGGGGGCTATGCCATGCAAGCTTATATGGGCACAGCACCTCGCAAGAAGGGGCAATGCCCGTAAATGCCCCCCACCCCGGCACCAACCATGCCCATCCTGCAGCCAAAACATTCACTCCTGCTACTCTTTGCATACTCTGGCTGTGGTGTGCTACCTACAAAATACATCTCATAAATGTGATACCTCTTTGCAAGTAGAAGGGTAGAAGCAGGTATCAGGAGATTCCCCCAAGCACATAATTTCTCTTCAAATCATTAGGTGACTTGGAAATATTCTGCCATTGATCATTACCATATGGTCCTAAAGCAGGTCTTCTTACCCAACGGAACGAGTTCCTTCTGCAGAAAGATTTGCAGAAGCCAAAAGCAATTCACCACCAATTTTACTGGGAACATTTGGGACAAACAATAAATGCTGGCCTTGTAAGTAATGACAGAGCCAAGTGATTACATAATCAATTGATTAGATCAAAACTCAAATAACATATGTAGAGAAGCAAACAGACAGCTCACAGGAAAAGACCATCTCTGTCCTGAATTGATTGGAAGAAGAGATATCAAGTGACCTGAGGAGAAAGATCAGCAGCTGCAGCAGTTAGAATTAAAAAGGGTCAAGACTGCAGCAAGAAGCTGAATGAAGGAAGAAACGGATTGGAGGAAGAAACTGATTGGAGGAAGAAGCTGATTGGAGGAAGAAGATGATTGGAGGAAGAAGCTGATTGGAGAAGGAAACTGATTGGAGAAGGAAACAGAATGGAGGAAGAAACCAATTGGAGGAAGAAGCTGATTGGAGGAAGAAGCTGATTGGAGGTTGAAAAGTCAAGTGACCCAATGAGTGGTGGCAATTAGAATTTAAAAAGGGTCAAGACAGCAGCAAGAAGTTGTTTGGAGGAAGAAACCAATTGGAGGAAGAAACCGACTGGAGAAGGAAACTGATTGGAGAAGGAAACCGATTGGAGGAGGAAACCGATTGGAGGAAGAAACCGATTGGAGGAAGAAACCGATTGGAGGAAGAAACCGATTGGAGGAAGAAACCGATTGGAGGAAGAAACCGATTGGAGGAAGAAACCGATTGGAGGTTGAAAAGTCAAGTGACCCAATGAGTGGTGGCAATTAGAATTTAAAAAGGGTCAAGGCAGCAGCAAGAAGTTGATTGGAGGAAGAAACCGATTGGAGGAAGAAACTGACTGGAGAAGGAAACCGATTGGAGAAGGAAACCAAATGGAGGAAGAAGCCAATTGGAGGTTGAAAGGTCAAGTGACCCGATGAGTGGTGGTAATTAGAATTTTAAAAGGGTCAAGGCAACAGCAAGAAGCTGATTGGATGAAGAGGTCAGGTGACCTTAAGAGTAGTCACAAGGCAATGTGTATCACAATAAAAATAAGAATGGCCTGAGTCAGAGTAGCAAGACTTTGACTCAACAAGTTTTGATGAGTGCAAGTCAGAGGTGAGGGTTATAGTGCGGGTAAGTGAATTGTGTATTATTTATTAAACTTTTGATAGATTAAGTAGTATGTCTATTAGGGCTGGTGCTCTGTGGGTGAGTGTTGGATATGGGGTCCCTGGGAAACTCTGAGCCTCCCTGATGCCAGATGCAGCTCCTTGTGGACTTTGTTAAGGAACTGGAGCTGTGGCTTGATGACCTACTGCTCATTAGGGAGAATGAAGAAATAATAGACAGGAACTACTGGGAATTAGTAGAGAGCATCTCTCTGGCTGCCCCCCACCCCCCTCAGCAACTGGTATATTGTCCAGTACAGTATTGCTGAGGATGGCCTGACAGAGGACAACCATAGTGACCAAGTCTCTGGCATGGAGTCAGTATAGATCTCCTGAAGGGAAAATACCAGGAATTGGGAAGGAACCTGAGAAGCAGGCTATTCTCAGGATTGCAGGTGTGCCTTGTGCCATGCCAAAAGAGGACCTGTTCATGGGTTAGGATCCTCGCCTTCCCAAGATCATGTTATATGGTGAGCTCTCCACTGGCCACCGAGACAAAGGTGCACCAAAGAAGAAGTACAAGGACTGGTTAAAGAAATCTCTTGGTGCCTGCCACATTGACCACCACCAGTGGGCTGATATCGCCTCCAACCGTGCACTTGGCGCCTCACAGTTTAGCGGGCAGCAACCTCCTTTGAAGAAGACCGCAGAGCCCACCTCACTGACAAAAGACAAAGGAGAAAAAACCCAACACCCAACTCCAACCAACCAATTTTCCCTTGCAACTGCTGCAACCGTGCCTGCCTGTCCCGCATCGGACTTGTCAGTCACCAACGAGCCTGCAGCAGACGTGGACATACCCCTCCATAAATCTTTGTCCGTGAAGCCAAACCAAAGAAGAAAAAAAGACATATATCCATCCATTCCTGTCCTCCTTTGGAATAGCCAGCCAATGTACTAGTGTAAGGCAAAAAAAATAGCAACATCAGGCAGATAAATGTATAGCTGACAAACTGGTGCAGAGGGCAGGGCTTTTGATTCTTGGATCACTGGGATCTCTTTTGGGGAAGGTATTACCAATACAAAAAGGGTGAAATACACCTGAACCCAAAGGGGTCCAATATCCTGGCAGGCAGGTTTAATGCAGCTGTTAAGGAAGAAATATCCTGATTGCTGAAAGGCCAGTGCAAATGGTTCTAAAGCCAAGTTGAATGGCCTTTTAAATGTCTTGATTGTGCCAGCCTCCACCACCACCCTTAGCAATGCACTGCATGCATCCACTACTCTCTGAGTATATTAAAAAAAAAATGCCCCTGATGTTTCCCATAAATTTTCCTCCCCTCACCTTAAACAGATGTCCTCTGGCATTTGAAACTGTCGCCCCGGGGGGAAAGCTATAGGCCATCCACCCTATCTGTGTCTCATAATCTTGTCGAGCTCTATTGGGTCTCTTTTATCCTTGGCTCCAAAGAGAAAAGCCCTAGCTCTGTTAACCTTGTCTCCAATCTAGGCAATATCTGGCAAATTTCCTCTGGGCCCTTCAATTTGTTTACATTGTTGAGCTAGCTTTCCATGGTGTAAGTCTCTCCTTTGGATGATCTTTCATTATATTTTTCCTCTATTTTTAACCTTCTGATTACATATTTTAATCACTGCTCAAATTCCCTGGTATATTTTACTAATTCTGTTCTGCTGTGTTTCCTCCATTCTCTCCAAATCTAATGAGGTCACAAATAAATATTAATGTTCTCAAAACAGCACAATGCTTTAATTCAAGCAAAATTTTGAATGTCACATTTTTAACATGGTTGCTTTCCTGCAACTTCTGTTAAGCCATCATGTTAAAATCAAGTGATCTGTCAGGGTTCCTCGGAAGGACCAAGGAATTGATAAGAAAACAGTAGCAATATGGCCACAGCTGGGCAAGTACAGTATACAAGAGTTAAAAACTTAGTATCTTTGAAAATGTATTTCTTCATATAAATGTTTTCCATTGACTCCTTGTGAAAGGGCAGTAGTCCTGGAACGATAGTTTGTAGCCCAGTTACCAGCTTTGGGAAATTTAGAATGATTTAGAAATGGAGCACAAACGTGCCACTACCATTTCAATTAAATGCCATGTAAAGAACTGAAATTCCATTGTAACGGGTGTCATTCGATACAAGAAGATTCCGTTTATCCTCATGGAGGAGGATGTACTTTTAGCAAGATGAAAGTTTATGCAATGTCAGTCCTTATTGAAATTAAGGGGTAAGCTTGTGGAATTGAATCATGTGATCTTAACTGAATTGATCTCTCATTCCATTTCATTGTACACCAAGGATGTTTGCAACAAAACTCCAAATTATACTGGACTTGGTGTACAACATGAGAATTTTATCACATGTTGCAAATACACATGGGCAATTTGGTACATAAACTTGCATGTTGTGATCCGCTTTTTAACAAATTCAAGATTTACAGTTTGTGCCCCAATCCAACTGAATGATCTGCATACCTTCTTGATATCAGATCAAAGGCTTTTTTTTCTTGTTGTTTTTAAATGTGCATAGCAAATCTCCACACAGCATTTGGAGGGTTGCATAAAGGTCAGTGAAACAATTTATGCCTGGAACTACCATTACAGCATTAGTAACACATTGTGACCCCTCACCTCAGGTGATAAAGTACACAGGTCAAAATCAACAATACATACTTATAGACAATCATGGCAGTCAGTTATTGATCTGTGGAAAAAAAACTTAGCAAGAAAACATTGCTCTGAATTACAAACATGCATTCTCCTGAGGCCCAGCTTTCTCCCCTGGAAGTGAAAAAAGCAAGGAGCGAGTTCAGCGAGTGTTTAATATCAAGTGAATGTGGTGTTTAATCAATGCTATTCTGCTTTTGTTCCATGATGTGGAAAGCAGTGTCTATTCATTCAGCAAAGGTTAATGCCAGGGGTCAAGTGATTTCACACTCTCCGTGGGATCCAGAACTGTTCAGCGGTTCAGATGTCTTGGACAATGATGACTCAGTTGCACTGATTTATTACTTCTCCAAATTCTGCCTGCACTGAAGAGCTATCTTATGGTAATACCTCAGAATGTAGGACTGATAAAGATAGAGGTAGTAATTACCCACAATTTTGGGTCATGTCTTTATTTCTGCCATATGCTTTTCAGCTAGACTTCAAACAGAACTCGAGTCTGCACAACACAAATGGTCTTTATGCTATATTCTGAATTGCATCAAGAAAATTGTCATTATTTGCAACACCTTTGAGCGTATATCAGCTAATATTCTTTGCTGAGAGAGTATGAGTTTATTTTTAAAACCTAACTACCCACCTCGCATTATTTTTGATATATGCAACAAAAATACTTCGTGATGCATTAATTTGAAGATTCTTCAGAGCAACATAATTTATAATCTTGATGTCTCAAATACATTGTAAGATGATGAATGGATTAATAAATAATTGATGAGATAAAATAAATTCAGTAAATGTGAAGGGAAACATCCCAATATAACGAATGAGTCCATTGTGAAACTTCATTTTAATTTAGTACTCTTGCTTAGATTTGCAAAACATTTTTGCTCTATTTTATATTTTTCTGCTTTTTTTTTCTAGAAAATGTTCCAGGTCGAATAAATATACACTAGACATTCTGAAATTTGTAGTGACTTAGGATTGTTTGCAATTTTGTTGTATTCTACAGAAACAAGGTTATAACGATAATGAGTTTCCTTCCATATTCAGAGATTTAGTTGAAGCCATGTGTGCAAGTTATATTAGCAAATTAAGTATCAATGCCAAATCCTGCAATTTATCATTGTTGATAGCATATACCCATCCATAAATATTCTTTTTGGTTTCAACAATTATTTGTATAAATTTCCACATTGTATCATTAATCCCTAAGTTGGCTTCACTGGGTAAAAATTCCTCCATCTTGTATAATATAGTAACTGCTTTGACATTCTTTGGGGTAGCTTTTCATCTTCACAACATGTGCAGTGGTGAAGATCATCTCCTTCTCCCCATTTTGTAACAGAAATTATAACCCTGATCTAAAAGGGTCTGACCAGGTTTCTCACCAACCTTTTCAAGCTCCTTTTACTTTTTCAATGGTTGCCATGAAAAATCCACAGAATAAACTGACTATCTTTCCTCTCCCCCCCACCCCCCATCATGATTACAGAAAAGGGTTTTAAAGTTCAGTTGAAATATTTGCACCCGTGTTTCTGCATTAACACCAGCTAATATGTGCATGAGAAACTTTGTAACAGTTCTCAAATTGCTGAGTCATTTATAGTTTGTACTTTATTATTACTTCACACCATTTTTTTAGAAAAAAGTACTTGAATGTTATCAATGCTCTGGGGTCAAGTCCTACTCCAATGACTGGTACACAGAATTCTAGAACATCATTCTAGGACGGTATTGAGAAAGTGCTGCTTTTCCAGAGGTGCCTTTGTGCTGATATACAGACATTCTGAAAACTTTCTTGGTTGGAAGTAAAATATCTCACTTGACTCTTCTGGAGAAGTGCAGTAATTTTACCACTTCTGTCATCATTAATGTGTTCCATCATTGTGCCAAACAGATGATCCTATTGCCTTTTGTGAGAGTCATTGTGCACCAATTGGATGCCACTTCTTTTTAATCGAACAAAGACTACTTTTTTTTTATATATGTCATTGGCTGGACAATATGATGACTTGGATGCAAAGTGTCCAAAATAAGGGTCTGCTTTTCTTTCCTTGTGGATAAAAGTGAAGTCTCTCTTCTGTTCAGAATGGTTGGATTCAGGGTGGTCTTAAGCTGAAGATTGTTGGACCTTGCTTTGTTGTGAAACTACCCACCTGAGCGATATAGATGATCCAATATCCAAACTCTGAAAATGGGCATTTATTGTAATTCTTTATCTGAACTGTGTTTTTATTGCATGAGAATGATCATTCAGAGTTTAACAGCTGTTGGGGATAGACTAGAATTTATTCTGAGTAATGGTAGTCTATAAATTACAGCTGTGTTCTTCCATTGCATTAGGCTATGTTGTTGTATCTGCATATAACCTTGATTAATTATTATAGGCTGTTGTACCTTTGGTCTGTGGTAGGAGTCTTGCCTTGGTTTGCATAGCCATGTAGCTTGGCACTGAACAACAATTGCAGATCCACATTTGATTGATTCAGAAGCCTTCCATCGAACTATGATAAAGGCAAAGTACAGATTTCAAATCAAAAGGAAATTATGAGCAGGCAATTAAGAAACTATATAAAATAACTTTAAAATGTTAACAATTAAAAAAAAATAATTTATGAAATAAAATTAATTCAGCAAATTTGGCTGGAAACATTTCAACATTAATGTGCAGAATATATTCTGCAAATTGGAGTAAAACGTCACTGTTAACAGGCTTAGTTAATACAAATTAAAACTGCAAGTATTTTAAAATAAACTAATTGGGGAAAAAGTCAAGATTTTAGGAGAAATTCATTTATCTTTATTAAATCCTGGCATTGTGAACCAATCTATCCCAGCCGGGTGCTTCTTATTAATATCTGTCCTTTGAGATATCTTGCCAGTAAATTCCAGAGGTAACACTGAGGAGGGGGGGGGGGGGAGAGGATATTTTACAATTAAATCGCCCCCATTTTTGGGGATGATTGTAATATTACAGGCAGAAGCATGGTCCAGACAGTTGTATAACCTTTGCTTATTGTTTACTTAGCAGCGATATGTAACCAATTTATTTTAGTTTTGCTTCAATCTTCCATATCTTGGACACTCAAATGTGCTGTATTTCATTCCTGATTAACTCTATAGCCAAGTAAAGATTCTGAGTGTTTGTAGTCCAGATAACTTTATACTATTGTGTGAGATCATTTGTCATGGTCTTACCACCATTTCAAAACTTTGATTGAATTGAAAATGTTGCTCTGATTACAAATTTGCAACATGTGTAGAGATTGGCCACATAGATTACAATGGCAATGCAATCGTTTCAAGTGAGTTAATTAGATGAATATTTTTCCCTGCCAAATTGCTTACACTCTATAAAGACAAAATAAATTTTGTTATTTCTTCTTTACAAATGACGATTTATGTGCAAGCAGTATCAGTTTGGGCATACACATTGTAAAACAAACAATTCATTGTAAGGAATGTTTTCCATTGCCAACTATTCCTTTAGGGGAGGTCTTTTCCATTTGAATGATCTATCTTGAATCCAAGTAGGTAATAGCATAATGTCAATATGATGCATAAGAGATTGGCTCAAAATGTAAAGAATTCCCAAGAAAAACTTGCAAAGATATTAAGATCAAAGCTACCAAAAATTGGTGAAATCTTGGAAATCAATCTTGCTCCTTTGTTACACCATAATTTTTGTCCTCCAAAAGGACAAAATAGAAGTTCAAAACTCCATGGTCACATTTTTATATTCTCGAGTCATCACGCAGATGATGTAATTTAATGATATTCCAAGGAGCCCATCAAATGAAAGTAAAATGAGGCCATTTGACCCACTTTTTGCAAACAGAACCTTGCACAGAATTCCTGGAATTCTAATGCATCCCAGAATGTCAAGGACAAGGGAGGCAGTTCACCCTGACAACATCCTGCTATAATTTTGTACCATTGCAGAATTATCATCTTCTGGTAATGTGGAAACGTGGCTATGTATGCCCTTAAATTCTACAGAAAAGGACAAATAAATACACCAATTGCCATTACATCAGCTACTCTGAGGCCCCAGAAATGGTGAAAGGATTCGATCATTCTATCAAGCAGAATATACTAACCGAAACATAAAAGAATCTAAACAAAATTGTGCTCGAAGAAGGGACGGAAGTTCAGGGGAGACATTAGTGGTAAGTTTTTTTTTTAAAAGTGTTGAGGGTGCCTGGAATGTATTGCCGGCCAAGTGGTGGTGGAGGCTGGATCATTAGGGGCATTTAAGATAATCTTGGGCACGTGGATTGGATTTATTTTCAGAGTACAAGCATGACATCGCATACCATTCTGAGATTTTTTTTCTCTGAGGGTGAAGCAGAATTATGACTTATTGGTAGTGCCAAAAAAAACTTCACACAGTGTATATATGTAAACAAATGAAGAACTGTAAACAGATAACAAATATAAATAAACTACAATGCAGAGTTAATTTAGGAAAAAGTCAATAAACTGCACAAGCAAAAGTCTTTAAATAACTCCCTGATTGAGTTAGTTGAGGAATCTGATGGTGGAGGGGCAGCAACTGTTTCTCAACTCTCGTGGCACTCATTCCTGAGAGCAGAGCATGTGCTGGGTGGTATGGATCCTTAATAATTGCTGTTGCTCTCTGTTGTTCTCGGTGGTGGGGAGGGTTTTGCCTGTGATGTCCTGGGCTGTGTCCACTACCTTTTGGAGGGCTTTATGCTCAGGAGTATAGGTATTCCCATACCAGACTCATGCAGCCGGGCAGTGCACCTTTCACCACACACCTGTAGAAATTTGCCAGAGTTTCTGGTGTCATGCCAAACTTCCACAAACTCCTGAGGAAGTAGAGATGTTGACGTCCTTTCATTCACAATACCTTTGGTGTGTTCGGTCCCGGAAAGATCCTCTGAGATGGTGACTCCCAATAACTTAAATTTGCTCTCCCCTCCTCCCCCCCCCCCCCCACCTCTGAACCTGCAATCCGCAATGATCACAGAATTATATACCTCTGGATTTCCCTTCCTGAGGTAAACAATCAGCTCCTTAGTATTAGTGACATTGAGAGCAAGGTTGTTGTTGGTGCACCATTCAGCTAAGTATTCAATCTCCCTCCTGTATGCTGACTTTCTTTATACAATCACTATTGTTGTATTGTCTGTAAATTTGTAGATGGCCTTATTATCAGAGGTATAAAGTCAGTAGACCAAGGGGCTAAGAACCCTATGGGTGTTCCAGTACTGAGATGTTCTTGCCAATCCTCACTGATTGTGGTCTGGAAATGAGGAAATTCAGGATCCAATTACACAGTGGGTTGTTGAGTCCCATGCCTTGAAGTTTGCTGATTAGTTTTGAAGGATGATGGTGTTAAATGCTGAGCTATAGTTGATAAAGAGTATCCTAATATATGCATCTTTGCAGTCCACGTGTTCCAGGGCTTTGTGCAGAGCCATTGAAATGGTATCCACTGTAGACATGCTGCTACAATGAGCAAACTGGAATGTATCCATGTCACCACTCAGACGGGAGCTGATATGCTTCAACACCGGCGTTTCAAAACATTTAATCACTGTTGATGTAAGTGCAACTGATCGATAGTCATTAAGGCAGGTTACTGCCCTATTCTTGGGCACTGGTATAATTGATGCCTGTTTGAAACCAGTGGGTACCACATGCTGCTGGAGTGAGATATTTAAGATATTTGTGAATACATTGGTAAGTTGGTCACACAGTTTTTTAATACTTGGCCAGGTACTCCATTAGGGCTGCACACTTTCCTCAGATTCACTTCCCTGAAGGCAGCATACACATCATCCTCTACATACAGACTGGATGGGTTCATCAGGGGATGTGGGGGTGCAGAGGGGTATTTCTTTGTTGTCACTGTCATCAAGTCGGACATAGAAGGCATTGAGTTCCTCTGGGAGTGAAACCTTTCCATCTGATACTTCACTGGATTTGTTTTTTTTTGTAGCAGCTTAGGCCCTGATAAAGCTCTCGGGTATCCGTTGTTGTTTCTATTTTCATCCGGAATCTCCACTTTGGCCGGGAGAGAACTTTTCACGGGTCGTGCCTGATCCTTCTGTATTGATCTGAATCTCTGGACTTGCATGCCTTTGATCTGGCTCACAGATACTGCACATCAAATTGCTGTATCCCTGACTGAGATGAATGGCCTCCAAAGCTTGCTTTGGTGAGGGGAAAAATAGATGATTATGAGATAGGGAGAGTTCAGGTTCTTTTTGTGATAGGTACACATAGGTCAGCACAACATCATGGGCCAAAGGGCCCGTACTCTGCTGTAATGTTCTATGATGAGGTATCTTGTTGAAATTGCCAGGCAGGAATAGCCAGGTTTTTTTTTCAAAACCTTCTTGCATTTAGAAGCAATCAATCTTTGATCACATGGGCTTCCTTCAGATACTCAGGCCTCCTTGTATCAACACATTGATTCTGTTATGCAACAGAGGAATTAACTAAGGTGTCTCTGTTTAGCAGCTTCCAAACAGATTAGAAGAGTAGGTGTGCAGGAATATCACTTCATCCAAGTTCCCTTCCAAGTTGAATAGCATACCAACTATTCAACAACTCTACCATGGATGAAGAAAAATTACACTGGACAACAATTTTTTTCAAAAGCCTTGATTCCTGGAAAAAAAAATATTGGGGGATATGATAGACAACTTAAAGCTGGACACAAAGATAATTTCAGATTTGAAGCATGTAAGTTTGTCTTATGGGATGCTATGAAAGCTTATTTGAGAGGACAAATAATTAGTTATACTTCTAAAATCAAAAAGAATCGATTAAATCAGAGTCTTGAATTAGAGAAACAGATTGATGAGTTCGAAAAGGAATTTCAGAAAGATGCTACAGAAGATCAGAAAATAGAATTATCTAGGTTGAAACTGGAATATAATACTTTGCAATCTTATCAATTTGAATGTATGATTAATAGGACTAAACAACGGTATTAAGAATGGGGAGAGAAAGCACATAAGGTATTGGCATGGCAATTAAAGAAAGAACAGGTTTCAAGGACTATTAATGCTGTTAGATGGAATTCTCATCACTTATAAACCTCATGAGATTAATGATGAATTTTGTTCATTTTATAAAAAGTTATATACATCTGAAGGAAAAGAAGAAAATGGATCGATTGATCTTTTTTTATCACAGTTGAATTTACCGACATTAGAGGATGCCGATATACAGGAGTTGGAAGCACCATTTACTGATTCAGAAGTTAAAATGGCTATGATGGAAATGCCGAACGGTAAATCGTCTGGTGACGATGGATTTTTGGTTGAATTTTATAAAATTTTTTATGATGATTTTTCTACAGTGTTTGGAGATGTATTACGTCAAGTTAGAGAACACTATGAATTACCTAAGTCTTGTTCTAGTGCTTTAATTACAGTGATCCCAAAAAAAAGATAGAGATCCTTTGAAACTATCTTCATATAGACCAATTTCATTGTTAAATGTAGATTATAAAATAATAGATAAAATTTTAGTGAATAGATTGGCTAAACTTTTACCCAAGTTGATTCATATGGATCAGACAGGTTTCATAAAGAATAGATATGTCTCATATAATATTCTGCGTGTGATTAGTTTGATTAATAGATTTCGACAGTCTTTAGATCACCCGATGTTGATATCTTTAGATGCAGAAAAAGCATTTGATAGAGTTGAGTGGAATTTTTTGTTTAAAGTTCTGGAGAAATTTAAGTTTGGTCCTAGCTTTATTGGTTGGATTAAGGCTTTATATAGTAAACTGGTAGCTAGAGTATTGATGAATGGCTTGATTTCGGAACCGTTTAAATTGACTCGATCAACTCGTCAAGGTTGTCCTTTATCACCAGCTTAGTTTGCGTTAGTGATCGAACCTTTACCACAGCTGATAAGACAAAATACACAGATACAGGGTATGAAAGTTTTAGATGAGGAATATAAAATTAATTTATTTGCCGATGATGTATTGGTGTATTTAACAAATCCAGCTCAATCACTTTTGCACTTGAAGAAGTGTCTGATACAATATGGATGTCTTTCTGGATATAAAGCTAATTGGGGAAAAAAGTGAAATATTACTGGTAAATGAAGGAGATTATTCAGTTTATAAGAATATTATTAATTTGAAATGGACTGATCGAATTAAGTATTTGGGTATAATTTTGAATGTTAATTATCAATCTTTGTATAAATTAAATTATGTTCCATTAATAAAAAAAAAATTAAAACTGATTTGATTAAATGAAAAGATTTACCTATTAATTTTTTGGGTAGGATAAATACAGTTAAGATGAATATTTTCCGCGTATGCAATATTTGTTTCAATCTATTCCATATTTACTTGATAATTTTTTTTTTGAGATTTGAATAAAATAGTTAGGGAGTTTTTATGGAGAGGTAAATTTTCAAGAGTAGCCTTAAATAAATTAACTTGGAAATATGAGTTAGGAGGATTACGTTTACCACATTTTCAAAATTATTATGAAGCAGCCCAGCTTAAATTTATTAGTTCATTGATGGATTTGGAATGGCCCCCTAGTTGGGCCAAAATTGAGATGACAAATATTTCTAAATTTGAAATACATCATTTTTTGTTTAGATGGAATATAAATTTGTTACAGCAATATAATGTGCCTATATTAAAACATTTAATGAAGTTGTAGATAAAGAAAAAGAAAATGATAGGTTCTAGGGGTGAATTATCGGCTTTGACTCCGTTGTATAATAATCAACTTATTTCTTTTTCAATACACAATCGAAGTTTGTTTCATTGGAGATTTAAAGTGTGAAAAATTTGGGAGATTGTTTTAAAGAAGGTAAATTTTTATCTTTTAATCAGATGAGGGACAGTTATGGTATTGATAAGAACTCTTTTTGTTTCTTTATTATCAAATTTGATCTTTGGTAAAACGTGTTTGGTAGAGATATGATTTTACCTGAAATGACTAAATTTGAGACTTTTCTTATGAAGGTACCAGAGAAGGGTTATATTACAGGATGGTATGGATAAAAAGGGTTGGAATAAATCCAAAAGTAAATGGGAAGTGGATATTGGTTTTATTTTTTCTGAGGATGATCTGTTATGATAGTGTAACTAGATTGATAAATGCACGTTATGCAATGATTAATTACAATTTTTTACATCAATTATACTTAACACCTGAAAAACTTTAAAAAAAAAAGTATGGTTTTCATGAATCAGGTTTGTGTTTTAGATGTGGTAATTCTATTGGAACTTTTTTTCATGCTGTCTGGTCTTGTGTGTATATATATATATATATATATACACAATCATTTTGGAAGAAAATTCAATTGTTTTTAGAATACCTGTATAAGATTAAAATACCTTTAGATCTGACAGTATTTTTATTGGGTAGTTTGAAACCTCTGAAAGGTTTTGGATTGGATAAATTTCAACTTACTTTTGTATATTTAGCATTATCTGTAGTGAAAAAATGTATTGCTAGTACGTGGAAAGATACAAATATGATTGAAATTAATAGATGGCATAATGAGATGAAATATTGTTTAATAATGGAAAAAAATACATGTTTCGCGTGATAACTATAGTTTTTTTATTAATAAGTGGTTGTTATATTCAGAATATTTACATTTTGATTTACGTTGATTAGATCTCAATATGTATGCTTAATGTTTCCTTAATTTTTTTTTCCTTTATGGCTCTCCTTAGGAGAGTTGGCTGAGGGGAGGGGTCCTTTTCTTTTTTTTTCTATAAAATATAACATTCATGTTTATGGTTAATTGTTGTATATGTTATTTACTATTTGTATTTTGAACGAATAAATAATAATTTTTTTAAAATGATTTGAAGCATCACGTAGGAAGCTGGAGAAACATTAAATGAACTTGTATTGAATTTAGCATGTTTAATCACATAATGATGTTGACACATTGCATTAGTTCAACTGATTTAAAATTGTTTTGTTGTTGATATTAATTTGTGCTAGCATCTGATACCATTTGTGCTAGTGTCTGACAATAGTCGGCCAGCATTAATAGTTTCCAGTTGTCCTAATACAGCTTTTCCATGGTCATAATTTTCTGGTCAAACCTTTCAGCATCTTGGTCACTGATTTTCATGATCAGCCAAAATCCATAAAATACACCCAAAAGTGTTCAAGAAGCAAAATCTTTGTTGTCCTGTGCTATTAGTTCTCCTTGTGTCAATATACAAATGTAAGACTAAATTCATTATCTGCGGCAAGTTGACAGTGACTGTATTTTAAACATTCAATGTTATACCAAGGCAAGCTCCAGAGAAACGTGGACAAAAAAGAAAAATTAGAAATTGAAAGAGCACTAACGTAGCTCCAACTCACCAAATGACTGCCAAGGCAAAATGATCCAATGACTACCAGGGTGTAGCAGTTAGCACAGTGCCTTTACAGTGCCAGTGGTCGGGACCTGGGTTCCAATCCCATGCTGTTGTCAAGAGTGTCTCCTTGTGTCTGCGTGGGTTTTCCCTGGGGGTCCATTCGAAACGTATTGGGGGTGCAGGTTAATTAGGTGTAAATTGGGCGGCACATGCTCATGGGCCAAAATGGCCTGTTAATGTGCTGCATGTCTATTTTTTTAAATTAAATTTAAAACAAAAGGATTTAAAAGGGAAACACTAAAAGTGTAGATGCTGGATTCTTGAGTAAACAATAAGAAACTAGATGAATTCAGCTGGTTCGACAGCAGCCATGGAGTGAAAAGGGTATGGCTACTATATTATTTTCTCATTCAGGAATTTGATTGAGTGGGATCAAAATTGAACCCCTTCATCCCCACCTCCAATCTAATAATCAGGGTGAATGCAATTTTATGTAAAATAGTAGTAGAGAAAGGTACTGCAAAGGTACTGTTTTGAAGTTTGACATGAATGATGGAATGAGTGGAATAGTTTGTTTTCTTTTTCCAAAGAGGGTTTGGGACTTGGGCAGAGCAGCACCAAACTTGCTTGAAGGGTTAAGGACTCGAAACATTTTTGTCATTTCTGACTGAGGGCATTAAGCAATTCATTATCTCATTCCTGATGGGCAAACAAAACAACCATACTCTTGTGACGGGGTTAATTCTATGCATGTGTGCCCAGCATGAGGCTCTTGGGAGTGGTTTAAGTTTTCAAGCCTAGTGGGCAAAATCTCTGAATAAGAAATGAGTTGAGGCTCCACCCTTTCAAGCAGTGTGAATATTCAGCAAGAATGTGCAGTTCATCTGGATCTTAAACCAGAGACTTCAGTCTGCAGGCATGGATCCCAGTTAATATGGAAGGAAATCAGTCTCTGCAGTTAATTTAATATAATAATTCAACATTTGGCAGCTGAGGCTTCAGTTACCAGGGACCTTGGCTCCAAAAGTTCCACAATTAAACCTTTCTATCTCTCTACCTCTTTCAACTTTTGAATTGTTCCTTGAAGCCCTAATTTTTTGGCACACTCATCTGAACTAATTTTGTCTTGTATAGTCTATCAATAATATTTCTTTAATGTTTCGAAATGCCTTACTATGTTAAAGGTAAAGGTTCCATTATTATCATGTAATAGTACATATAGAAGGTAAAATGCATGAAATTCTATAACGTTGTCTACTGTAAGGAAGACAAAGTTGACACTTTGTCCAGTGCCCCTCACAGAAATGAGGCCCTAGTGAGGAACAAACTCATGACCCCTGGTTTATAAGACCATTGGTGTCTCCCCTGAGTTATTGGAGCCTCAAGCTTCCATATAAATGCATGCTGTTATTAAAGAGCTTATACAGCGTGGCTCCTTTCATCAAACCAGTCATTCTTCAGAGAATGTTTCAGACAGACACAAAACTTGCTTGACTTGATCACTCCTCTGATCTGAGGAACAGTAGTGAAAATGTATCTTTATTCTCTTATTGATAAATGAAATTTTAAATTGTGGTTTTATTCAACTCGTTCGTTTAGTTTATTTATATAGCACATTTAAAACAACTCGTGTCGACCAAAGTGTTGTACAGGTCATAAATTACATCTTAAATTAAGCATCTATTTAAAGTGCAGTATAAAACAGGTCCTGAGGTTTAGAATTGTACATTCAACATGGTAATAATCAACAATCACCTCAAAACATTTGACTAAAAATATAACTTCAGCCTGGATTTAAAGGAAGGGGCTGATTTGATTGGGAGGTGGGGGAGAGGGGAAAATGTTGTTCCACAGTTTGGGGTCTGCTATCGTGAAGGTGCAATCTTCCCTGAGTTTGCAATGGGAGTGCAAAACAACCAAGCGCCCTGATCTGAGGGGTCTTGGTGAAGAAGGAAATTAGGAGATCATTGATGTAGGAGGGGGCTGGCCCGTTGTTGGGTTTGTAAACAGACGAGAGAACTTTAAAATCTATCCTGACCAGCACTGGCAACCAGTGAAAGGAGGCGAGATTAGGAGTGATATGGTCCCTCTTCTTGGCTCCTGTTAGGAGCCTTGCTGCTGCATTCTGAACCAGTTGCAGACAGGATAATGACAACTGACTAATTTCTGTGTAAAGAGAGTTAGAGTAGTCTAAATGGTAGAAAATGAGGGCATGGATAACTTTTACAGTCTTTCAGTGACAGGAATGATTTGATTTTTGGCAATAGTGCGGAGCTGGGAAAAACTAGCTTTTACTACTGCATTGACTGGTTTGTCAAACTTGAAGGTGGAATTGAATATCACACCAAGGGATTTGGTGTGTAGTTTAACGAGGGTGGATAAGTTGCCAAGGGTATTGGAGATAATTTTGGTGGAAGCAAATAAGAATATTTCAGATTTGCCTTTGTTTAGCTGCAGGAAGTTTTGAGCCATCCAGCACTTTATGTCCTCCAGACAGTCTGCTTATCTTTGCTTGATCATTGGGGTTCAGGGGAAGATAGAGCTGAGCATCATCAGTGTGGCAGTGGAAGGAGGTGCCGGGTTTTTTGGATGATATGGCCGAGGAGAAGCATGTACAAGGAAAAGAGAATGGGGCCCAGAATAGACCCTGCAAGAAATGGTAGCAGGTGAGAATGAAAGTTTGTCCATGTTGACTGAGAAAGTCCTATCACTGAGATGAAATTTAAACCAATTCAGGACTGTGCTGTCAACACTGACCCTCTGCTGGAGGTGACCTATTAAAATTGTGTGGTCCACCATATCGAACAGAGCACTGAGATCGAGAAAAATTAGAATGGCAGAGTGTCCTGGGTCAGTGGTGAGCAGCAAGTCACTGCATAAACTTCATAAGGCCGACTGTATTGTGGTGGCCCTTATAACCTAACTGGATATTTTCGCATGTGTTGCTTTGATGTAGGTAGGGAAACAATTGGCTTAGAATAACTTTTTCAAGGACCTTTGACAGGAATGGAAGTTTAGAAACTGGTCTGTAATTTTTGGGTCTGGTGGGGACTAGGTTGGGTTTTTTCAGGAGGGCCTGGACCATCACACACTTGAAGTAAATTAAACTGTCCCAGTGGCTGAGGAACTGTTAATAATAGAGGAGGCTAGAACCAGCTGTATTGAAAACATCCCACATGGGAGAATGGGGAGAATGTCGATGAGGCAGGTTGTTGGCTTTTTGGTGAACACAATCTTTCTAAGGGTGGATAGTGTGGCTGGGCTGAAACAGTCTAGTTTGGATGAACAGAGCTGTGGTACAGTTAGATTGTGGGTGGAGTTGTGGGGGGGTGGGGGGGGATATGGGTTCTTATGTTCTTGACTTTATGAAGAATGTTAAAAATTCTTCACCTTTTGTAAAGGGAGCATCAGATTTGTTGTTGGGTGTGGGACCAATGATTGTGTTGATGGTATTGAACAAAACCGTGGGGTTTTGGGAGTTGTTGGAAATTAACTTGGTAAAGTAGTTTGTTCTTTCATCCTTTACCATTTCTTGGTAAATGTGCATGTTGTTTTTCAGAAGTTCGAGGGGAAATTTGTAATTTGTCTCACTTCCACTTGCGTTCGGCTATCCGGCACTCCCTCCTTTAGGGCTTTGGTGATGTTATTGAGCCAAGGTGCAGTCTTGAGCTTAGGTTTTTTCTCTAGAGTGGAGCTATGATATTCAGAATAGAACAGGTGGTATTAAATGGGGGAAAAAGTTCCTCATGCTGAGGTGAGGAGATGGCATTTCCATGGTGGTAGTACTTGGGGCAGGTATAAGGGCCTCTGAGAACCTATTTGCGGTCTGCGAGTTACCATAGTGAGAGTAGCATATAGGAAGACTAGATTTGTTTGGGAAGCGAGGCAGGGCTAAGTCAAAAATGACTGCTGTACGGTCCAACACACAGGTATCAATTAATATAGGATTGCTAATTGATAAATCAGATGGCAAGACCAGGTCGAGAGTATTGATTAATTAATATTTATTTATCTATCTATCCCTTTATCTTTTTTTTGTCTCATCACATTTTGTGGTGATTTAGTTTGTACTATTGTTGTTGGTGTGTCTTTCGTACCTGCATGACTGTAGCAAGCACACCTGTACATTGTGACAATACAAGAGTTTTGTCTTCAATACAATAGTAACAAAGAAACCCATCCCTAAACTATTGGATCTCCATTTCAGCACCCCTCTACAATGGGATCCATGAGTTTCAATCACTTTCAGGCTGCAATCAGTGACAGCACCTCCTCCACTATTATCCTCAACGCCAGATGAAATGTGAACTCAGTCCCCTACTAAATACCCTACTCTCTACTATGTCCTCAAAACTGAATTGCTCCATCCCAGACAACAACATGGTGATCAACCACTGGAGGATAGGAACAAGGGGTGGAAGTCAAATGGCCCAGCTCTACACACAAAATCTAGGTCCAACCTATGTAAGGCCATCAGCAATGCCAAGGGGAGATACCAAATCAGACTTTAATCCCAGTTTGAACCTCATGGGCCCCAGGTGCTTGTGGCAGGGCATGCCTGTCACCAAAAGCTATAATGCAAAACCATGCAGAACAGCAAGCGACAGCATATCCCTCGCTGACGAGCTCAAAGCATCCTATGGTCTTCAAGCAGAAAACCAGCAACTCAGGCACACATCTCTGCAACCTATGCTTACCTTTGCAGATATCAGATAAGCCTTCCAGAAAACCAATCTGAGAAGTGACTGGCCCAAATAGAGTCCATGGATGAGTCCCCTTTTCTGTGCCAATCAGCTTGTGAGTATTCGCAGACCTTTCTCTCCTCTTGCTTCTTGAAGCCCGTTATCATCCTGCTGATGAAGGAAAATGTAGTGAGGGAACTAAATTATTACTGGCCAGTGCCTCTTAGAGGCTGGTCATGACTAACATTAATTCCAACCCACAAAGCACTCAATGCATTCCAGTTTGCACACCACTCCATTATGTGAATGGCAGCTAACATCTGAGGCAACACTCAGTCTTGGAATAACAGGCAGGTTTGGCACCAAAGTGGGCTTTTGTGGGCATTGATCCAAAAATGGGGTATCATGACCCAAACCTGTGGCCATTGCCCCTCCCCGCAGCCTAGCATCACTATTGTGTAGCGACACTAGTCCGCGATATAAGCAAAGTGTTAGTCTGTTACATCAGAGGGAGGGGGACATCAGTAGTGCATGGAGGAGGTTCATGGTAGGCTGCACCCCCACTGCTGAATGAGTTTTCGATATCAGATTGTGCCCTCCCACAGTTACCCTAATGCCCCCAACTGAGACTTGTTCTGGTGCCGACCCTGATAACTGGACAACAAGGACACCTACGTCAGGCCACATTTCATGGACTATAGCTCTGCCTTCAACACAATGAAACCAAACTCGTCTCTAAATCCTGTGATTTTGGTCTCAGCGTCTCCTCTACAACTGGATCTAGGACTTGCGATCCCTCAGACCTCAATCAGTGAGGATTGGAGACAACATCTCCACCTTGATCATCCTGAACAGAACATCACTCAAGTTAAGGTGCTCGGCCTCCTCCGATACATCCTGTACACCCAGGACTGTGTGGCCAAAGGTGACTCCATCTCCATCAATGATCAATGAACTTGCAGATCACACAATCATCATGGGGATGATCTCCGATTTAAAAACAAGTCTGAATATAGAGGGGAGCTTAAAAAAAAAGATGAACAACTTGGTGCTAGGACAACAACTAATGTCAGCAAGATGACGAAGCTGGTTATAGATTTCCAGAGTAGGGATGAAGGTCAGTCCTCATCAACAGTACTGAAGTAGTAGTCAACTTTAAGTACCTAGGAGTAAACATCTCCAGTAACTTGATCTGGTCCACTCATGTCAATGCAATGGCCAGCAAAGTGCACCAACAACTCTACTTCCTTCGAAGCCTCAGGAAATTGGGTGCATCACCTGGATCCTTCAACAAATTCTATGCGTATATCAATGAAAGAGTCCTGTCAAATATGGGAACTGCTCTGCCTAAGACTGCAAGAAATTGCAGTTGGTTATGAACATGACAATATGGCCTGGAAAAGCAGTCATCATATCAAAAGACTCATCCCACACCAGCCACACTCTCTTGACCCTCCCACCACCAGGTCAAGACTCACAAGTGCGAGATCACTCACAAAAAGATTGAAGGACAGTTTCTTTCCTGCTGTAGGCAGTTTCCTGAATGAACCTCACAGCATTAAAACTATTGCTTCATACCAACTGATTTCTCTCTGGAGCCCTGCGCTTGTATTCTCTTACTTTCTGTGCTATGTAAGCTGTTCTATGTATATGATATCCAGTTGGACTGCTTGCAAAACAAATTCCATCATGTGACAGTAAAGCTAAACTTGAATTTTTCTGCATCCTCCCCAATGCTATCACAACCTACCTGTAGCATGGTGGCCAGAATTGACTGCAGTGGTCCAGCTGTGAATTGACCCAGGTTTGATAAAATTGGAGCATAACCTTGCTTGCAGTTCCTAGACTAATGAAGGCTAGTATTCCATTTGCCTCCTTAACCATGTTACTTACTCAGGCAGCAACCTTCAAAGAACTTTAGACTTGCACAACAGGCTCCCTCGGTACTTCCCAAAACCTTAACATTCATGGTATATATCCTAGACTTCCAAAATGCTTCCAAAATGCATCACATCATATTCATCAGGATTAAACTCCATCTGCCAATTCTCAGCCTATTCTACTGATATTGCATTTAAAAGGCATGTGGACAGGTACTTAGATAGGAAAGGAATAAGAAGAATGAAGGTAAATGAATTTGGCATCATTTCAGCATGTGCAGGTTTGACCCAAGGGTCCATTTTCAATGATTCCATGACATTGGTCTCACCCTGTATGTAAAGAGTCCCCACCAAACTGCCAAAAACTCCCTCAATCTCCATTTCATCTGTGAAATCACTGATCATTCTTCCAACAGCCACATCATCATGTAGGTTATAAATGGCAAGGGTACCTGCACCGAACCCTGTGGGACACATTGGTCCTGGGCATTGAGACACTAAACCAGCCCTGGTGTCTGACAGTGTACAATGCACTATTCAGTCATATATTGGTGGACCTTGAGTGGAATAGTCCACTCTTGCAGAAGCAGGTTGTCAGTCTTCATACGAAGACTCCTACATATCAAAGGGACCTACCTGGTATAAAGAGAATTTAAAACAAATATAAACATTTTGGAATGATGTACTTGTTCATCAATCTCTAAGCCTGTGGGAGGAAGCTATTTCCTAGCCTGGCAGTCTGGATTTTAATGCTCTTGAATCTCCTCCTTAATGGTAGTTAATACCGTACTATGTTCTGGGTGGAAAGGGTCCTCAACAATTCTTTGAGCCCTGTTCCCCAAAGATGGATGTAAAGTATCCCATAAAACTGGAGCCACTTGGAAACACATCAGGGTAGATTTGTGTACTTTTCACTCACTGTTGAGGCCCCTTGGTTTTCCCCAAAATAAATATAATTAGGAATAACCTTGTTAACCAGTGGCAAATCCAGTCTCACCCCCAGAAGCTAGTCATAAGGGCCAGTGATGGTCCAATTCAATTCTTCTCATGACCCATCCTCCAAATTTCACCTTAACTAGCCCCAACACCAGCAAGAAGTGCATGAGCAACCCAATTGAGTTGTTCTGTCTGTTTGCCAATAGAGGGTGGTGTGGAGTAGGTCATTGTGTGAGTTAAGCAGACAAGACCTGTTCTATTGCTTGTGATGTCATGTCTACCATACATCACTGGTCTTTCTAAATTCTTTGACCACAAATCTTGACAGTCTGTAGGAAAGTGCCACTTAAGAGTAAAATACTGTACGTAATTCCTCGGTTATTTGCAGTAAGCCTTTCCAATTAATTTTACACACAACCATTCTCCAGCCATATGTGTGTATACATGGGTATATATGTGTGTTGTTATGGAATATGTTAAAATAGTAATGGGTAAAATATGTTTTTAAAAGAGATAGATTGTGGGGGTTCAGGTTACACTTCACAGAGTAACACTTCAAAAAAGACATCTCATTTAAAATTCTAGAGCTTTGCTGAAGTGAAACGTTGTGTCACCAGTGACTTTGCAGAGACAATGGAACTGCTTTGGAAAGAACTTCACAGGGAGGTGCAAATAGAACAATGTCCAGGCAGAGGCTGATGAGATCTTTCAAAGGTTCGGAGCCCTGTAAGAAGTCACATGGTTTTCACAGAGTGGAAAAGCAGACAGGTGATTTCTCTTTTGGAGAGAGAGGGAGAAGTCAGTTCAACAATAGCAGTTGAGGATGCAAAATCGCAAGCTGGCAGGCTTGTTGAAAGACACCATTTTAAAGACTGGTTGTGTATTCTTACAGAGGAAATGTTTCTCCTGAAATAAGGGAAACAAGAGGAACTCTGTAGTGGCCTGGAAGAAGAGGTTATCATTTGGAAAACTCATGATGGGGCAAATTTCTTTGGCAAGACACTGAAGTGACTGATTGGAAGACATCAGTTTGTGTGTGTCCAATGAGCAACAAATTTCTCTCTGAAACCAACAAGCACCTTCCTGAGCAGTAACCATTTAACTTTAAGCACCAGAGCTTGGTGAAGATTCATATATTCACATATACATATATTTACACACACACACACACACACACACACACACACACACACACACACACACACACACACACACACACACACACACACACACACACACACACACACACATTTATATGTATAGTACAAAGAGAATTTAAAACAAATATAAACATTTGGAATGATGTACTTGTTCATCAATCTCTAAGCCTGTGGGAGGAAGCTATTTCCTAGCCTGGCAGTCTGGATTTTAATGCTCTTGAATCTCCTCCTTAATGGTAGTTGATACCATACTATGTTCTTGGTGGAAAGGGTCCTCAACAATTCTTTGAGCCCTGTTCCCCAAAGATGGATGTAAACTATCCCATAAGACTACCTGGAGAAGAACAAAGATGGTTTGCTTGTCAACATTTATCCTTTTAAAAACATCAACAACCATAGATTATCTGTGTACTTTCTGTTAATATTTAGGGTACTTCCCTGTGTTCAAATTAATTTGCATGTTTTGAACAGTATTCAAAAATATTTCATTGGTTGCAACGTACTTTGAATATCCTCAGGACCTGAAGTTGTGATAGGCAGAAAAATTATATTTTCAATTGATTTATTGTAGTTTAAATAAGTTGATTTTATGTGTATATATTTTTGCATTACTCATTTTAAATTGTTTTAAACATCTCTAATTTTCATTGGATCCCTATCCAAGGGTCAGCTCAATTTTCTGGGCCAGATGTGTTTCACAACACAATAAAAACAGTTTATGTTCTTTCTACACATTGGAAAGCACCCCAACAATTTCTTAGGAAAGCAATGCCAGCAACCTGCATGGTTTAAAAAGCTTGATTATAGAGGGGCTTATGGAAGGAAAGATCTGCAACAGGAGGAAATTCCTCCGCTAGGATGAATCAGCCTAAAGGTGTCATTTGTGGGATAAAGAGAAAAATGGCATTGAACAGCAGCAGGTAAAGTCCCCCTTGTTAATACTTCTGCAAACTAGTTGTTCCGTTAAATTAAGTTAAATACTATTATAATATTGTAATTATTCTTTAATGTCGTCAATTCTAAAATACGCATTGGAAAAATTAAAGATTTGTCACCCAGTCACATCATCTGCATGCACTCCAAAGCAATTCACATGTATTCAGTCACTATTAAGTTGTAAATGCACATGCCAGACAACAATCAATCTTTCGTAAGCTGCAGTGAGCAAACCAGATCATTGGTTTCCTTGCCTCATGGCAGCAGTCTTTGAAGAAATCACCAACACTGCCTTCCACTTACCTTGAATTAGTACCGTGAGATCCTTACCATCAAACTGAAGAGGGCAAGCCTTATTTTGGTGTATTTGGTAGCAAAGGACTCGTGCAATCAGGTCATTTATGTGCACAAGTTCTGGTGTGGAATTCGAGCCGTAATTTTCTTTGTGCAATAATTCCACAGAGCAAACTGACACTGTGATGAAGCATTTCGTTAAGATCAGCAATCTTTGCTTGGACACATTTTTAAGTTTTTATTTGCAGTCTCAAGCTCTCTTTCTCTTAGTCACCATCAAAGTAGTCACTTTTGCAAATACTACATTTGAAAAAATAATACATTGATATCAATCATCTGCAGAGCCATCTGGAAGAAATATAGATTTGATTTTAATCTTATTCGCATGCCTTAAATAATCTTTCCTCAGTGTGATTCAGGGGAAGGCACTGACTATTATTCGTTGGCTAATCCCATTGTCAATCATTAAATCTTTCTGATCAATCAAATGTCAGTTTCACCTGGATATAATTTGTAAAATGCTTGAGAATTCTAACAATAGCAGGAGTGTGAAATTGGAGTTGAAAGAGCAATAATGCTCAGTATTATTAACAGATATTTTGCAGTACACTGGCTGTTGAAAATGGATGTTATAAAATGGCCTTGAACATAATCACAAAGGATTAAATCATCTTGATTGTTGACAGGACTATTTTCAACAGCATCTGCAGAAAATCGTGTATAGATATTGCTGGCATTGAGTAAACCAATTTAACCAACAGCAAACCACATTTAATTCCTACTCTAACATAAGCTTCATATTGACAAAAAAAAACACTTTATTAAATGCATTTATAAAACTAAGATCACAGGACAGTTCCATCACAGTGAAGGTACTGAAGAGAGTTGAGAACTCTCATGAAACCTCCTAACTATAGAAAATCATAGCATAAAAGGCTGTTAATTTGCGAATGCAATTGCCGAGCTCCGAAAAAGAAACTTGGCAGGATGTCAAAAGGCAGTTCAATGATGCTAAGATAACTGCCAGGGAGCAGGCCTTATTCAATCGGAATACAAAACTGCTGAAGAAAGACCACCCAGTGACCTATACCCCCCTACAGCAGATTCCTGGAGTTGGTCTTCTGCAATCAGAGTATATTCATGAATATTTAATTTAAATATCTTAAATTGTACACCATTTAAATCAACCAAATCTATCAATCATGAGATGTGAATTTCTAATAACCACTGTTACTAGTGATATATGCACCGATATCCCTTTTAAAGCATACAAGAAACTATTACCTCAATATATAATTCTATTTTTTAAATTCAATTACTTTTTCTTAGGCTAACCCTTAGTATTGAGGATGCCTTTCTCCCTCTCCAATTTGGTGTGTACTGAGATGATAAATGAACCAAAATGGAACCACAGCTCTTTCCGCAGATGGAGCTGGGTGTGACTGACAGAGCAACACTTCAATTGTGTATCCACATGATTGATTTACTGCATCTGGTGCTCCCATTATGGCCTTCTCTCCATTGGTGGGATTGGGCGCAGACGGGAGATCACTTCACTGAGCACCTTTGCCCTATCCGCAACAGTAGCAGGGACCTCCCAGTGGTCAACCATTTCAGTTTTGCGTCACACTCCCATGCCCACGTGTCTGGCCATCGCCTCATGTACCATCCCACCAAGACCACCTGTAAACTGGAGGAACAACACCTGATTTTCAGTCTGGGCACTCTCCAGCCAGATGGTATTAAGATTGACTTTAACAGTTTCTGCTGACCTGCTCTCCTTTCCCTCCCCTGGTCTTCTTCCCTTCAGGTCTCCATCCCTTCTCCCTCTCTTCAGACCCATCCCTCCTCCCTCTGCTTGCTGCTTTGCCCTCCCACCCTTCTCCACCTATTATCTCCTGCCTTTGGGACTGTACTCCTCCCCCACACCTCCCCTTTACCTTTTTACTCTGGTATCTGCCGACATTTGTCCATACCTTGATGGACTGAAGACTGAAACGTCAGTTAAGTATCTTTATTTTTTTGGTATAAAGGACACTGTTTGACCTGCAGTGTTTTTACTTCAACCATGGTATCTGCAGACTTTCATGTTTTACTTAGAACAGTTCAATAAATGGGTTGTGAGATGCCATATACCTTTAATCACTCACACATGACCTGCATGTTGACAATGGATCCAAGTTTCCAAAAACCATTCCAAAGATGCCTTCACTTTGAACAGTTATGTGCCAGAAAGCTTCCAGGGGCAAATGGGGATATGGGATTTCTTTAAGAAGACTTTGAGCATATCCTTTAATCTTTTCCTCTGTTAACCTGGTAGTCTCTTAGAGCATGCAAATTGGCTACAATTGTCTGCAATGGACTGAGGGAGGTCACTGGTAGAGATTAGCTTTTACTTCCAGTAAACTTGGAGGATTTGGAAAGACAGCACTGGTGACATCTCGCAATGCCTTGACGTGACTGGGTCTGAGGCACATACAAGTGGCAGTGATCACTGCTATTGAATAGACCATGAGTTTTTTTTTTGTTAACCAGATCAGCCTTTCACCAGAAACTCCAAACAAATGATAACAAAAACAAGTAATCAATAGAAGAGTTACCACCACCATCCTGGCAAAATCGGCTGGTGTGAGTTACAGCTCAATCCATAAAGTTTGTTTGAATCCACAATCCTCTGGTCTATGCTACAGTTTTGTGCTGTAACTCAGAATTATTCTTCCTGTCACTAAATGCAGTAAGTGTAATAGAAGTCTGTAGAGCTTGTGGGATCAATAAGTAAAGTAAAACCCCTGGTATCCAGATTGGAAGATGCTGGATAGGTGAATTTTCCGATTGCTTAACATTGTGAGTTGCGTGATTGGCGAATTAACTGTGAAGTGCCAATTGTAAACTTCCATATTTTTAACCTATTTATTTTCCACAATTTTTTTACCAGTTGCTTGAATTCTGATACAGGATTTTTACTGTATTATGCAGTAAATATGCAGATATTAGCTAACTCTGAAAATCATCATTTTGCAGTGACACAGGTCAGTGTCACTTTATCTGTGACTGGATGTCTCCTTGTCAGTTCATAGTTCAGTTACCTGACTGAATCATTGATAGAGAAATACAAGTTGAAATCCCAACATTGAAACTGAGGAATTAAAATAAATTTAAAAATTTGGATTAAAACAATATTAATGTCAATAAAAGTGACCATGCAACTAATAGTTTGTTGTGAAATCCTTTTGGGTATAATCTTGATGGAAATCTGCTATCTTTATTTAGTCTGAATTATTGGTGGCTCTGAATGCATTGTTGGGATTCAAAACTTTATGCAGATGTTGCAAATCTGAAATTAAAAAAAAACACCACAAGTTATCAGCAGGTTGGTCAATATTGTGGAAAGAGAAACAAACCCTTCCGGTTGGAGACCATTTGTTGAACCATCAATGTGGTTAACTCATAACTGATTGCTCAGGGGCAATTAGCAATGGACAATGAATGCTTGTCATGTTTGCATCCCATGAATAAAAACCTGATTCTACGGCATTGTCTTATGCGGATGACTTCATGAAACAGGACTGCAGAGTAAACCATGTCACTCATAACCGGATTGGGGTTTCACTTAGTCCTGCTGCAGATGTCAGGGTCCAAATTATACCTTGTTGAATAAATGGAGGTAACTTGTAATGTTTGTTGAAGCATGTGAAGTGAGGGAAATGGTGGTCAGAGCAATTCATGGATACTTCCCTTCTGCTTCTTTTCCAGCACCTCTTGCCCTCATTTTTTTCCCTCCTTTGTTCATCCCTCTCCTTCCCAGCAAACATTGTCCAGCACAAATACACATTTGGGCCCAGACGTCATAATAAGATGAGAGATATACAACTCAGCAACTAACCTTATACATAATGAACTCCTTAAATAGTTTTTTTTTTCATGAATTGGATGAGGTTATAACCTAGCAAATGAATTTCACAATGCACTTTTAATTCACCCTCACAATAAATTACAAGTCATATGGACTCTTCTCCCAAGTGCCAATGGCACAACTGATATTTTGAGAACCAGGCATTCTACCTGAGAACACATGCACTGGTCCTTGGGGTTTCATTTCTCACGTGGCATACTGGAATTTTTTTGGACCTTGAATTGTAGCACTTGTCCATAATCAGTTAGTTCCCCTACTGTGAATGGTGTGACTTGTACATCTAATAACAGTAATTACTCCAATCTGGATAGATAAATTTTCCAGCCATTCATTTATGTTTAAGGACTCTAATCGAATCTGAATATACCTAATTTGAAAAGGTTGCCATCGAACCTTATTTGTTATTACATTTGCATGAGGCACCATGCAAACTCATGATTTTACTTCCTGGAAGAAAATGGAAAGCAGGTGCCTGGAAACTCAACCAAATCCCATTTCAAGTTGCTAACCACCATCATCTGGAAATGTATCTGTGTTCTGTCATTAACAGTGGGTCAGAGTCCTGCAACTGCCTCCCTGTTAGCATCATGGGAGTGCCTTCAACTTTCAGCACATGAGACTGAACAGTTCTAGAAGATGGTACCCCAAAGCCTTTTCAAACACAGTAAAGGGGATGCAATTAGGGATGTGCAATAAATATTTTGATGTGCTAGATTTCCCATATTTGCTTCAGAGGATAGATGTTAAACTTGATCACAATAAATTTTATATAATCCTTTAATTTTCTTGTTCAAGTTTATTGTCTTTTAAGAAGTTGCTCTGACTGGTGCTGCTACAACGAACACAATAATCTCAGTAAAATGGGCTTTACTTCAGGGTTTTTTTTCTCATTTTATCTGTTTATGTACTTACAGTAGACTGTTTTCCAAAGCTTGAGAAATGTAATGTTCCCAACTAATTTTCCAAATTCTACACCTAGATTTTTATAGAAAATCTAAAATACGTGCAAATAATAGTTAAAATTCATATTTTATTTTAACATTTAAAATGTGTTATTTCAAGACTAGCCGCTAGCCTTGTTTGTTGTTACAATTTTCATTTGGATTTCCTGCATCTTCCATTTTTAATTTTTTTTGTGCCAAATTTAGGCTGACTTTTTAATTACTGACGATTTAGTAGTTATGACTGTTTACTATCTAAATATCATAAAATTTATATTTTTAGTTTTAACTGTTTCCTTACTGGGCATTTCATTGATAACACTAAAGTAGAACATTGTTATATAAATAATATAATCAAACAAAATGAAATTTAAACCATGATCTTCTCACTTAAAATAATTTTTTTATGGTAAAGGGCCATGACAAGTAATGCAAGGTGGCCTTCTTCATTTTCATAAGAACTCTTGGAGCAAAACTTTAATCCTGAAATAAATTAGTTACTTCACTGAACAATTACAGAAACAAAACAGCATGGTGGTAGTTCAACAGAAACAAAGCAATAGAAGATTTCTACAACCACACCAAGTCCTGCAGGGAAGATCCATTCATCTGAATCAGCCATGTTCAAATTCACTAATGAACCCATTATTGATTCAGTGAAATACACAGCCTAGAATCTCAGCAAACATTGCACAATCCACTAGGAGCTCTTAAATACTGAATGTGCGTAACAAGACATCTTAATTTAACAATGAGACATACATTAAACAGCATTAATAGCCAGGCACTTAATGGATCAATTCCCACTGTTTGTGTAATGTGGAAATTAAAAAAAGCCTTATTAAATGACAAGCTTTCCCTGGTTTGTGCTAATTAATGATACACTGCCTCTCACTGTTAATTTGGTGGGAAAATGCAGTCCAATACCACAGTTTCGAGTTGAACTTTTGCCTCAGAAGCACCTAATTCAGTAAAAAGAGTGCAGCTGTGGTCTTCCTCTGAACAGTGACAGTATTACATTAGTGCACAAGGCCATCAGTTTAATAAGTGCTGTATCGGATAATTTGAATAAGGGCAACATTAGTATTCTACGAGTGCACAACTAAAAGCAGCTGACCTTTCAAACCAAAGAGGGTCCTTCAACACATCTAACTGGTTAGGAGAGCTTTGTAATAAGCTGTGAATTTTCAAGTGTCAAGAGAGGCTTTTTGAACCGAGCACCTAATATCCCAGCAATTCTTTCCTTCCCTGTCTCTATTTGAACATTTCATGAAAGTCTGTCTATAAAGGGAACAAAGACAAAGTAAGAGCTTCACATGCTATTATAATTATTCCAGATGTTGCCTTGATTTTCACTGGGAAAAAAAATGTAAATTTGATCACTGCAGATTCAATGTCAAGATAACAAGGTCTGCCTTTAACTAATGTTTTCAATGAGTGTTCCACAACCTCTGACCAGTCACAAATATATAACACAAAACTAATTTCTGGCCACTGGAGAATTTTTTTCATTAATAAGTAATATTTCCACTGACTACCTACACTGAAGTCTACTCAAACTCTCAGAAATATTATGATGTAAGTAATAAATTGAATATGTTAAATGGCATATTATAAGGATTATACCAGAAGTACTGAATTGTGTAAAGAGAATTTTTGATTTGAATTACATATTTTGTAGGAGGAATGCTATTTGCACCTTGTAAAGACATGTTGTCATCTATATTAGCTATTCTCAAACCTTTTTTTGGTTATTTCCTCCTTCGGACTCTGCTCAAAGTTTATGGGCCCTCTTTCCTGTGAAGTAGTCAAGTTTAATTTGTTTCTTCCACTCTTCCCGCCCACTGACTACATTAAAAAAATTTTTTCAGTACGTTCCCCATTTTAAATGTGCTGTGCCCCCACCCCCCCCTCCCCGGCCTCCATTGAGAATGGCTGAACTACATTATCCCAGTTCATACATTGTCAAGGTAGGTTCCAGATCTATTCATGAGACTACCTTCAAAAACTCTTTAAAAATGTAACTATACAGTGTATTGAAATGATCACCAATATTCTGATAATGCATCCATGTCAAAGATCCATTAGACATACTGCAATAAAATCAGTTAACATGTAGGGTGTTTGATTGGAAAGTTAGTATAGTTCAGATTAAAAAGGCAAATGATGCTTACATTTGCAGAACTTCCCATGATGTTTTGTTTGAATCAAGATGTACACCTTCTTATTACTCTAAATTACAGAACCGTCAGGTGATCGCCTCCGAAGCCTGTCACCAACAATACAGAGAAGGAGAAGAAAATTTAGATTTGAGAAACACAGGGAAAAATAAAATTCATCAGGGATTTTGACATTATAAAAAAATAAAGGGTACAAAGTAGGCAGGTGAATCAAGGCCATGGACAAACATACAATTAAGCTTTCACGGCTGTTAGCTTGAATAGAAGCAAGTTTGGCTGCTCGGTATTCCTGGTTACAGGCATTGTAGTCCTGACGGAGAGGCAGAAAAGAAAAAGGATGATAACACCATTGGCAAAAGACTCAGTTGAATCTCTGAGAGATAGCATCCTGGATTATCAAATGAAGTTATATGTGTTGAATAGTAATACACATAAGATGCGTATAAAAAGGCTCCCAAACATTCTCAAACAAAACCTTCTGACAAACATGATCACAGCAAGAGCAGTGATTGTAGCTAAACTCAGAAATAGAATCAGTCCGAAAGGAGCAGGGGGACATAATCCTCAAGTTTTCAGAACTTTTTACTTGATCTATTGCAAGTCCAAGAGAGAGGTTTATATTAGGGTTTGTTTTGTGGAAATGAAGTGAAAGTATTTTTGTGTTAGTGGTCATGAACAGAAACCGCATCATTATTACACAACTGGGCTAATAAAATGAAGATAAATTCAAACCATACAGAACAGTTAGATAGTTTAAATTTGGGTCATTTAATTACCTTAAGGAAAAAACACGATAACATCGGTAATGGTGGCTTTGAAACAATTATGTTGTTTTCTTAAAAACACAACCTGCTCATGATATGCCTTAGGGAAACATCTTCTCCTCTGCTCCGGCCTATACGTGAGTCCAGCAACATTGGTAACTCTAGTTGTAAAGTTCAGCAACTACTTCAAGGGATAAGAAGAAGAAATAAGGAACAAATAAAAATTAAATTGGTTGTGGAAGAGAACAATTTTTTTTTTAAAAAGAGCAACATTCTCAATTGGTTAAACGTCAGTTTTTCTCAGGTAAGATGAGGCCTCGCAAATGTAGTTTGGACAGACAGTCCCTGCTTCAAAGTTTATTGTCATATACATTGTATGACATACATATGCACCAATGTTCTTACCTGCTACAGTTGAACAAGTGCTTTGTAAAAAAAAAAAAATCAGCTAAAACATACAATATTTTGGTGTAGATACCAAAGTTTCAATACTACAGAAATTCCAAATGAATATCTAAAGAGAATGAAGGCTTGCTGGAGACTTAAATCCAACTAAATGTCATGGGTTTTCTGTGGATTGAGTAGTTTATATCTGTCAACACCAACAAGGGCGGGAGGGGGGGGGGAAATGATGTTTTTCTTCAAGAGATTATGGCAAAATTTTCATGTCTTTGAAAAACTATTAAAGAGCACATCTTTAAATGTATATAAATCATTAATGCATGAAAAATACCCCTGTGCATGCTCCAATTCTGATCATCTTTAGGTCCAGGCTTGGAAGATTTCTAGTTTGTTACTGTTGTTTAAAAAGGAATTACCTGAATAATGCCAGGTAATTATTGGAAAGTTCTAATCAATTCATAAAGTGAATATTAATCAAGAAGGGTATGTGTGAGTTTATAATGGAACATTTTGAACTGACTAAATTCAAATTTTCAACAGATAACAAAAAGAGTTGTTTAGGGTAGCCCGAAATGACCTCAGAAAGGATCTTTGAAAGAGCCTCAAATCTCAGATACTATTTATTACCATGTAATAAAGCAGAAATATAATATTATAAAAATGTTGTCTTTAGTCTGCAACAAGACAAAGATTCACCATTAACATTGCACAATGCCCCTTACACTCTGAGAAAGAGAAGGAAAAGAGAGGTCGTTTCCCCCCCCCCCCACCCCAGAATAACTGAATGTCCGAGGATTCCTAATTCACCTCAAGTGTTCCCACACAAGGCTCCAGGTCAGTTCAAACCATCAGTAACCTGGTCCTAGATCCAAACTCAGATGAAATGAGGAAGCCTTCAATGCCCAGGGCCTTTCAGGAGCCCTTCTTGCCCTCAGCACCCTCTCAAATCCTGGTTCCAATACTTGTTCTCATGAGCCACTCTCCAGCAGCCTGGAATTAATCCTTTGATATCAAGTTGACAGCAACCTGTGCATGTCCTTCAGTTGCAGAGACCCTCACAGATTCCCCAGCATGGACACTGTCCTTGAGATCATCTCCTCTGCTTCTCCTTCTCTATGGAGGGTGTCCATCCTGCTACTGAGGCCCTGCTCCATTCTGCTGTTCTTCCAGAGTCTGCAACACCTCACGGCCGCTGCCGAACACAGTCACTTGGGCCCAAACCCCAAGGTCACAGCATTTTACATAAAGCATCATAATTTCCTTAAACAGGCCGTTTATTGACTGAAGGGAGCCAGCAGCAGTAGGACTGGATGGTAGGACCCTGTAGGGGTATGCTGTGTCTCCGCTCCCTGTTCTCTCTGGTCTCTCACCAGTAGCAGCATTACCACCACAGCAGCTCTGGCTGTGCTGCCATTTTTCTTTGGCAGATTAGGCAGTAAAGGTCAAGCACATGGAATTCAATGGAGTGTCACTTTGGTTCCAAAAGTTGCTGAATGTTTTTGTGATGGGAAGAGTGCCTCCAGTGAAGTTCCAGAAACTTTGTATTAAGAATTTAGACTTTAACGTCGGGGTAATGAATGAAACTTTCACAACTGGATTATGATAGGGTAATGCCAATCAACTAATGAAAAATATTAACAGACTGGTCAGGTGTATAGAGAAATGAGAAACAGAATGCAATCGAGAAAACATTGGGAGACAATGAACAGAAAGATAAGCGAGGGAGAAAAAAACCAATTAATAAATGGAACAATATTGATGCGCATAGAGGGACAGATCTGTCATCAAATTCCTGAAGGTAACTAAATTGTCAGAGAAGGTAGGAAATAAGGCATGGCGAATACTTCCTCTTTGCACATAACGTCACATGCATGAAAATATTTGCAATAAATTTACCTCACACCTCCTCTAATGGAAGCTCAACACAAATAGAAATCATTGATTTTACACTTCAGAAGGAAGCTATCCAGTTCATAGCATTGGTTGGACTTAGATCTTTCTCTGACCCAGATATAGCTAACTCAGGAATCAAGTGTAAGTGCAGGGAAGGTATAACTAGACATAATTTGACAAGACGTGAAGTAATTTGTCCAATTCTTGTCATCGCATTTTCTCATGCAGAGTACAGTGAGAGCTGAAACTCAAACATGCGGCATGTAAGCATAGGTGAAGCCGGTACACTTGTCACGTTGTAAACGCTTAAAATGGTGCAACATGAAAGACTATGGACCTGGAGCAAAGTCGTGCAGTTGAATCGCTCTTTCTCAGCCAGCTTGGACAACAATGGGCCTTGTAACTTCCTGCTAAACTCTAAAGAAATAGAATTCCAGTGTGTTAAACTGCCGAATAGAGGAAGTGAGCAAAATGTTTTGAAAATATTTCTGTGAATATGAAATCAAATTTTATTGACATGACTGGTTGTTGAAAAAGAAATATTTTGAAATCATATTCAGAATCAATTCTGTCTTTTCAGTGCCTGGGTGCCCTCCCTGCTTAAATAACACTTTATTGCTGATTCAACACGTCTCCACTTCCAAGAGTGCTCTGTCCTTACGGTGTGACTTAAGCCTGCAACATAGCATTTTTTTTCTCTCTCTCTTGGAACACCAGTCAAGTCAGAATTTTAACTCCTCTGTTCTCCCTCCATCTTCACAAGATAAAATAGAGCAGGGAAATTTCACATTTCATCCCTGGCCTTTATTGATTGGAATGCTACTGGGTTTTTTTTCAGGGACTTGATGCTACAGTTTGAATTGAATTGAAGTTGTGTGCATTTATGTAACCTTGGGGAACATAGTGAACGTTGGAATCCGAGGACATTAAAGCCACAGACTGAGGGGCTGTTCAAACCTTTATACCCAGTGCCACCTGACCTCCATAAAGAACCAGACCTGTAAGTTAAGTGTTGAAACCTTCCATTTTGAACCCATTTCTCAGTTTTATTCAGACTGCTTTCAGTCATGAAAAGTACCCTAAAATGTATAATATACAGAGAAAAAGTCAAGTATTTCATTTAAGTAACAAGTAAAAAGACGAAATTAAGTGTTTAAAATACTGGAATTGCAAAGTTTAGGAAACTGGAATAAAAATGAAGATCAGAAGAGAAGTGTACCCGTGGTCATTCAGAATCTGAAAGTAAAAGATAGATGAGACTTTTGTCATAACCATTCAGGTGGAAAGCGAACTCTATCCATATCACATTCTGAAGACTGGACATCATTGATTCAGCCTGCAGTATTACTGATGCACATGTCTGGAGATAATGCAGCAATGGTCAAATATAGAAAGTGATTTTCACATTCAGGGCTCTTTTAATTAAGAGAGAAGATATGCTTTTCAGTTGGGTGCCATGTAGGTTCATGGACAACTCATTTTACATGTGTCACATTCCCTCTTATAATTGCATTCTTTTGAATTACCGTTATTTTCACTGTCAATGGCATGAAGATTAATGCAGATTTACTGTGATATAAAATGCTAGTGATGTTGTGCAGTTTGTAATTGCTGATGTTGCAATGTTTTTAGTGGCTAAAAATTGGAGCTTCTATTTAGCTGGGATGCAGCAGCAAGAAAGGCGTTGTTGGAAATTGCGCATTTTAAATTAAACTTCCTCTGGCCCATTAGGGCAGCAGAAACAAAAATTCTATTGTTCCTTTCCCCTCCTTCAAACTTCCAGGGATAATCAAACCAAGCTGCACCGGTGACCATGCTTTTCTGACGGCAAGTTCTGAACCCGCAGCTTCATTCTCTTTGATTGCAGTCCAGATAATTGGTCAACCATAAATATTTCACTTATTTATCTAACTCAGTTTTATAAAAACACACTTAACCTTCGGGAATCTGTAATGTCACTCACCTCCTCTTAACATCATAAGGAAACAATGTTATTTAATTGCCTCAGTCTGTGAATATTTAATCTGTCTGAACCATGCAAGAGGGAGAACACAAACATTGAAGCATTTGATAAGTTTGATTATTAAATCTCACGACCATTAATGTACATGATATTAATGGGGAAAGTGCTATAAAATAAATTTAACTGTTCATTATCCCATTTAAGTAATTTATAATATGGTGGATGTCACTAAACTAAGATATTCAAGAAGTAAAGAATACTTTTCACATGTTCTGTTTGTTTTATGGATAAATCTTGCAGCTGGATGTCCAAGTAGATGCCAATGGAGACTATAATTATCGACTTGCTAACAATGCAATGCTTTGTGCAAAGCTTCGTTTTATCACCACTTAACAATGGCTGAGATCATCTTGCTTTTAAGATTGTGTTTTACTGTTAAACTTAAATTTCCATTTATCTGTGCACTGCCCAGATGTTCAAGCCATTACGTGAATTGAAATGATCTTCACTTTGTGAATCTTACTGGAATTATTTTTCCTTTATCCTTTTATATAGTTGAAAAATCTGATTTAATGTTTTTCACTTCTGTTCTAAAAAGTAGAGACTAATTTTACCCATCATCAACGGCAGCAGGATGTTATGAAATCCCACATATCAGTGGAAAACTTAGGAATGCACTGCCATAATATTTTGCTCATAATCATGAATTGGATGGGAAATTTCAACCAATACACGATATTTTCCAATGAACAGGTGCATGCAAAATCTCTTGGAAATGTACAGCAATGGAAAATTCCATTTTGCCAGCTAAAGAGAGGAGATTCCTTGGAATGATATCAAAGAAGAAAGTCAGACAGCAAGACTTAGGTTCTTTCGGGAGGTAAATAATCGGTTTACTTTCACCTTTTGCCTAGTCAGTAATAAGAGAATAATCATTCTTTATTTGAAATAAAAATGGTTTTAAAAAATTGAAGTACTTTTACCATAATGCTATAACATTTGATGATTATTAATGAGTGGATCTTAAACATACAGTTCTACTCAAATAATCCAAAATCAGATTCTCCGAAATCCTCAGTTATCCAATTTTTTTTAAAAATTCAGATAAATGAAGATATCTGTAATAAATTGGAAGTCCTCATTTATTTGAAATTTTTTGGAGCCGAACTGACCGGGGACATCGGTGTCCTGATGGCAGCAGCGGACCTCGGGGTCCCTGGCTGCAGCGGAGGCCTCAAGGTCCCGGGCAGGATCAGGACTGCAGCGCCTCGATGGGGAGGTGTTAATGATCAGCGGTGGACAGCATTTTTTTTTTGGTGAGAATTAAACCTTATTTTAATGCTTTAAAAAAAACCTTCCCTTGTTGTTTAAACACTGTTACAAGTGATTTACTGTTGTTACTGGGCTGTTCTTAAAAAATGGCCAGTGCTGCGAAAAAAAAACGTTCATCCGAAATAAAACTGGTCCCGACCATTTTGGATAATCGAAGTTGTACTATAATTCAATATCAGTCTAGATGATTAATTTAAAAATGTGAATCAAAAAGGATACAAGAAAAAAGAGTGACATTTTTAAAATCATATATAGAAAGATTTCCTCCATTTGCTCATGGGTACCTTCACAACCCACCCTTATCACTGCCATGATCTCCACCTCTCACCCATCTATGTAATCTTCTCCAACATACAACCCTTACTAGCTTCCAAGCTATTCGCACTGCCAAATACTGGGATTTTACACATTGCCAAATTTAATCACTTCAAAAGGCCAGGTGCTGAAGTTCAGGAACTCTATAATCCTCACTTCCTCTCAAATGCTCTCTCCTCAATGAAGATGCTCCTTAATATCCTATGTATTTAGGAACAAATGGTCTAAGTGGGAGAGATGCTACAACAAATAAGTGTATTACGTGGAAGATCAACGTGAGTCATGTTCTCAGCATAGACCCCATGACCATGGACTGACTCACCAAGATGGCCTTAAGGGGAGACAATAGTACTGTAGTTGTTACTAGACCTTTGATCCCAACAGAGCCACCTGACAATTTTAACACAAGCAATAAAATATAAGATGATTTTCTAAATAGTTATTTTATCGTAGAAAGCGTCAGATGTTTGGAGATCAAATGCACGAGGACTGAGAGTTGAAATTACAATTGGCAACAGAGCCTCGCATTCCTTTTCATTTGATTTTTGATTGAAATATAATCATGCACAAACAAAAACTGGATATTGTATCAACATAAAATTTGGAGTGTAAAGCGTTTAGACATATTCTGTTTTGCATCTCTTGATGCAACTTAAGTTATTGGCGTGCTCTGGGAAATATATTTCAGATTTCTTGTTGTAGATTTGTTAGGAGTAGCATTGAAAATTCATGCAAATGTAACATAAGGAAGGTATGATGATGCCCCATAACTTTCTAAATATTTGGCTTAATACAGGAAGGAGATGTAAAATTAAGTGGCATGGTAGCAGATAGCAACCTCCCTCTCAATACCAATAGGTTGAAGGAGATGATCATTGACTTCAGAAGAGAGGGTAAAGATCACATCCTATCCTATCCAAAGATGCTGAAAAGAGTAGACAGCTTCAAGTTCTCTAGTGACCTGACCTGGGCCAACCACATTGATGCAACACTTGAAAAAGCTTAGCAACACCTCTAATTTCTTAGAAGACTAAAGAAGGTTGGCAAACCCCCTTTTCTCTCAAGTTATGTAGGTGCCCATTGAATCCATATTTGATGGATGCATCAGTGTGGTATAGGAGCTGCTCGGCTCAAGATCAGAAGAAGCCACAGAAAGCAGTAAACTCAGCTCGGAAGATAATACAAACCTCCCTCCCCTCCATTCACCCCATTTACATCTCCCGCTGCCTGGAAAAAGCAGCCAACATAACTGAAGGATCTATCACACAGCAGACACTCTCTTCACTCTTCCCCCATGGAGAGAAGGCTCAGGAGTGTGAAAGCATGCAATGAGGGTATTAAAGACAGTTTCTTTCCCACAGCAAAGGGCTCTAAGTCAGTGGTTCCCAACCTTTTTCTTTCCACTCACGTACCACTTTAAGTAATCCCAATGCTATCGGTGCTCTGTGATTAGTAAGGGATTGCTTAAGGTGGTAGGTGAGTGGGAAGGGAACGTTGGGAATCACTGCTCTAGACCCAATTGTTACTGAAATATTTTGCTCAAGACAAATTGTCAATGGCCCATTTCCTTTGGAGTTAGGAAACTGTGCACATAACGAGTCAATGAGGTACAATTAAAAGAGTGGTTTTCAATCTTTTTTCTTTCCACCCACCTACAACTTTAAGCAATCCCTTACTAATCACAGAGCACCGATGGCATAGGAAATACTTAAAGTGGTATGTGAGTGGAAACAAAAAGGTTGGGGACCACTGCTCTCAGTGAACATTACAGAAGTGCTATCATTTACCCCTTTGCGTGGTATGAAGTGGAAATAAAAAAGCAATGTAATTCCATACTCTGTAAATTGTGCTATTCTACGTTACGCAGTTATATAAATGTTAGAACTAACGTGTTAAGACTGCTTGCAGAAGAACCTTTTTCATTCTACTGGGTATAATGTGATAAATAAGCTTAAACTTAAAATTATCATTGATCTAAAACTGTCCATGATGGTTCCATCCACTGTAGTAACATCAAACAAAATATTTTACCAGCAGAAGGAATCACAACCCTCTGCTCACTTGCATCAGAAACAGACAGCGAACAAATGATCATGGTGTCCACATTCCCCTCGGGTTAACTGAGCTGATGAGTGTTTTCATCATCAGAGAGGCAACAATAGCATCAATTTAAACTACCTTGCCATGGCTTAATCCAAGGTGCATCTTATAACAGGATAGAGCAGTGTGCCTCCTGAACATTGTGGTGGCAATTGCAACTGGGAGAACACATGGCATAACACGTAAAGGTTCTGGGCGCCGCATTAGGACTCCCACAAGGTGGAGCAGATAATTATCTTCCATTCAGAATGGCTTTGCACAGCCAATCATGCATGACAATTCCTGTCAGGACCATGCAGAATTCACTGATGCACAAAGTGTGGGAAGTCAGTCCCTCCCCCCCACCGTACCAGCCATTGTATTGAAATTGAATATTGAAAAGGCTGATAAGCGAATGTGTAGAAGATTCCATTTAAATGTACCATTTTATTTTTTATTATTTTAAATGAAATATTTATTTTTACATTTGGACATGCAGCATGATAACAGGCTATTTTGGCCGATGAGTCTGTATCACTCAATTACACCCAATAAACTTATAATCCCTGCTTGGTACATTTTGAATGGTGGGAGGAAACGAGAGACTCTGGGGAAAACCCACGCAGACATCGTGAGAATGTACAATGCGATTCGAACTCAGGTCCCAATCGCTGGTGCCGTAAAGGCGTTGCACTAACCACGACACCAACTGTGCCACCCAAATGACTGTTAAGATGTTTGCAGTCATGGGAAAGTCCAGGACTAGAGGTCACAGCCTGAGAATAAAAGGATGCCCCTTGAGAAAAGAGCTGAGGAGAAATTCCTTTAGCAGAGGGTGGAGAAACTGTGATTTTTTTTTGCTCCATTTGGCTGTGGAGGCCAAGTCATTTGGGGAAATTTAAAGCAGAACTTGATAGGTACATGATTAATAAAGGTGACAAAAATCATGGGGAAATGACGGGAGAATGGGGATAAAGTTGAAACCAATGACTCAAATGGCAGAATGGACTCAATGGGCTGAATGGCCTAATTCTGCTCCCGCACCTCATTATCTTGGTTAGAAATGAGACCATTCTGTGCTTTCTTATCTGAAGACTCCCACCAATCAACTATGCTGCCGTGAGTTGGCTGACACTGTCAGCTGCAAGTTAGACAATGGGCAAATTATTAGAGCATCCAGGACACGTGATTGAAAAATCAAGGTGAAAGGAGTAAAAGAAGATCCAGGGATTAAGTTAAACAGGAAGATCTGCAGATCCTGTCGCACAATACAGCAAGGTACTTGAGAAATTCAGCAGGTCATGCAGTCCATCGGAAGCAAATGTATATAGCCAAGGTTTTGGACCTGAACACTTCGTCAAGTCCCCACACTGGCTGGAGCTGGCAGCAACATTGACTTCCCCAGTTTCCATCAGGCCCCTCCCCTCTCTCTCTCTTCCCCCATTACCTGTCCCCTTTCTTCCAGCCCCTTCCCTCTCCATTCAGAGAGCTACCTCCCCTCCCCCAATCACTTCCCAGCATTTTTCTCTTCTACTCTCCCATCCTTATCTTCCTATGACCTCTTGCCTGTGGACCTGTGCTTCTCCCCCTGCCCCAACCCCCATGTTTTATTCAGGTGCCTCCCCACTTTTTGCCCATACCTTGACCAAGGGCGCAGGCCCATGGTTATGTACCTTTACCACAAACAAATAGCGCTGCATGAACTATTGGGTTTCTCCTGCACTTTTGTGTACAGTATTAATTAATATGATGCTGGTCATTGAAAAGTTGGATCAGGACATACAATATGCACAACATCAATGTGATAGTGAAATCCTTTTTATTGTTGTCTCATTCCCCAATTTTTTTTTTATCAGTTAATACCAAAGGTTGCAGTTTTCTCTGGAAGCTGCAGTTTCAGCCATTATTCCGAAAACATTCACCATGTAACCTAAGATGTTATTAGCTTATTAGCTACATTGCAGCACTTCATTCGCTGAGCAAAGTGTTAGCTGTGCTATGGTGAATCATGTCTAGCTCCGTCTGGATCCTTTTGTTATGTTTACTTATTCACCCAGACCAATCGCTTGCATGATCCAATACACGCAAAGCAGCTTTTATGTGATTCTCGCACCGATTAAAAAAATCTGTAAATGGCTCTCGTTATTATGCAACAGTTTTATAGAATGACCCTTGCTTTGTTGGATCTTGTATTTAGGAGATTAAAGCCTCACTTTGTATGTTCATTAAATGATACTAGTTCTCACCAATCTGTAATAATGTTAACTCCCACCCCTCCCAAGCCTCTACACACTGCCTAGTGAATGATTTCAGGAAGAAAAGATATAAAGTAAATATCTGGTATTGTTAAAACTCACCAATGTCCTCACCATCAAGAATTGGTGATTTTGCTCTAAAAAGGTCAATAATGTAACAAAACTGATTTGATATGCACTTTTACCAAAACTCATGTAGGAACTTTAGAAGCTGAGCCCAATGTGCAGAACACATGGGCTATTGCCATTATAATTCAATCTTGGGCTGCGAGTCTGAATTGGATGACTCAGTGTTCTATGCACTACCCTTTCACCTCTGGGTACTAGTTTCAAATCTAGCTTAATGAGATGAAGGTCTCCTCTGACGACCAGCTGCATGAACCCAACGTAAAATGAGTTTGAGCAGTCTCAGTCCAATTCCTCTTGGGCATTGACCTACAACAAAAAAATTGCCCATAATTTAGCACTAATTGGCCACCTCATTCAGAGAGAATAGCTGGTGTGGGAAATGGAAAAATGTCACGTTGGAGTATTACAAGGTGCATTGCTGCAGTACAGTGAAGGGAGCTTTCCTGGACGTGCTTTATGTTGACACTAGGTGTCTGAAATGAAATGTGTTCCATTCCCCAGTACAAACCACCTTCACCTCCAGAAGCACAAAAAGAAATCAATTCTAACTCCAAACCGGCTGCTGTCTTTACAGAGTTTTTGTTGGTGAACTTAAAAGTACATTTTTGTTGTTATTTTCATCTTGTTGTTAATCTTATTTAAGTTATTTATTTTAATAATCTTGAATATTGGAATATTATTTTAATTTTAATGTAAAACTTGAATAATGTAGGAGATATATTGAGCATTACATGTGAAGGAATGTTATATCTCTGTTTTCAGAAATTACCAATGATTTGTGATTCTTAATTTAACATTTAGACATTTGAAATGGTTGTTCTCATGTTGTTCTGGTAAAAGTTAATTAAAATTAGTAGAATCTGTGAAGTACATAGGCAGGAGCTGAAGGGAATTTTATATTTTGTTTTGAGATTTTTAAAAATTGAGTTAACAAGAAAAAATGCTGGAAACATCCAGGCAGTGTCTGTGGGAACGGAAACAAAGTTGCTTTTCACATCGAAGGCCCTCTGAGTGTCCCCAGGATTTTTGTTTTTTTTAATTTCAGATTTTTAATCTCTGATATTCTAATGAACTACTAGTTACTTTTTATATTGTTTAATGTATTTTTAACCTTAAGTATGCTTTCAAATCTGAAATACAAACATTTCAGTTTCTTGTATCATCTAACATAGAACATTACAGCACAGTACAGGCCCACAATGCTGTGCTGATATATATATACTTTAAAAAAAAACTAAATTTATCTCATAACCTATTTTTATTTCATCCATGTGCCTTTCTAAATGTCTCATAAATGCCCCTATTGTTCTAAACTCCACCACTACCTCTGACAATGCATTCCAACTCTGTGTAAAAATATTACCCCAGGTGTCTCACCTAAACCTTCCCCCATTCACCTCTGGGGTTTGCTACTCACATCCTGGGAAAAGGTTCCTAGCTGTCTACCTTATCTATGCCTCTCCTAATCTGGTAGACCTCTATTAAGTCATCTCTCATCCTTCCTTGGTCCAAAGAGAAAAGCCCTGGATCTGCTAACCTTGCCTCATCAGACATATTTTCCAATCCAGGCAACATCCTGGTAAATCTCCTCTGTACCCTCTCCATAGCCTCCACATCCTTCCTGTAATGAAGCTAACAAAAATTCCAAGTGTAGTCTCATCAGGGATATATAGAGCTGCAACATAACCTCACAACTCCTGAACTCAATCCCCTGACTAATGAAGGCCAGCGCATCATAGGCCTTCTTAACTATCCTATCAACCTGTGCAGCGAACTGCATATAAAATTGAATATGTAAACTGCAGAGAAAGATGAATTAATGCCACTTACAGTGTAGCTCTCCGCTAACAATTTCATATTCAGGAAGGAATTACATGCAAGGATAGTTAATGGAGATGAAGTACAATTGAAAGATGCTTGGAGTACTAAATGAAATGGCTGACAGTCTCATTTGGTAGAACAGTGGTGAATTAAACAATTCCAGTTGTTACTTCAGGACTGAGTTTATTTTTACATGGTCAGCAGTTAGTCTTTAAGTTGTACTCAACATTTCATCAAATAAACAACACATTTTCCAGGTAGACAAGTGTGGTTAAAATTATTAGAAATGCTTCGACATCAGTGTATTTCTTCCTCAAAAACAAATATGAACCATGCTTTAGTGTTAAACAGGAAAGTCTGCAGATGCTGTGATAGAATGCGTATACAAAAGTGTCAGGGAAACATCAGTCGGTCATGCAGTGTTGAGAGCAGTCATTCTCAACCTTTTTTTGGCTATGCACCCCCTCCCCACACCACAGGACTCCTCTCAAAGTTTATGAGCCCTCTTCCCTGTGAAGTTCAATTGGTTTCTTCTGGACTTCTCTCATACCATCTATGTAGAAAACAATAATAAATATTTTATGATTTCAGTCCATGGCCCCCTTTAAATGTGCTGTAGTCCACCTGGGGTGCATATGGGTCTCAGTTGAGAATGGCTGGTTGAGAAGAAGCAAATGGATATGACCAAAATTTTGGGCATGAACCCTTCATCAAGGTATGAAAAGAAAGCCAACAGAGAGTGAGGGAGGAGGAAAAGGGCAGGAGGAGGAGCACATGCCAATGGCCAAGAAGTCATAGGTGGAAAAGTGTGGGAAGGCAGAAGAGAAATAAAAGCTGAGAAGTGATGGGGGGAGGCCTGAATTGTTGGTTCTTTTGCTTCCTAAGGAGGGGCGTACGCCCAACTGGTGAAGTGTGGGAATATTTTGGTGGGGTGTAGGAATATTTTGGGAAATAATTAAAAAGTTGGTATGTAAAAAAAATAAACTCGCTATGTTGGTGTGAAAGATGTGACTTGGCAACACTGTCAGTCCAACAAAATCGTGGTAACTTCCAAGTAAAATCACTTTGTTCTTTTTATTTTCATAACCTGTTTTTCCGATGTTTCTCTGATGTTTCACTTATTTTAACTGTTGTTATCCTTGGTTAACATTGTAATTATATTTTTTTCTGACCAATGTTATTATCATCCATTCCAAATGATCTCATTGGCAATGAGGATTCCAAATGATCTCAACAATTATGTCTCTGTCCATACCCCTTTACTTTTTCAGTTCAATAGTGATTGAGACCTATATCTGCATGTATCTTTGTGCACTAGCATATTGATTTGGGGGGTGGTGGTGGAGGGTTGGGGGTCTGCCCCAGGCACCAGCCTGAGGGGGACACCAAAATCAGGAAAAAAAACAGGATGTTTAAAATTAATGAAGGATGAAAATCCTAACATGTTAGTTATGTTATCCACCAAGAAAACTTAGTTGCCAAGAAAGTTTCCCCTGTTCTACATGAGATGCTGCATTCTGTGATCAAGTGTATCAATGCCATCAAAGCTAATGCCAAATGTGAACGCCTATTCAAGCAGTTTTGTGTTGATAAAAATGCAGAACATGTGAGATTATTGCTTCACACTGAAGTAAGATGGTTGTCAAAGGTCAAAGGGAAACTGCTTCAAAAGGTTTATGGAACTGTTTGATCTCCTCAGCAGGTTTTTGAAGGACAAACGTGAAATGAAGCTCTTGCTAAAAGCAGATGGCAAAGCTTATGTGAGTTACTTGATGGACATTTTTGAGAAACTAAGTACATTGAACAAGCAACTCAAAGTAGCAAATATGACGCTCATTGATGCAAAAACAAAGATATTTGGATTCATGACATTTCTAGAATTATGCCAAAGGAATATTTCTGCAAGAAATTTCAGTCAATTTTATTGGTTGAATAAGTGTGAGGTAACTAATGCTGCTAAAAGGTAATTGTTGACCATTTGAAAATGTTGGTTACCGACTTCAATGATAGATTTTGTGATTTTAAAGGTAATGGATTTTCCCTCTTGGTTAACTCAGCCATTGCTGGTGGACTTATCTGAAATTCCAGTGCAATACCAAGAGGAGTTATCTAGTTGCAAGGTGATGAATCTGTAAAATCTCTATTCAAAATGAAAGGAACCATGATGTGACTGTCTAACTAGACTGAAAAGAAATATCGAAACTTGACTAGCAAGGGAACTATTGATACATTTTCAGTGCTATTGGTGATTTGCTACAAGCTAAGAGAAGCCGAGTGGAAATTATAAAACATGGAGATTTAAGGTTGAAACTAACAAAATTAGTCCCTTGAATCAAAAAAAAAATCTGCAGCCCGCGTCAGGGGCAAGGTTCCCACTGAAGTGACAACAATTGTTGAATGTGTGTTTGAGATGGTTGAACTAATGGTTGAACATGAACTATATGTCCCAGTGTATCCCCAACCTTAATTGCATTGAAATACACTTGCAGTAAATAATTTAATTAAAACTTCTTTTAAATATATAACTTTTTTTTCCGCTAATGGTGGGACATGCATTTTTTTGAAAAGTTGAAGTGGGGCCTAGGGCAAAAAGAGGTTGAGAACTGCGTGATCTGCTGAGTTTCTCCAGTTACAAGTGTGCATCGCTACGAACCATATTTTTTCCCCGCTCATAATAAATGTGGAAGCTAATTCCTAAATAAATTATTGCTGAGATTAATAAGACAATATTTTTATATTCTTTTTAACAGATTTATGGAAGTTTTTACATGTACACCTGGACTAATCAAATTGCATAACAATAATTTTATATTTACTCTGTGGAAAAAGTACATTTTAACTTTTTTGTGTCAACAAATGAATGAATTGGAGGTTAATTAATAAATTATTTTCCTGATGTTGAATTTCAAATGGATTTCAAAACACTGGAAAGTTTAGTCATTTTAAGGATGAGATCATGACTGAAATTGACCAGGAAACTTCACATGAAAACATAAAGTTGTTAATTGCAAATATCATAATATTTATAAAATGATATTGCTGTTCTGAATTGCAAGGTTCCATCAATACTGAAGTCAGCATCGGCCAGTGAGTACCAGTAAATGTATCAACGTAACTGTTCTATAGAATTCCACATCTACCAAGAATTGGCAGGATACCTGACATATGCATGAAATAGCAAGTGTCTATTTACAATGGCCTGGAGATCGTAAAAGGTTTGCAACCTTTACTGCATGGGACTTCAGTGATTGTGCAGAGGATACAGAAGTATGGTATTTGGAACCAAGAATGAGTCAAGAGGATAGTTTGGAAAGAGAGGGAAGGCAGGTATCAGGAACACAATTTGATCCCCAGGGAGTAGCTTCAATTGAGGATACTGACGATATACTGGAGTGGATGGTAGAATTTACCATCTGGATATCTGGTTTGATGAAAGTGTGTGGAGTGCAATGCCTCCATTGGGGTGTTTTGGGAACAATGGAGGCAGCAATCATGGATTTGTGTATCTGGGAGGGTGGGAGTCAGTATTTGATGTTTGAGAAGGCAGGGAATGCCAACGTTTGTAGTAGCAGAGTGGAATTTTGGATAAAGGGGGTGTACATTGGTATTCACCAACGAGAAGGTCATGGAGAATAATGAGATCTGTATGGAGAATGCTAGCATGTTGAGGTATTTTGAGATCAAGAAAAAGATAGTGCTGGGACTTTTGAAGGCCTGATGGCATATATCCCAGGTTATGGAAAGGGGCAAGTGAACAGATTGTTGGTGTTGTAATGAAAATCTTAGTGCCTCACTGGCATCAGGCAAGATCCCAGAGAACAAGAGAATCATTCAAGAAGGAAAATAGGGGCAATCCATAGAATTACAGACTGGTGAACCTCACGTCAGTCGTAGGGAAGTTGGAGAGGAAATTTAGGTATAGGATTTGCACATATTTGGAAAAGTCTGGCCAGTTTAGTGACAGTATGACTTTGTGCAAGGCAGGTTGACAAGTTGATTAACTTTTTTGGAGGAGGTAACAAAAGTGGTTGATGAGTGGAGAGCAGTAGATGTTGGTAATTTTAGTGAACCATCTAGAAGCCCCCCATGGTTCATTGATCAAGAAGGTACAGGTGCACTGGATCAACTATGAATTGAAACCTTGGATTCAGTATTGGCTGGCCCAAAAAAGATAGAGGGTAGTGGTGTAAGGGTGCTATTCTGGCTGAAGGTCCATTATCAGTGGTGTTCCACGGGGCTAAGTGTTGGGATCTTTGTTGTTTGTGATGTAAACAAATGACTTTGATCAAAAGGAAGATGGATGAGTTAATGGGTTTCCAATACTGCAACAGGACTGTCTGCGCTATTGCTAAGCCTTTTTTTTTGTATTTATGTGGTGCACTGAGGTAGCAGCAAGCAACCACAAAACTCAAAAGACTGTACCACAGGCTTTATTCAGATAAAAGTCTGAACACCAGTTCATGCTTCGGTGGCTCCCGCGTGACTGGCTCAGGAGAGGCCGGCTCAGGTCTATATGCGGGTCAGCTGATTGAGAGCCAGCCAGGTGGAGTGAGCCCTTAGGTGGTCTTCCTGCAGGTACAGAGATCGCCCCCTGCAGTTGGCTGGTGGTCATATCACCACAATTTGTCTATTTTGAATTCAATTAAATATACAGTTGTAGCTGTTTTAAGTTATTTTTGTAGTTGTTTTTTTTTCTTTACAAAGTATCTGTTTGGTTGCAAGTCAGAATTTCAGTATACTAGACAAACATGATGGAGAAACCAACACTTTTGGGTTCTGCACTAAATCCAAGCATCTGCAGAGTTTCTTCTTTATGACCAAGAATTTCAGTGCATATGTACATTGTACAATATATATGACACTAAACTCATTATTGCTGTATCTGACCCGACCTTGTTGGTTTTCGTGCAGTTGGATAATCATGTTGAGGAACTTTGGGGGACATCCGATGCGCTCTAGTATTTGCCAAAGCCCTTTCCTGCTCACGGTGTCGAAGGCTTTGGTGAGGTCAACAAAGGTGATGTAGAGTCCTTTGTTTTGTCTGAACCCTTCTCCATTAACAATGGCGTGAAGCAAGGCTGTGTTCTCGCACCAACCCTCTTTTCAATCTTCTTCAGCATGATGCTGAACCAAGCCATGAAAGACCCCAACAATGAAGACGCTGTTTGCATCCGGTACCGCACGGATGGCAGTCTCTTCAATCTGAGGCGCCTGCAAGCTCACACCAAGACACAAGAGAAACTTGTCCGTGAACTACTCTTTGCAGATGATGCCGCTTTAGTTGCCCATTCAGAGCCAGCTCTTCAGCGCTTGACGTCCTGCTTTGCGGAAACTGCCAAAATGTTTGGCCTGGAAGTCAGCCTGAAGAAAACTGAGGTCCTCCATCAGCCAGCTCCCCACCATGACTACCAGCCCCCCCACATCTCCATCGGGCACACAAAACTCAAAACGGTCAACCAGTTTACCTATCTCGGCTGCACCATTTCATCAGATGCAAGGATCGACAATGAGATAGACAACAGACTCGCCAAGGCAAATAGCGCCTTTGGAAGACTACACAAAAGAGTCTGGAAAAACAACCAACTGAAAAACCTCACAAAGATAAGCGTATACAGAGCCGTTGTCATACCCACACACCTGTTCGGCTCCGAATCATGGGTCCTCTACCGGCACCACCTACGGCTCCTAGAACGCTTCCACCAGCGTTGTCTCCGCTCCATCCTCAACATCCATTGGAGCGCTCACACCCCTAACGTCGAGGTACTCGAGATGGCAGAGGTCGACAGCATCGAGTCCACGCTGCTGAAGATCCAGCTGCGCTGGATGGGTCACGTCTCCAGAATGGAGGACCATCGCCTTCCCAAGATCGTATTATATGGCGAGCTCTCCACTGGCCACCGTGACAGAGGTGCACCAAAGAAAAGGTACAAGGACTGCCTAAAGAAATCTCTTGGTGCCTGCCACATTGACCACCGCCAGTGGGCTGATATCGCCTCAAACCGTGCATCTTGGCGCCTCACAGTTTGGCGGGCAGCAGCCTCCTTTGAAGAAGACCGCAGAGCCCACCTCACTGACAAAAGGCAAAGGAGGAAAAACCCAACCCCAACCAACCAATTTTCCCTTGCAACCGCTGCAATCGTGTCTGCCTGTCCCGCATCGGACTGCTCGGCCACCAACGAGCCTGCAGCTGACGTGGACTTTTTACCCCCTCCATAAATCTTCGTCCGCGAAGCCAAGCCAAAGAAGAGAAACTCATTATATATCATTGTCATTTATGCCTATCCTTCCAGTTATAAGATCAATGTACAATCCTTGGAGAACACAAACTTGATGAACTCTGAGCCAGATTACATCAGAGTGACATCAGGGAGTTCTGTGTGATGCGCCTCACAGAAACATGGTTAAACAAGGACATTCCAAACATGGCGTAACAGCCCATGGCAAGATGTGCATGAATGGGTATGTGCCCACGTGCACGTACCTTGTGCTCCCTAACGACAAGCTTTGGATGAATCAGAGGATTCATGATCTGCTGAGGGTGAGATCAAAGCCATGTAAAGTCGGGGATCTAGATATCTACAAGAAGTCCGGGAACGACCTGGGGAAGGCCATCTCTGGGAAAAAAAGTGGCACTTCCGGAGGAAACTAGATTCAGAGACAGATACACAGGGGGTGCAGGCCATTACAGCCTACAAGATAAGGGTGAACACTGAAGATGACTGTGATTCCTCACTATCCCAGAAGTTGAACCTCTTCCATGCCGGCTTTGAGAAGGACAATCCAACGGTGCCTACGAGAATCCCTGCACAGGCTGAGGACCCTGTGATATTTGTCTCTGAGGCCGACGTGAGAACATCATTTTAAGAGGGTGAACCCTCACAAGGCGCCAGGCCCTGATGGCGTACCTGGCAGAATACTGAAAATCCGCACCAATCAATTAGCTGGAGTGTTCGTGGACATTTTTAACCTCTCATTGCTGCAGTCAGAGGTTCCTACCTGGTTCAAAGGAGCGTCAATCATCCCAGTGCACAAGAGCTGTGTGAGCTGCCTTAATGACTATTGCCCAGTAGCATTAACTTCTACTGTGATGAAATGCTTTGAGAGGCTGGTCATGGTCAAAATTAACACGTACCTAAGCAAAGATCTGAACCCACTGCAATTCGCATATCATCACCATCACTCCACAGCAGATGCAGTATCACTGGCTCTCCACTCAGCTCTGGATCTTCAACTGCAGCTCAGCCTTCAATACCATTATTTCCTCAGTGCGGGTCAACAAGATACAAACACTAGGCCTTTGCACCCCTGTTTGCAAATGGATCCTGGGCTCCTCATCAGAAGACCACAGAATTGGAAACAATGTCTCCTCCTCACTGACTATCCACATAGGTGCATCCCAAGGGATGCTGCTTAGCCCATTGCTCTACTCACTATACACCCATGACTGTGTTGGTGCTTGTTGAGTGGTGTCACACCAACAACCCTGTGCTCAACATTAGCAAAACCAAGCAAATATTTGACCTCATCAGGACTCAGTAGTGTAGTGGGTCAAGAACTTCAAATTCCTGGGTGTCAACATCTCTGAGGATCTGTCCTGGAGCCTCCATGTCGATGCAATCACGAAGAAAGCTCGCCCGCAGCTATACATTGTGAAGTGTTTGAGGAGATTCAGTACATCACCGAAGACTCCCAAAAATTTCTACAGATTGTACCGTGGAAATCATTCTGGCTGGTTGCATCACTCTCTGGTACAGAGGTGTCAATGCTCAGGACAAGAAAAATCTCCAGAGGGTTGTTAACTCGGCCTGCGACATCATGGACACCAGACCTCACTCCATCGAGGATATCTACAAGAGGCCGTGTCTTAAGAAAGCAGCCTCTATCCTCAAAGACCCCCACCACCACCCAGGCCATGGCATCTTCACTCTACTATCATCGGGGGGGGGGGGGGGGGGGAAAGGTACAGGAGCCTAAAGACAAGCACTTAATGGCACAAGGTCAGCTTCTTCCCCACTGCCAATTAAGCAAAGACACTGGCTTACTTTGACTTTTCGTGCACTATTTTTATTTATTGTTAAAAGATGGTTTATAAGAATGTTTGTACTGTAATGCTACTGCAAAACAATGACTTTTGTGATTTGTTCATGACAACAAATTCTGATTCTGATCTACCCTGGGAAAAACACTGTACACATTCACTTTATCCATGCCACACTTGATTTTGTAAATGTCTATAATATCATCCATCAGTGTCCTTCACTCCAGGGAATAAAGACCATCCAATCCCAACTCGATCCCCCCTAGCCCTGTAACATCTTATTGAATCTCCCCTGCACTCTTCCAATGTATTAACACATTTCCTGTTCAGCTGCACACAGTACTCCAAGCATGTTTCCACCCTCTCCTTGGGCAGCTGAATCATGTGTTGTACTTTTGTTCCTTGTACCCCCACTCAATGAAAGCAAGCATGCCAAACACTTTCTCCATTACCTTTGCACCCAAATTGCCGCTTTCAAAAACTAACACTCTCCAGGGCCCTGTCGTTCATCATGTAAATCAAGCCTGGTTTGACTTACCAAAGTGAAATACCTCACATTTTTCAGTTAAATTCCACCTCCACTCCTTGGCACACCTTCTCAACAGATCTAGATCGTGTTGTAAACTTGAATACCCTTCCTCATTGTTCACTACACCACCAATTTTGGTGGCATCTGCAAATTTACTAATCATGTCAACTAAATTGCCATACATGTAAATGACAAACAACTGTGGACCCGATGCCTGCAGCACATCACTGGACAAAGGCCTTCAATCAGATAAACATCCTTCCTCTAAACTAGCTTTCAGAACAACAGGTCATGTGATCAACCTTCCCAACTAACCTGCCATGGTTAACCTGCAAGGTTAAAGGCCTTGCTAATGTGCATATATGTCATGCCCACTGGCCTGCCCTCTTCAATCCTTTTGGTTATCACTTCAGATTAATGAGCGGGTATGGCTGGGTGGCATGGTCAGCGTAGTGGTTAGCCTGACGCTGTTACAGCGCCAGCGATCAGGACCGGGGTTTGAATCCCATGCTGTCCATAAGGAGTTTGTAAGTCCTCCCTGTGTCTGTGTGGATTTTCCCCACGGGCTCCGGTTTCCTCCCACCGTATGAAATGTACTAGGGGTTGTAGGTTAATCGAGTGTAAATTAGGCGGTCTGGACTCGTGTACCAAAATGGTCAGTTACTGTGCTGCATGTCTAAATTTAAATTTAGTGGATCTGTCATGCACAGACATGCTGATTATTTCCAATCAGTCCTTGACAATCAAAATGTAGATCCTGTCTGTCAGAATTCTCTCCTGCAATTTTCCAACCACTGTTGTCAAGTTCACTAGCCTGTAGTTGACTGATCTGTCCTTGCTGCGCCTTTTTAATTATGACCCAACATTAGCCACCCTCCAGTTCTCTAGCACGTCACCCACGCTCAGCAAGGGCCTCTGTAATTTCTTCTCTGCCTTCTCACATAGTGCAGAGATGCACTTCATCAGGCCATGTGGATTTGTCCAATTTAATGCCCTCCAAGACTGCTCCACCCTCTGGTAGGACTGAAACATGAAAGTTTGCAGTCACTGCGATCGTAGTAAAAACACAGAAAAGATCGAGGTACTCAGCCGGTGAAGCAGTGCCCATAGGAGGTAGAGGCATATTACCGACATTTCGGGCCTGATGGTTCCAATATGGTTCAGCACCTCCCCACTTGTTTCCTCCAATTCCTTGGGTTCCATCATCTCCTCCACAGTAAAGACCACACCCATCTCCTGTGACTCCACACAAAGATGTCCTTTTTAATCTTCAATGGGACCAATTCTCTCCCTATCCACCCTTTTACTCTAAGTAATGAAGTCATGACATGGGTATATAAAACTTTGGTTAGGCTGAACTTTGGGTAATTCTGGCCACCCGTTACAGGAAGGATGTGAGAGGGTACAGAAGAAATTTACCAGGTTTCTTCCTGAATTAGAGAGTACGATCTCTGGGGGTATGTTGGACGGCCTTGTTTTTTTCTCTCTGGAGCGAAGATGAAGGGAGACCTGATAGAATTTTCTAAAATTATAAGAGGTTCTTAGGGTAGACAGTCAGAATCTTTAGCCCAGCGTAAAAATGCCGCATGAGAGAGGCCTTGCGATAAGGTGAGGGGAGGAGGAAGTTTAAAAGAGATGAGTGGGATGTTATTTTTTAAACAGAGAGAATGGACAGGCTGAAGTGTGGAAGTAGATACAATAGTAGCATTTAAATATTTGGGACATGGATGGATAGACACAAGCAGCTGAGTTCTATTTTCATTTGAGCATTACGATAGACACAGATATAATTGGTTAAAGGTCCTATTCCTGTGCTATACTGTTCTAGGTTCCCTGATCAGGGGGTGGGAGAAGCTGGGTACATTGGAGGGCAGAGGTAGGTTAATAGAATTTATAGCTGTGCTATTTAAAGCTAATTGTTCTGGGAATGTCCTCAGTCTATTTTCTGCAGCAACATGTTATTTTCTGCCCCCCCCCCCACCCCATGTGGAAATTATATCAGTGCACTGGCAAACAAGGTTAATGTAGGTGAAGATGATAAAACAATACAAAATTATAAGCTCTTTATATGTGCATGCTGCATTAATTACAAGGCAGATCAATTAGTGGCATGTACAAAAATAAATAAGTCCGAGTTGATTTCCATTTCAAAGATGCTGTTATATACCCGGGAACTGAATATTCCAGAGAAACTAGCATGAGGATGGAAGGAAAAGGAGTTTGGAGTGCTTTTATAAAGAAAGGGTGAGATCACTGTCGAGAGAAGTTATCTTACTTTGGCAGAACGAGCTTGTTGATTTAGCAAAGTTGATGTCAATTTGTTGATGGTCTATGTGTTGGCATTCAGTGAGAATCCTCAAACCTCTTTCAGATTGAGTCACCAACATCTGCAAAGAAGATGCATTGTGTTCGTCTAGGCCAAATCAAAACTGATTCATTATCATCTTTAGCAACGCACATAACACAGCACAATGTCCTGAAGAATTTCGTAAAAGCAAAATTTAAAAAAAAGATTGGCATATAACGGAGAAACACATTGTTAAGAAATGTGCTAACTTCTTGTTTTATGTTTTCAAGGAAGCCAACCAATAGGAACCCTCTCCAGATAAAAGGAATGTAACGTGTGCAGAGGGACTGGGCAATCTCCCTCACTTACTGACAGTTTTTAGTGGGTACCATGATACTTTTGGCCGGCACCTTGGTTAAGTCTAAAGGTGTGATGCCAAAAAGGTGATAGATCTTTATTTCAATCCTACAATAAAAATGAAGCTTGCACAAGTTTCTACCCACTTAGGAAATTGCTGGGCAGGGGTGAGCATTTATGAAATCACAGAATTCTCAAAGGTTTCAACGTCTTTTCTAATTTCTAGTTCTATCATGTGGCTGCAGTACAGGTATGTATTTTTTAATTGGGATAATTATGATTTTTTTCATTAAAGTGATGGTGTTCTTTTAATTGTTTTGCTAACATTTTTTTGGGAAGCTAAAGCCAAACATTGACTGGAAAGCTAAATAAATTGTATGCCAAGATTTCAGCATAATGGTCTGAAATGGGAAAATTGAGCCATGTTTAAAACAAAGTTTATGCATGAAAATATTTCAGAAGATTTCTATGCTGATCAGATTAACTTAAATAATTTTTGTCGGTCAAGGTAGACCAACAGAAGCCACTGTGAGATTGCGGACTACTATCATTATTCTTAGGTACACAGAGGAGATTACAGATGTTGGAATCTGGAGCAACTTACATTCGGGTGGAACAACTCAATGGGTTGAGTGGCTTCAGTGGGATTAAAAAGAATGATCAGGATTTCAGGCCGGAACCTGGTCTTGATGATGCCTGAAATATTGACCATTCTTTTTCTCCCACTGATATTGTTCAACTTGCTGATTCCCTCCAGCAAATTGTTTGTTGTGTTTGCATCATTATTCTTAGACATCTCGAAAATGCCTCCTGAGAAATGGCGGCGGTGTCCCCAGACTTACTCCAGTTCCAGATTGGTGCTATTTGCTGGAATAAACAATGCAAACAATCTTTCACCACATGGCTGTTACAGCACAAGAGGACACAATGTCCTAATACCTCTTCCACTTTCCCTTTCGTAATCTGATGGATGATCCATAATATTGTTGAAGGAAGTGCTCACCAAGTTCTAAACAGACAACTGATGAATACACCCAAATGACTAGATTGTTCCTACCTGTTACAAAAACATCACACTGTAGATACTGATTAAATTAAGCATAATCTACATACTGTAAGTGTCTGAGGGAAAATCTGGGAGAGGCAGATGAAATAGTCCAAAGGGCAATTCATTTGATACATGAAATTCAACATGGAACTAATGAAACAAATGATTTGTTATTCTGCCTCATTTCTGTGTAAATCCATGTCAGTACTTTTATTATTCAGAATTAGTGTTTTACATCGAAGGCCTTCTTTATACACCTTCTTTGGCTTCTTTGGCTTGGCTTCGCGGACGAAGATTTATGGAGGGGGTAAATGTCCACGTCAGCTGCAGGCTCGTTTGTGGCTGACAAGTCCGATGCGGGACAGGCAGACACGGTTGCAGCGGTTGCAGGGGAAAATTGGTGGGTTGGGGTTGGGTGTTGGGTTTTTCCTCCTACACCTACACCTACACCTACAGCATGTCTATAAGTTAACCTGGGATCTGGGTACAGTTTAGCCAATATCTGGGGGGTAGATTTTTTGATGCAAAATTTCTTCCATCCGAGATTTGACCCATAATTTAACAATAAGCCAGTAGGTACATAGACAGGGCCACAGAGGCTACAGTAACTGCATGGCATGTGCCAGGAAGAAATGCACAATAGATTGACAAGAAATGTTCTAAGGTATGCACCCCTGAATCACCTTTCTGGCATGTAATATTTTAAGCGGTCATTTTATTGCAAGTTACTGTGGATGCAACAATTTTTTCTCTCTTATTTTCCAGAACTTGGAGTGAGCATATGCAACATTCAGTCTTGCTTTATTACATTGTTTTATGTTGGAACTGAGGTGTCAAATATGCCAACTAATGTTCAATCCCTACACTAGTTTCTAGCCAACAAACATGGAGCATAAAATGCTGCAAGACAGGTTTGGCTCAGTGGTCCCTTTTTTTAATCCCTTTTAATTCAAGTTCTACATGATTTGTGTGCATGTTCTCAATCAGCTTTGACAGAGAGCTACTTTCTGCCATGCCTCAGATAAAGAGAAACCTAATGCTTATTGAAATAGGAATGCTGTATTCTTTCAAGGAAAAGCTGGTGGAGGTCGGGGATGGGGTGGGGGGCGGGGGGGGGGGGGGGGTCTCCAGATGTCTACCATTCTTGACTCAATACAATGAAAACAGATCATCATTCACCTCATTTGTAAGCTTGCTCCACACCATTTGATGCCTCTTTTCCCTATATGTAAGAACAACTGCATGTCAACAGTGTTTCATTTGCTGTGAAGTGCTTTAGGATATGCTGAGGGGCATGAATTGTGCTTCAAGTATTCTAGTTCTTCCTCCCAATGCTGTTTCCATTTTTTTTTTTACATATGAGGCTAAGATATATTGGGGAATGTTACTTTTGGAATTGACATTTAAAATGGCAAAAGCAAGCATTTAATGAGCTCATTGATGAACTACAACAATTGCTCATAAGCAAGAAAATCTGCAGATGCTGGGGTCTAGTGCGGCGGACAAATTGCTGGAGAAATTCAGGAGCTCATGCACCATCCACCCGAAGTAAAAAGCAGTCAATGTTTCAGACCTGCGCCATTCTTAAGGATGTATTCCAGGCATCCATCACAATGTAAAAAAACTTACCTCTGACATCTCTCTAAAATTTCCTCCACTCACCCTAAACATAATTTAAATTTACACACACACCACAGTTACAGGCCATTTTAGCCGACAAGTCCATGCCGCCCAATGTACACTCAAATAATCTGAACCCCCCCCCCCTCCCGGTATGTCTCAAACAGTGGGTGGAACCTGGAGTCCCCGGGGGAAAACCCACGCAGACACGGGGGAGAACGTAAAAAACTCCTTACAGACAGTGCGGGATTGGAACCCCAGTCTTGGTTGCTGGCGCAGTAAAGGCATTGTGGTGACTACTACGCTAACCATTGCCACCTCAATCCTCCGGTATATCCTCTGGTATTGGCCTTTGATGCTCTGGGGATCAGTTAGGACATGACAAACAAGGACCAAGAGGCGTAGGGTAACAATGCAAGCTTGCAGAGAACATGAAAAAGTGACCGCAAAAGCTTCAGTAGGCATTTGAAAATAAAATAATTGGTGAAAACAATTGCAGACAATTTACTTTCAGAAACAGGGAAATTTAAAATGGGAATAATGGGCAAAGCAATTGAAAATTAATATAGATTTCTACATAGTAAGGAAATTAAGTAATATGGGGAAAAGGCAGGTGGATTGAGATGAGCCTATCATCAGATCAGCTGTGATCTCATTGAATAGCAGATCAGGCTCGATGGGCCGAATGGCTGCCCCCCACTTCTATTTCTTATGTTCTTTACAAAAAAATGCTTCCAATCTGTATTACAAAAGAGGAAACAAAAACACTTGCCAAAAGTGCTAGTGAAACAGGGAGGAACTGAAGGAAATCAATATTAGTAAGAAAATGGTGTTGAGAAAACTGATCAAAAGTTAGTGAGACTCCAGGGCCTCATCACCTGCATTCACATGTACCAAGTGTCACAGGCTAACGATATGGAAGGAGTCATTTAGGACTAAGGTGAGGAGAAATTTCTTCTCTCAAAGAGTGGAAGTCAAATCAGAGTAAGAAAGAGATCAAGTGCCCTAGGGTAGGAATAGTGTACTAAATTTGAATAATCAGTCCTGATCTGATTGTACGGTGGAGAAGGCTTGCAGGGGTGAATACCTGCTGCTGTGATTTATTTATATCTTGGTATCTTGGTTCCACACTGATTTTGCCTTCTACACCTTTTACCAAACAAACGGCAGATGGGAGCCATTCTAAAATATTCACAGCCTTTGTAAGGCTTCTTCAAATGAGCTCAGAATAGTTCAATCACCAGCTGCTACTTTGTCGGTGAGCTCTCTGTTTAGGTCAGGAACTCACCTTAAGTCATTTATTACTGCTGATTCTAGAAAATTCAGCCATTCCATCTGGTGACAACTTGGTGCCTGCCATTGCAACTTCAGTGTCACGGCAGAAAATGCATCCTTGGATTTCGTGTTCTTCGAGTTAAGTTATTATCAGCACAAAATGAGGGGGGTGGGCTCAGATATTCTAAAGCGAGAACACTACGATCCATCTCAGACTATTTTCCTGCTGCAATATGTAAAACATCTGCTCCAGCCGCACTTCATAAGGAGCACCCAAAATGTCAGCTGCTGCCTTACTTGACTCTTGGATAGCACATTGTAACATAAATAAATGACGGAAAAATGGCATCAGCAACAAATTTCAGACAGCGGTTAATAAATCATAACTATTCGACCAATGAAAGCATTAATTTTTACATGTTGATATTATGGTTCCTTCAGAAGTGCCAGCCTTATGAACATCTATTTGTGAGTATATGCACCAAAACAGAACTTCACACATACCTTTAGAGAGAGCAAGGAAAAGCTGAAAAATCATAGCACTGCAGTCAATTTCTTTGGAGATGAGGCCGGAAAACTTAATAATGGTAAGTGTTATATAGTCAGGATAATGTGAACTATAATGCAACCACGTAAGAATACACCCTTCTCACTGTAGTAACTCTAGTGCACCACTGTGGGACGTATGTATATGAGTGTGTGTGAACAGTGTCCTGAGATGGTGGAAGGCATCAGTAAGTAAAGTCTCTTCTGTTATTTGAATCTTGCATCTCTAAGTTATTTAAGAAGCCTCCCAAGTAACTCAGAGAAATAATAATAAGATTAACATTTTAAAAACCAGGCACATAATCATCTATCCATAATTAATTAATATCAACATGTAATATTAGAGATAATTATTCAAAAATAGCACCATTTCTTCGAAAGTCTTCTTAAATCTCAAGGCAGACACTAATACTGCCTATCATTTTGGCAAGAGTGGACTGGGAAAGCAGGCTATATGGAGGGATGATTGAAGAACCATGTAAGTCTTTCCAAGAGATTTTTTATGTTGCTCAACATAAGTATATTCCAGTTTAAAGTAAGAAAGGTAAGGGTGGGGGAAGACAGCCTTGGATAACTCAAGAGATCAAGGAAGGCATCAAACTAACAGCTAGAGTGTTCAAAGTAGCCAAGTGCAGTGGGAAACCAAAAGATTGGAAAATCTTTAAGAAACAAAAAGAGCCACGAAGCAAGCAGTAATGAAAGGGAAGGTAGACTGTGAGAAAAGATTAGTAAAAATATAAAAATGGACAGTAAAAGTAACGTATATAAAGTGCAAATGGGTGGCTAAAATAAAGCTTGGTCCCTTGAAAGATGAGAAGTGGGAATTGATATTGGGTAATGAGGAAAAGGCTGAGGCTTTGAATGACTGCTTTGTATCAGTTTTCATGGTAGAGGATATATCTGTCTTTAGACTCACAAATTTGCTCAGTCAAATCTTTAGTGATTGTTATTACATCCTCACCTCCCATCACATCCTCACATCCATAACATTTGACTGGCATGGTTGACCAGTGCCCTGACCCTGATGCATCCCAGGATACTGAAAGAAATGGCAGAAGTTATAGAAGAGGCTTTGGTGATTATTTACCAAAATTCTCTGGTCTCTGGTTAGGACCCAGTGGATTGGAAGATGATGTAGCGTGAATAAAAGCTGTCACAACTGGAGGGAGAATATGGGCTTTTATTAGCTGATAATTGTGGGTAGGGTCTTACAGTGGTCTTCAGAAGGGCTCAGGGTTTAGGCAGGAAACCAGGGATATATATGAGCAGATGGGGGTGGAGTCAGGAGGTGGAGGCGGCCATCAGTACAACAGCCTATCAGTAAATTCCAGTTCACTGCATTCACCCCATCCTGCAGAATTTAGGGTATGTGGATGAAGACAGAGAATATAGAGTCAGAAGAATTTTTTTTTTTAATTATATAGTTATTTAAAAGTTAAAGTGGTCCGGGGTCTGGAGATCCTGGTTGAGTGCCTTAGCACCGGGGAGCCTTGAACTCCTTGAGTGTCCTGGGCCCCTTGTGCGGGAGGAGAGGCAGACTGGGTCTCCGGCTCTACGATGGAGGGGGATGCACTTTCCTCCTGAACTAGATCCCCTGAGGCACTGACTGGGGGTGGCGAGAATGAGCTCTGGGGCTCATAGGGCACTTGTTCCGACGGGTGCCAGGTCCTGATGGAGACGTTGTCCTCCCTGCCATCTGGGTACTCCACAAAGGCATCCATTGGCATGGAGCAGTTTCACTCTTTCCACCAGGGAATTTGTCTTGCTTCTCCTCACATGCTACTTGAGATGGACTGGACCAGGAGTGGTGAGCCAGGTTGGAAGTGTAGTTCCTGATGCCGACCTTCTCTTGAAATTGAATAGGAGCCCATGAGGAGTAGCTTTGGTCACTGTACATAGTAGCAAATGGATGGAATGGAGCGCCATAGGAAGGACTTCCTGCTAGCACGAGTCAGGAAGGCCTCTTGACTTGAGGGCCAGCTTGACAGCCTTCCAGACCGTGGGATTTTCCTTTTCAACCTGCCCGTTCCCCTGGGCTTTGTAGCTCGAAGTCCTGCTGGATGCGATGCCCCTCACCAGCAGGTTCTGACACAGCTCGTCACTCATAAAGGATGAGCCCCGGTCACTATTAATATAGCTGGGATACCCAAACAGGGCAAAAATGGAGTCTAGGGCCTTTATGACTGGCAAAGTGGACGTGTCTGGACATGGGATGGTGAACGAGAAGCGGGAGTACTCATCAGTGATAGAGAGGAAGAAAGTGTTCCCATTCATGGAGGGGAGAGGTCCCTTAAAATCGACACGGAGCCGTTCGAAGGGCCTGGATGACTTGATCAGGTGCGCTTTTGTGGGGCAGTAGAAATGTGGCTTGGACTCCGCATAGACATGGCAAGAGCTGGTCATTTCCCTGACATCTTCCATAGAGTAGGACAGATTACACGCCTTGACAAAATGAGCCATGTGGTTATCCCCTGAATGGCAGAGCTCATTAAGCAGAGTCCGCAGTTGGCCAATGTGTGCAGAGGCACAGCTACCTCTGGATAAGGCATCTGGAGGGTCATTAAGGGCACCTGGCCAATAGGCAATGACTTAATTGTAGGTGGAGAGCTCGACCTCCACCTAGCAATCTTGTCATTCTTAATTTTTCCCCTCTTGACATTATTAAACATGAATGTTACCGAGCGCTGGTCAGTGAGGTGCATAAATTTCCAATCAGCCAGGTAGTGTCTCTAGTGCCTCATGGCTTCTACAATGGCTTGAGCCTCCTTTTCCACTGAGGGGTTTTGGAGCACATGGGCTTTCAATGTCCGAGAAAAAAATGCAAGCGTCCTGCCCACCTGGTTGAGGGTAGTAGCCAGGGTCACATCCAAAGCTTCGCTTTCCACCTGCAAAGGTACATTCTCAGCCACCGTATGCATGGCGGCTTTTGCAATGTGGTTTCACATGGTAGTTAAAAGCTGTTTGGGCTTCAGCCAAGAGGGGAAATGTAGTGGCTTTTAGGAGGGGGTGAACCTTATCGGCGTATTGAGGGATCCACTGTGCGTGGATCTCCTCAAAGCTTTCATGGTCCTGGGGGCACATCCTATCGGGGTCAGCGCAATTGATACCATTCGTCACCATGTAGCCAAGGATAGCCAGACGTTTAGTCCTGTACACACACATGCTGGATTTTTGTGAGGTACATGGCTTTTGCTGCATGGAGAAAGTTCTGAAGGTTGGCAACATGATCCTCCAAGGTAAGACCAGAGATGGTGACACTGTCGAGGTAGAGAAAGGTAGCCTTCAACCTGTATTCAAACACCATTCTGCCCATCTGCCTCTGGAAGATAGAAACCCCATTAATAATACCGAAAGGGTCTCTCTAGAATTGATAGAAATGAACGTATGCCTCAAATGCCATGTGGAGGCGGTCCTCAGTATGGATTAGCTGCTTTCAGGTCAATAGTTGAATAGACCCGATGCTGTGCTATATCATTCACCATGTCCAAGATTCAAGGGAGGGGGTATGCATCCAGGAGTGTGTACCAATTAATTGTTTGGCTATAGTCAATTACTAGCCTGGACTAATTTTCCTCTTTTACCACCACCACTTGCACTCTTCATGGGCTGGTGCTAGGTTCGTGATACCTTCATCGAGCAGACATTGGTGTGCTGTAGCGCCTGTTCTTGGTAGTTATAGGTTTGCAGCCTGTGGACAGATTTAGGAAGAGGGGAGGGCAGGTGTTGATATTTAGTGTGGAGAAGCTGCATGTGGGTTCAAACTTTAAAAGTTTTCCATTCCGAACCATTATGGGAGAGAGGGGACCAGAATACTCCAAAGTCACGCTTTTAAGGTGACACAAGAAATCCAAACTCAACAGTACCAGAGAACACAATTCATTAAGTACATACAAAATGTACCATACAATGTTCCTTGAATACGGGTGGAGTGCGAATGGAATATGAAATAATTGGAAGGATACACCTTCAGGTTGTATTCTCATGCAGTTCGTGAGTCTCTGAATCTTTCAGTAGAGCCTGTGTCAATAGGCATTTAGTGGAATGTCCATATACCTTAACAGTCACGATGGAGTTGCTAAACTGGAGAGGCCTGGCCTGATCCAGAACCATGGAGGCTATGACCCCGGAGATTCCGTATTCCTCACTTGAGTGGCCGCCATCGTCCCGAGTTACCTGCGGGTAAGATGGCGCTGACCTCGTGGCGTGGCAAGATGGCCACCCTCCTTCTTCCTCTGATGATGAAGGTGCCGAGTTTGAATTTGAGTCACGGCAAGATGGCCACTGAGCCTTTTCACGCCGTTTTCTAACTGCCACCCTCCTTCAGTGTGTAGCGCAGCAAGTGGGTTCAGGCAAATTCAGGGCAGACGGCTTGGGGCTGCAATCAGATCCAAGAACTGTGAACTTCCCTGTCTTCCCCTTGCATGGCAAACCCTCGCCCAGTGCCCTTTCTTACCACGGCTGGAGCACACTGAGTCTTTTGCCAGGCAATGTGATTTGGGATGCTGGCTCTTACTAGAGAAAAAGGACTCCCTATTGTGGGAGTGCTCCCTAGCGCGGGAAGCAGCAGCTGTTAGGGCAGGGATAGCAGGAGCAGCCGGTCTTTGGAAGGAGTCATCTGAGTGAGCAAGCTCGCTAGCTTCGAGGTCATCATTCTCAAGCTTGGCCTGTTCCAGCCACTTGGCCAGTTCAACGTGGCTTGCCATTTCCTTCTTATCCGACTCGAGCAGTCGCTGCCTCACGTACCTTGAGCAGACCCCCTCTACTAGAGAATCCTGGATCTGTTCTTCCTCCTGAACACATCGTGTATCAGTTTCGTACCTGCACTTCTTGGCAAACATCCACAGATCCAGCAGGTAGTCATCGATGGTCTCTCCAGGCCATTGGCGACATAGAGCGAGGTTGTGCCTCACTAGGACTTCGTTCTTTGACTTCACGTACTGAGCCTTCAATGCCGTAATGGCAGCATCATATGTGGTGCAGTCCCCGATGACTACATACTCTTTCATTCCTAACCTCAAAATGTGTACCGACATCCTGAGTTCATCGGTGCAGAAGATGTCTCTGGTCTCATTCAGGTAGGCCTGGAAGCAGTCTAGCCAGTATGTGAACTCCTCAGTAGCAGCCAGACGGTCTATCAGCAGCACCCCTGGCTTGAGTAGTGCTTCCATCTTCTAGAGATATAAGCTAATAAAATTGTAGCACGAATCAAAGCTCTCACAACTGGAGGGAGAACAACCACTTTTATTAGCTTATAATTGAGGGTAGGGTCTTACAGTGGTCTTGGGATGAGCTCTGGGTTTAGGCGGGAAACCAGGGTTATATATGGGTAGATGGGGGCGGAGCCAGGAGGCAGAGTCAGCCATCAGCACAACACACTACCAATGAATCTCAGTTCACTGTAGGTGGTGAATGTTGTGCCACTATTCAAACAATGATGTAGGAAAAAAGGCAGGGACGACAGGCCAGTTAGTTTAACATCCATAAGGGTGAAAATGCTTGAAACTATCATTAAAAAAGAAATAGCAAGACATTCAGCATGAAGTGGATCCATCAGGCAGACGCAGTATGGATTAAACAAAGGCAGGTCCTGTTTGACAAATTTACTGGAGTTCTTTGAGGATATAATGAGCGCAGTAAATAAAGGGGAGCGGATGAACGTTGTTTACCTGGATTTCCAGAAGGCGTTCGATAAGATGCCACATAAATGACCTATACAGAAGATGAGGATGCACAGAGTTGGTTGGGAATGATGTATTAGCATGAATAGAGGATTGGTGAACCAATAGAAAGAGAAGAGTTGGGGTACAACAGTGTTTTTCTAGTTGGTGGTGAGTGGGGTGCTTCAGGGGTCAGTGCTGGTCCCGCAACTCTTCATGATTTACTTTAATGATCTACAAGAGGGGGTAGAGTGTAGTGTATCTAATTTTCTGATAACACTAAATTAAGTGGAAAAGCAAATTGTACAGACAATGCGGCGAGTCTTTAGAGAGATATAGATGAGTTAAATGAGTGGACAAATGTCTGGCAGATGGAATACAATGATGATAAATGTGAGGTCATCTACTTTGGAATGAAAATTGGAAGATCCGATTTTTATTTAACTGGCAAGAATTCCAGCATGCTGCCATGCAGAGCATCTTGGGAGTGCTTATGCATGAATCACAAAAGGTTAGTTTGCAAGTAAAGCAGGCTATCAAGAAGGAAAATGGAATATTGGCCTTCATTGATAGAAGGATTGAATGTAAGAACAGAGAGGTTAACTCTTCAAAGTATTGGAGAGATTGCTTCTGGAGAACTGCATCCAGTTCTGGTTTCCTTACTTGAGGAAGGATGTACAGCTGGCTTTGGAGGCAGTACAGAGGAGGTTCACCAGGTCGATTCCAGAGATGAGGGGATTAGTATATGAGGAGAGATTGAGTCACCTTGGGCTATACTTGCTTGAATTTAGAAGAATGAGAGGTGTCCTTATAGAAAGGAATAAAATTGTGAAAGGCATAGATAAGATGGAGTTTGGTAAGTTGTTCCCATTAGTGGGCAGGCCTAAAACTAGGGGCCATAACCTTAAGATTCAGGGCAGTAGATTGAGGATGGAGATGAGGAGGAATGGCTTTTCCCAGAGGATGGTGAATCTGTGGCAGTGCGCCCCATTGAGGCAGTAGAGGCAACCTCAGTAAGTATATTTAAGACAAGGTTGAATAGATTTTTACATAGTTGGGGAATTATGTGATTGTAGGGAAAAGGCATTAGATGGAGATGAACCCATCATCAAATCAGCCATGATCTCATTGAATGGCAGAGCAAGCTCGACGGATCGGACAGCCGACACCTGCTCCTATTTCTTATGTTCCTATGTTCAAACTATCAAATTGTTCAATGAAGTTAATCTCTAGATTTGTTGCAACATTGGGTTATGTCTTTGCCCTTTGCTTCTTGGCACAGATGAGCCTGGAGGATGAACTGCAGACATGTTAGTTTGACATCTGGTGGTTGGATACTGATAGATAAAATCAATCAAGATGCATTTCACAAACATTTCTCGGACTAGTTGACCCTGTATTGAATGTGCCCAGAAGTATTGCACTGCACGTTTTACAAACATTTCTACGACTGATTCCACCTGCATTGAATTCGCCCATCGTTATTGAAGATCTACCGGGACTAATGCCTGAAGAGGGCGCACAAAATCAGTGAACCGGTGCGGACTCGAAAGGCCAACATGGCCTGTTTCCACTCCGTAAATGGTTATATGGTTATGGTTAAAGCAAACTAATAAAAGACTAAGGACTACTGATGATTTTGGTCAAGTTAACAAAAGTAATTTGTCAGGAATGCATGTTGGTAAACCATAACAAGCTTTCTGTGGATCCTCTATCAATGGAAAGAAAATTTGGGAATATACTCAATTTCATAATGAGACATTTTGTTGAGTGCAACTCCATGGTAGGTACATACATTGGTAAATCCATCCTTATAAAATTGAGGATTGAGAAGATTTCAAAGGTTGAACAGGAGTGTAGCAATCCCATAGAATTCTTACCTAATCCAAATACCAATTTATTTCCAATTATTATCTATAATTTCATGAACCATACTTTCATAACATCAAGGCTCAATTTTTCCAATTTGGTCTTTTCCATCCTTCAATGTTATCATTGCTTCCATCTATCCAATATATTTTCAATCCAGACATCACCAGTCTTCCCCTTTTTAACCATAAGTTAACTCAATAGGAGGGCAAAAAGAGGAAGTGATTTTGGACATCTCTTTCTGGTCTCACATTCAGTTAGAAGCCTGCAGGATTATGGTTTTATTAAGGATAGGCCTGAATTGAATTGCTATTCCTAGGTACATTAACAGTTAGAGACTTCACAGAATCTTATATAAAGTTAGAGGATCCTTCATCAAAATAAAGCAGAAAATATGAAGTTTCACCTTCAATTCTTCTTTAAATGTGGGCTTGCCTATATAATACTCTGAAATGGCTTTTTACATTCTCTGCTCGTTTCACCATGTGGCCTGATCCCATAACCATCCAGGCTTAACTGCATCAGTACCAGCAAAAGGGTTGAGATTAACACAGATCTTTACAACAGAGTAATTTGGCACACAAATGGTGTGATACAATTGCAATTTATTTTCATGTGAGCCTTCTAAGTATCATTTGCAGCAGATAGCTACTTGATGGACCGATTGTTCTCCTTGTGCTATTCACAAGATCACAAGATTAAGGAACAGAAGGAGGTCACTAGGCCCATCAGGTCTGTTCCGTGACTATGCACTAAGCTGAAAGATTCTCACATCTAGTTCCATTTTCCAGCCTTTTCCCCATAATCCCTTGATACCCTTACTAATGAGATACCTATCCATTTCCTGTTTAAATACTCTCAATGATCTGGCCTCTATTGCTTTATGCAGCAGTGAGTTCCACAGATCCATCACCCTCTGACTATAGAAGTTCCTCCTCCTCTCTGTTTTGAATGGATAACTAATTAAAGACTAAGACCCCTTGTCCTCTATTCATCCATCAAGGGAAACATCCACATTCACTCTGTTGAAACCTTTCAATATTTGAAATGTCTCTATGAGTTCCCCCCTCACCCTCCTACACTCCAATGAATACAACCCAAGAGCTGCCAAATGTTTCCCATACTCCAGCCCCTGCATTCCAGGATTCATCTCCTCTGCACCTTCTGCAACAACATCACATATTTTCTAAGATAGGGGGCTCAAAACTGTACACAGTAGATGGGGGTCTCACCAATGTCCATAGAGCCTCATTAACACCTCTCTACTCTTATACATTATTCCTCTTTAAATGAATGCTGGCATAGCATTCGCCTTCTTCACTCCCAATCCCACCTGGGCATTAACTTTTAGGTTACTCTGCACAAGGATGCCCAGGTCTCTTTGCACCTCCGAGGATTGAATTTTTTCCCCATCCAGATAGTTTTCAGCCTGTTTATTTCCACTGTCAAAATGTAAAACCAAACACTTCTCCACATCGTACTTCATCTGCCATATTTTTGCCCGATCTCCCAATCTGTCTATATCCCTCTGCAATTTTAAGGTTTCTTCAACATTTCCTGCTCCGCCACTTATCTTGGTGTCATCCACAAATTTGGCCAGAAAACCATTCATTCCACAATCCAAATCATTAATATAAATTGTAAACAGCAGCGGCCCCAAGACCAAACCTTGCAGAATACCACTTGTTACAGGCAGCCATTCTGAATGGGATCCCTTAATTTCAACCCTTTGCCTTCTGCCTATCAGCCAATTTTCTATCCAGTCTAATAGCATCCCTGTAATTCAATGGGCCTTCATTTTATTTATCAGCCTAACATGCGGAACCTTATCGAAAGCCTTTTGAAAATCCAAATATATAACATGCACAGCCTCCCCTTTGTCTATCCTACCTGAGATTTTTTCAAAAAACTCTAATATGTTGGTCAGGCAGGATCTACCCTTTAAAAAACCATGCTGACTAGGACCAATCCTGTCAGGCATTTCCAGGTATTTCATAACTTCAACCTTGATGATTGACTCTAATATCTCCTTCACCACCGACGTCAGACATATAGGTCTATAGTTCCCTTTTTTTCTGCTTTCCACCTTTCTTGTACAGTGGAAACACATTTGCAACCTTCCAATCCCCTGGAACCATGCCTGAGACTATTGATTTCTGGAAGTTTGTGACCAATGGATCCACAATCTCCAAAGCCATGGGTGTACCTCATCCGGTCCGGGAGATTTGTCTATCTTTAATCCATTCAATTTACCTAGCACAATTTCTTGAGTCATCTTAACTGTATCCAACTCTACTCCCTGAAGCCTCTATCTGTCAGGGATATCACTAATATATTCCACAGTGAATACAGACGTAAAATATGTATTTAATTCTTCTGGCATATCTTTGTAACCCACTATAGTTTCCCTAGCTTTGTTTTCTATCAGTCCTCTGTCAATAAGTATCTCTCTTTTATTCTTTATATATTTTTTAAATTCTTAGTTTTTTTTTATATTGTTTGCCAATCTCCTTTCACAACTCATCTTTTCTTTCCTTATGACTTTATTTCTTTCTGAAACTTTCTAAAGAAATCCCAGTCCTCTGATTTCCCACTTTTGCTTCCTTGTATGCCCTCCCCTTTGCTTTCATCTTGGCCTTCACTTAGTTTGTTAGCCACATTGGTACCATCACAATTCGATTGTCCAATTTATTCTATGATTTTGACCTTCTCAAGAGTAGATTAAGAGCAATCTACAAAACAATGATAATATTCTTGCTGCTTTATAAATAATTGATTATTTCTGTGTATTGTTACAAGATCAAATCAGCAACCACAAAGAAGGTTTATCACACAGGGGTAAATATGGACAATTAATTTATTAACAAAAATTCACCTTCAAACTTTAATTCAAAAACCCCCCTTTTGTAACAATGCCCACTGGTTACTATGCAAATTTCTATAACAGTGTAAAACTAATAAATTCCCCAGCCTAAATATTACATATGTAATTAAAGTCTAAGTTATATTTCCAACCAGCCCACAGAAAAACTTAGACACAAAATACACAAGACTCACAAAACTTCGATCTCAACCGAAGCAAAGATCATAAACAAAATTCAGTGTGTTTGGTAAACTGAAGCTAAAAGATCTTTGAGAGAGAGAGAGCACAAAATTTGAAGTTGTCTTCTTGTGTTGCTTGCAGAGGGAGGAACAACTGGCTTGGTCCAGATCCTTCTGGCTGCCTTCGGAATGTTCATCCCTTTTTGAAATCCCAACATTCTAAACTGTCCTCCAGTCCATGACTCATGTTTTTGGGCCACCTTCCACTCCACAGCACCCCCAGGGGTGGTTTATCATCCAAGTCCAGAAATCTTTTTCATTTTCTGTACATGCTCAGTCTGTCTCCCACTCTCCCTTGGCTCTCTAAGGCAAACTGTCACTTTTCAACACAAAACCACATAACACATAGGCCAATACATGACACAAAACTCTGTAACACCTCCCCTGCTAAAAAAAATTGGTCCACAAGAACAAATTTTTAACAATTAATGGAAGTATTACATAAATAAAATAAACACTCCATTTTTAACAGCATGTGATTAGATTCATATCTACCCAGATTAACATCTTGACAAACAATCTGCTATTGTGTTATCCATCCCCTTTATGTGTGTAATAATTAAGTCATACTCTTGTAACATTAAGCTCCAATTCAATAACCATCTGTTCTTATTTTTCATTTAGACAGAAAAACTAATGGATTATGATCAGTATATATTATTAATGGTTTTCGAGCAGTACAAATGTACACATCAAAATGTTGCAATGCCAAAACAAGCGCTAATAACTCCTTCTCAATGGACGAGTAATTTCATTGATGGTCGTTAAACTTTTTTGAGAAGTACAAAATAGGATGTTCTACTCCATTACCATCCTTCTTCTGTAACAGTACAATGCCAACGCTTCATCACTGGCATCCATGGCTAAAGAGAATGGCTTTTCAAAGTTAGGGGACACAAATACAGACTGATAGCATAAAATGGCCTTTAACTTCAGAAATGCTTCCTGACATGCATCTGACCAGATCATTTTTTCTTTCTTTCCAAGTAGTTTTGTTAACGGGAGTGCAATTTCTGCAAAGTTTTTACAAAATCTACAATAGCAGCCAATCATACCTAGAAATCTCCGAAGAGCTTTCTCGTTACCGGGGATAGGGAACACAGTGATAGCCAATACTTTAGCTCCAACCGGTGCCACCTGTCACAGTCCTACCACAAAACCCAGATAAATTATAGTGGCATGTCCAAACTCACTCTTGTGCAAATTCACTGTGAGGTGTGCTTCCACCAGTCTCCGAAATAACTGCTCTAATTCAAACATGTGTTCTTCCCATGTATCCGTACTAATTACTAAATCATTGATATAGGCTCCTGTGTGCTCCAAACCCTGAATTACTGCATTAATCATTCTCTGAAATGTGCCAAGTGCATTTTTCATCCCAAAAGGCATAGCATTATACTCATACAATTCCAAAGGTATAACAAATGCAGAAATCTCCCTGACTCTCTCTGTCAAAGGAACACACCAGTATCCTTTTAAGAGATCAATCTTTGTAAAAATTTAGCCTTTCCCACCTTACCTATACAATCATCTACTCTGAGGATAGGGAAGGCATCAGTCTTTGTCACCATGTTTACCTTTCTATAATCTATACATAACCTAATTGAGCCATCTAGCTTAGGCACCAGAACACAGGGTGAATTCCATTTTGAACTTGATTTTCGGATTATGTCATTTTTGAGCATATAATCCACCTCTTGATCCAACAATTTGCCCTTTTCCTGATTAACTCGGTAAGGATGCTGCTTAATAGATTTAGCATCACAGACCTCCACATCATGACAAGCCACAGTAGTTATTCTTGGAACATCTGGGAATATATCCTTAAATTTCATAAGTAATGTCTTCATTTCTTCCCTTTCTGATTTATTCAAATGCATTAACTTGGTTTCTAAGTTTTGCAAAACTATGGAATTTTCCAGCCTGGAGCTTATCACTTTCTGTGATTCATGACCTTCCACGAAACCTATCTCCTCCTTACTTTCCTCTATAACTAGCACCTTCATTGGAATCCTAGTCTCCCCTCAATCATTTTCTCAAAGTAAGGTTTAAGCATGTTCACGTGACAGACCTGTGTCTCTCTTCGACGATCAGGCGTCTTAATGACATAGGTGAGCTGGTTAATTTTTGATTTCACCTTATATGGTCCTGAAAACTGAGCTCTCAAAGGGTTTGACTGCATTGGAAACAAAGCAAATACTTTGTCGCCAGGTTTAATGTCCCTAATTTTTGCTTTTTGATCGTACCAAATTTTCATTTTTCCCTGAGTAGTTTTTAAATTTTTCCTTGCCATCTCGCAAGCCTGATGTAATCTGTTTTTAAATTTTGAAACATAATCCAACAGATTTGATTGTATATTATTATGTATCCACTGTTCCTTCAACAATAGTAACGGACCCTTGACTTCATGACCAAACACCAACTCAAATGGACTAAATCCAAGAGACTCCTGAGTTACCTCTCTAACAGCAAACAATAACAAATGGATTCCTTCATCCCAATCCTTTTTAATATCCATGCAATAAGCACTCATCATATTTTTCACAGTTAAAAGGAACCTTTCCAAGGCCCCTTGACTTTCAGGATGATAGGCAGATGACACAATTTGATGGGCTCCCAATTCATACACCACCTGTTGAAATATTCCAAACATAAAGTTACTCCCTTGGTCTGAGTGAATTTCCCTTGGTAGGCCAAACAGTGTGAAAAATTTTAGCATAGCCTTCACAATCTTCTTTGCTTTAATGTTTCTCAGGGGAATAGCCTCTGGAAACCTTGAAGCTATGAGTGTTAACAAATATTAATTTCCCTCTTTGGTTTTTGGCAATGGGCCAGGACAATCCACTATTACTTTTGAGAAAGGGTCCCCGAAAGCAGGGATGGGTTGTAAAGGTGCCACTGGTGGTCCTTGATTAGGCTTGCCCACCAGTTGACAAGTGTGACAGGTTCTACAAAAGTTCACAACATCCTTTCTTATTTTCAGCCAATGAAACTGTTTCCTTATCTTTTCTACCATCTTCTTCACTCCAAGATGACCTCCCAAAGGTGTATTATGAGCCAACTTTAATATTTAATTCCTGTAAGTTTTAGGAATTAGAAGTTCCCAAACATTTGATCACACTTTTGAAGAGGTTCTGACAATAACAGGCTTCAATGGCTACCACTCTGTGGCACTGACCTCCACCAGTAAGAAATGCTTCTAATGTCTGGTGATAGAAAGCATGAAAGCACATATCCCCGAGACACTTTTTCCATTTCAATTTGCTTGTAGAAGAAATCATTCAATTGATAATGCTCTAGCCTTGCCCCTTCACTCTGTCTTGACCCACCTGGAGAATGATGCCTCATGCACCAGGCTGCTGTTCATCAACTTCAGCTCGGCTTTTAATACGGACATTAACCAGAGGCTGGTGGAGAAGCTGTCCTCACTGGAACTTAACACCCTTCCCTCTAACTGGCTTGTGAATTTCCTAATGAAAAGACCACAGTCTGTTCAGGTTGGTAGCAGAAAGTCTATCAACATCACATTGAACACTAGCATACTCCAGACCTGTGTGCTCAGCCCACTCTACTGCCCCACGACTGCACTGCCAGATCCAGCTCCAACAGTGTCATCAAGTTTTCAGATGACACAATAGCAGTTGGCCTCATCAGCAACAACGATGAGTAACTCTTCAGAGCAGAGGTGGAAAATCTTGTTGTACAGTGCCAAGGTTAGCAACCTGAGTCTCAAGTTGAAGGAGGTGTTCATGCACATCAGGAGGACCAGGAGTGACCACCCTCCACTACTCATCAATAACTCTACAGTGGAGAGAGTGGAGAGTTCCTTGGAGTTCACTTAACTCGTGACCTATCGTGGACTCTCAACATCTCCTCACTTGTCAGAAAGGTGCAACAGTGACTGCACTTCCTGAGAGGATTAAAGGGGACAGGGCTAGCAGCCACCATGATGTCAATCTTCTACAGGAGCTCTATTGAGAGCATCCTGGCCAGCTGCATCACATTATGGTACGGTTGCTGCAGAGAAATGAGAAATGAGGAGGTCAATCCACAGGACTATAAGAGTGGCAGAGAGGATCACTGGATCCTCCTTCCGCTTCATCATCATGATCTAACGGGATTGTTGTCTGAAGAGGGCGCATAAGATCATTGAGGGCCCCTTCCATCCTGCACACGACATCTTTCAGCTGCTCCCATCGGGGAGTATCAGTACAAGAGTATCAGAGCTAACACCACCAGGCTAAGAAACAGCTTCTTCCCACAGGCAGGGAGAATGCTGAGCTACCAAAAGTACTGCTTACACTAACCATCTCATATTTACAAATGGACATTTATTTATATCTACGAATACTTGCCTTGCATATGTATGTGCTATGTCTGGTTGTGTGTCTGAATGTTTTGCACTGAGGACCAGAGAACGCTGTTTCGTCGGGTTGTACTTGTGCAATCAGATGATAATAAATTTGACTTAAAGGAAGAAATCAGCAGTGAGATTTCAAGTGAGAAGTCCAGAACTTAGAGTCTAAATGCTTGAACTGTACAGGTAGAGCAAAAGAGGAAGATGCACAGGGGTTGAGATTTTGGTAACCACATTGACGCTGGGCATCATTAATATTATGGGCTTAGTGAGTGAATTATTAAAATATTTAGTAGATTTTAATTGTCACATCTTAATGAATATTATCTTAAACCTTCTGCCTTTCAGGGTCTTCCTTGTCTACCCAAACATGGCAACTGCTTTACCTCCATTTAACCAATTTGTGTCATATTTTCTGATAACATGCTTGAAAGGAAGAGCTTTGCAGTCCAAATATACCCCCTTCAGAGACTTTTAAGAAGGGGCAGGTTGAATCTTCGCTGCAACTGGACAACAATGTTCTTCTTCAGCCAACCAGAACAGGCAGTATCAATAGAGATTTGCAATGTCTCTTAAAAAATTATTGGATTCCTCACCTACCTTATCTGCATTCGCAACAGCACTAATTATCCACGGCCAGGGTATGGTCCTCATTTTATTTTCCCCATGTGGCTTTCAGTCACGATGTTAAAGAGATTCATCCCTCAGCCACTGATTCCAGTTTCCTTTCCACAATTCCCAACATAAACTGATAAAATCACTATGCTTCCTTGCAAGTGGTTGTTAACTTGCTGAACATTTGGACATTGTTCCAGGGGTCGTTTACAGTTTCTGAACAGCTTTATAAGAAACCAAAGAGCCTTGATGAGTGCAGGGTAATATCAATAATGCGCCAGACTTGGGAAAATCTTGCAATTCAGAACAATTGTAATCTTCTGTTTTCCCTTTCTAGTGTTTTTTTTTTCCTTTGGGAAGGTGATAAAGGCATTTTCCCAGTTGAACAAAGCATCAGTGTCCTGCTAGATGTATTTGTGCACGATCGATTATCTGATGCTGCAGACGTCCCCTATGGCTGCACAAAAGCAGATGGAGTTATCGAATTTGAAAATGGTTGTGACCTTCAGCAGCAGTTTGTAAAAGGTTCTGTAGCAGATGGCACAGATTTACTTACCATCATTGCATCCCCACCACATCATCGTGCTTGTTTTATGAATCGTATTTAATGACTCGAGGAACCACTGCACAGTTCTGCAGACAATGGTAGAGCACTTCATGGAGTCTGAACAATCATTTTCTTCCAAGATAGAGTACCCTAAGTGGCATAACCATTTAAATAAGTTCTTCTCAAAAATCTACAATGCAAGTATAGAATGTGTGTGTGTGTGTGTGTGTGTGTGTGTGTGTGTGTGTGTGTGTGTGTGTGTGTGTGTGTGTGTGTGTGTGTGTGTGTGTGTGTGTGTGTGTGTGTTGTGTGTGTGTTCAGTGCCCATTGCAAAGAAATGTTATTTTGTCATTATTTACATGAGGGAACGATGTAGCCACCTCAAAAAAACTGCCATCTCAGCTATACAAAATAGTAGATGGAGCAGACAACTAACAATGTGTACCTGGTTCGTGTATGCTTAAAGGATTCCAACAAATACAATCAAGCAGATTTTGGAAATACAGTAGTTGAAGAAAATCCAATGTGGAGACTGGGGCAAGATGAGCTCATGGAACAAGGATTTGTTTTTTTGTGTGTGTATAATCTGGAGAATGAATGCAACACAGACTCGTAACTTTAAATTGTCAATTTCCTTATTTTATTTTCTGTGCAATCACTACTAAATGGAAAATCAATTCCTATCCCAAATACTTCAGCACAATTGTGTTAGCTCTCTTTTAATATTTTCCACCGTTTTTGGTCTCCATACATGGTCCGAATGATCGCAGATCCTGTCCTTAATGAGATTTTTAGATGCATCAAATACGGCATTAGATTAAGATGATATTAGCCAAATTTTCTAATCCTTAAGTTATGTTAAAATCAACATCATTAAAATGATCAAAAAATGGAATTTAAATTTTTTGACAAACTTTGTTACAATTGATGAATATTAAGAACATACCTTTGCAATGATGTGTTTTCAGCACATGTCGGAGAAATAGCCATTTGGTTGTTTTAACCTTCAATCATTGTTTTGTTTTAAGTATTAACAGCAATTATCATTAACATTGAAGTAGTTACCTGTGACCACTGCAATAAATCTTGCTAAAATAACCAAAACATACTTCTTGCATCCAGCAACCTGTCCCCTAGAATCAACACCATCTGCACATAGTTACCATATAATCTACACAGATGGAATTCAAAGAACATGTGTTTCATTCCTTTAGGAAATATTACAACAAAGCAATACAATTACATTTTTAATTCACAAATATTAACATTCTTGAAGACTTTCCCATACTTACCATTAATAAGAAAATTATTTGGTAATTATTTTAAATGTTTTGATAATATTTCAAAACATCTTTTCTTTCTTTGGCTTGGCTTCGCGGACGAAGATTTATGGAGGGGGTAAAAGTCCACGTCAGCTGCAGGCTCGTTTGTGGCTGACAAGTCCGATGCGGGACAGGCAGACACGATTGCAGCGGTTGCAGGGGAAAATTGGTTGGTTGGGGTTGGGTGTTGGGTTTTTCCTCCTTTGTCTTTTGTCAGTGAGGTGGGCTCTGCGGTCTTCTTCAAAGGAGGTTGTTGCCCACCAAACTGTGAGGCGCCAAGATGCACGGTTTGAGGCGAGATCAGCCCACTGGCGGTGGTCAATGTGGCAGGCACCAAGAGATCTAGAAGAAAACAATTGATTGAAACAGCCTACAGCCAAATTTCTTTGATCTCTTTTCATTTTTCTGAGCAACAAATGGCATTTTCTTGTAGAATTTTATAATGCTATCTTTTTGGTTCAGGAATAAGAGAGGAATCCAATTGAAGAATTGTTAAGGGGTGAATTGTTTGCAGGGTACTTTAAAATGGGATCTTTTAGTTAGAAATCAAAGGCAATTCAATCAAGCATTAAATCATGAAAATGGGAACAAAGTGCGCCAAATAACAATTTATTGCCTTTTTCCATGTAAAATACCGGTTACCCATGTGTTCAGTCCTTGCCTCCTTGTGACCTTGCATGGTAATTTAATTTTGACATTTGTTGCTCATTCTTCTTTAACATGGGTCTTGAGTTTCACAATCATTACACACATGTGTAAATAATTATCAAAATTTCTCTCCCTCACTCTCTCATTTTGACTAATTGCTCAACTATTACCATTTGTGGATTTTACAGAGATACATTGTACACAGCATGCTACTGCATTTGGTTCTCATTAGGAGGGCTACTCATTAGTAACTAATTGGTCATGATTCTGGGATATTTTTCTGTTATTGTAAATGGAGAAAATGTCTTCAGTAAAGCTGAGAGTAGTAGTCACAGAGTTTAAGCTGGTATTACCCAAACATAAACACAACTGGCCTATGATTAACCTCAATGCCAACTGACTGCAAACATTGACTGTTCAACCTGCAATCAAAACTAGTGTGAGACCAGACAAGTAAGTGTACTCTGTGTCTCATTGCTTGTTCTATTAAAGTGACTGGACAAAGTAAATCAAAATTTAAATTTTAGAACATAGAACATCACAGCACAGTACAGGCCATTCGGCCCTCAGTGTTGTGTCGACCAATATATTGTTACCCAAAAAAAGAAACCCTTCCTATCTCGTAACCTTATTTTTTTCTTTCATCCATGTGCCTGTCTAAGAGTTTCTTAAATGCCCCTAATGTTTCAGCCTCCACCACCATCCCTGGCAAGGGGCATTCCAAGCACCCACAAATCTCTGTGTAAAAAATAACTTACTCCTGATGTCTCCCCTAAATGTTCCTCCTTTCATTTTGTACATATGTCCTCTGATGTGTGCTACCCCCATCCTGGGAAAGAGATGCCAGTTGTCTACCTTATCTATGCCTCTCAGAATCTTGTAGACCTCTATTTAAGTCACCTCTCATCCTTCTTCACTCCAAAGCAAAAAGTCCCAGCTCTGTTAACCTTGCCTCATAAGACAGGTTCTCAAATCCAGGCAACATCCTGATGAATCTCCTCTACATCCTCTCCATAGCTACCACATCCTTCCAGTAATGGGGTGACCAGAAGTGTGGTCTTACCAGAGATTTGTAGAGTTGCAACATGACCTCTCTACTGATGAACTCAATCCCCCAACTAATGAATTTTCCTCCACTTCTGAAACAAGATTTTTCTATTTTAAGAATACTACAAGGAAAAACAAATTTTTGAAAAGGATCTAAAAGACTGCATTGTTGAAATTCAATTGTATTTAAAGCAATATAAGATTACTTAGAGGGTAAAAATTAAAACAAAATATGGTCACATAACATTACTTTTGGTCATACATGTCTTTGCATGTGATGTAGAATGCAACTTAGAAATTTCAATCCCCGTGAAATGCCTACTTGCTGCTCTACTGTGAATTGATTCACACTCAAAGAATAGCATAAATTCACAATAAAGGAGAATTCTTTGCATTTATGATGCTTAAGTGGATCACCAATTCTATGCAGATTTCTTGGGATACCAAAGAAGACAAAACTCAGCAACTCAGCAAGCCACCAATCACATCTACAGAGAAACAAAAAGCTCATTGGAGTTTTTCTTAGGGCCATTCTACTTCCATCTGCTTGAGGGCAAAAATGCATCCAAGAGATCGAGGTCTTCTAAGTTAGCTATAATCTGATCTGTCACTTTCGAAAGGGAGTGAACCAGCCGTGTACATGCCACAGTGACAATCACTGTAACCTTGAACTATTAGCCAACAGGGTTGCAGAGATGTTGATGAAACCAAGGTCTCTTAGCCTGGTGATTAGTTTTGTACTCTTGGGCTGAAAGTTAAGCTGTTGTTGAATAAGTAGTAGTCCGATGTAGTATATTTGTTGTCCAAACTTTCAAGGGCTGAGTGCAGGGACAGGTGAGGACCTCTTTTTATGTGAATTGGAGTGGTTGGGAAGCTGGAGTTAGTATATGTCATGTCCAACCTTTCAAAGCGCTTCATGATAGTGGATGTCAGAGCCACCGGCCAGTTGTCTTTTAGTCCCATCACTACATTCTTCAACTCCAAGAGAGCAGTGGCCTCCTTGAAGCTAAAGGACACTCCAGCCTCCCAGAGAAACCAGCATCCATGGAGAGAAGTAGTCAATCAAGCCAGGATGGATCATCCATATTGTACTTCTCGCCCAAGAAGGTTGCAAAGAAGGTATGGTATCCTTGCCTTTGATGTTGACACATGTTTGATGCTTAATTCTTCCATTAGTTGTTCACCACCATTCATGTCTAGATGCAACAGAAGACCTTTGATCTAATCGTTGGCCGGGGGATCACACCTGCTCAGGCCATCGCATTCTTAAGCTTTTCGAGTGCAGGTTTAATTGTGCGTTGTCATTTTGCCTCATTTTTAGGTGTTGCCTCTGGCGTGGTGTCTTGGGTAAACTTGTACCTCTCACTTTGTTCATTTTAGATTGGTCACAGTGTTTGAACTACCGAAAGAAAATAGACACACACACACCGAGAGCAGTTCAGATTATACAAATGTTTATTACAAATTCAAAAGCTGATTTCACACTACAATATGCAAGCCCTTCCCAACTATACTTATCAACGCTTTGGACTGGTCCCAACTGCCGAAGTGAGGCAACGACTGCACACTTGTAGTAGGTTGTCAGGGTGCCGGTAGCACCTTCTCCACCTCCCCTGACCGGGACGTTGGCTGGACTCCAGAAGTTCTTCTTCTTCTTGCTGAGAGACGTTGCCACCTCTCGGAGAGAGTCTCCCTCTTCGGCAGCGGGACCTTGCCTTTTATTACCCAAAAACTGCTTACCCAAGCACCTATTCCCAGCACAGCAAGAAAGATAAGCAAGCAAGCTAGCATGCTAGGTTAATTAACGAATAACATAATTTTCAACTTATCATTTTTAATACAATGGTTTATTCTACATCAAGGCTAGGCTCTGACAGTCTGTGACCAAAACAAGCAGGAAGATTAAATGTTCTCAGTACACAGATGTCCTTTCTTCAGATAACAGCATCTCTGGCCCCTCGGTGGAATTTTGCTTATGTCTGCTGAGTCTAAAAACAATTAGGTTCTCAGCCTTGCAGAACCCAAAGCTGCAAGTTTTTAAAAAAAGGTTCTCAGCTCTGCAGAACCAAGAGCTGGGAATTAAGAAAAAAACAGGTTAAAATATAGGTTAGAATCTTCCATTACACATGGTCTCCTGTACTTATTACTGAACCAGGGATGATGCCCTGACGTGATAGCAATGGTAGAGTGATGGTTATGTCACTTCATCTGGTTGCAGATTAAGATGGAATAGATTTTTGTGGCTAATGAATTTTGAGTGTTTCAGAAATACCCAGTTTTTAACTAAAATGACAAACCAGAAAATGCTGGAAAAACTCATCAACTCAGCAAGCCACTAATCACATCTACAGTCTCATGTTGCCAAGATAACTTAATGATAAATCATAATCCAGTGTTTGTTTTCCAGACGTTATTCAGAGATGAGAAGCATTGATTCATTAGCCGAGGAAGGACAGTAATTGGTTACCTTGTCCAAGATTGACCTAGTGAGACTTTATGAGGTCTGGAATTAATATTGAGGATTACTCTTCCCCACATCTATACACCATACCTCTGCCCCCAGTGGGTGTGTAATAGGATGTAGCCAGAGATTATGGTGCAGGAGTCTGGCATATTCTAATGGTAATATCTTTCAACATGATGGTTTTGACATAGCTGATTTGGATGGTAGACTATACTTGGGAAGAAGAGAGTCAGCTGTGGAATTGGATTCTCACTTCTCACGAGGTATGGGTGGCAGATTTCCTTCTCGAAAGGACGTGAATAAACCAGATGAAGTCCAATAATAAATCAAGGATTTTCAGGGAGACCATTATTATGTACTTTATTTCATAATGCTCACTTATAAAGTAAACTGAATTTAAACTCCCCAGTTCTAGTGACAGGAGTTGAAGGCTTGAATTTGAGAGACCTCAAATCATGATCACAGAAGAATTTTCAGGACTGCTGCTGGTCCTTTAACCCAGATAATCTGCATTGCTGTTTGCACTCCACATGAACCTTCTCTCCTCTACTTCATTCATCCTAGCACCTCATGGAGGTCCTTTCTCCCTTATGCACTCACGTGACATTACCCTGACATATTTACCCCATCACCCTTCACCAGTCAATGTGATATCAAGTTCCAGATGCTATTCACTCTCTGCACAAAGGATTTCACCTGATAATGGCCTGAACTGCACTCACGACAACACACACCTCAACTCCACTCCTGCACAGTTCCAGCAGTCGTATTTTTTGCTGATACATTTGTTTTTATTCTCCGAATATCAGAGTCGTTTGGAAACAGTTCAAATGTATTTTTTAAAATCATAATTCAATTAAAAATTAAAAATAAAAATGGTTATACTACATTAAAATGTAAATATGAAGAGAGCTGAAGAAAAATAAACCATCCCTATTTTCTTAATGAAGTTCAGTGGTCCAATTCAAATGATTAAATGATAGATGCAGCAGCAAGTTTGGCCCAAAGATAAAGGACTCGACTCAAGATCCAATTTATTGTCACGTAATAGAGATCGTGCAATGTTGCACAAAATGTGTTTTTCCCTGCCATAAGGCAGACAGATTCGCCATCGGAAGAAATTGCCTGAAGCGCCTCGACGTGTGTTATGTCTGGCCCCTTGGCTCAGGAAGATCTGGAAGTAGCCCTGGTCTCAATGTAGTGTTCATGACAAAAGGTTATATGCCCTGGCACCTGACCTCTGGCATGTTCCCAATTCCTGCGCAGCAGCGCATCAAAGTTATGGACCTCTTGACCTCTAGAAAGGGCAAACAAGTGGTTCTGCCAGGAATTGCTGGCCAATTGTAAGCACAATCCACTTCACAGATTAATAGTAGTTTTTAAAATATAGTAAAATCCCTTTCATTGTGAACTAAGCAATCTAACTTTTACATGTTTCACTTTATTATAATGGATACCATTATCTAATTCTGAATACACAAGTAAATTGAATCAACATCCAGGAGTATGTTAATTCGACATTTCAACATTGCCCTTTATTACGTTTAGTGGGAAAAGTTAATTTTCTTACGATACAGAAGAGAGGGACCAAAGAACTTTGTAGTAAAAGGGTAAAAAGTCCACATCCAACATTTACCTTACAAATCAAGGACTTGAGAGAGAAATCAGCCTGACATTGACCTCCCAGGGCCTCAGCCAGTGATACAACCTTAACAGGGATATAAAAAGCAGCACATGTGCTCCTTAAAAGATTACATGCTGCAGAAGCCAGCAAAAGCTCCTAGGAAAGGTTTTGCTGTCAAGATTTCCAAGGAGATGCAGAATCGTTATGAGATTTTCAGTGTCGCAACCACTGGAATTACATCCACTAAACAGCAAAACAAATGATCATTTACACAGGGTTTCCCAAGTCCTTCAAAAACATCTCAAATGCTTCACCTAGAATGATGGATTGTTTGGACATCCACTAATTGTTGTAAGTGGGACTAGAGGAGATCACTTAAATCGATATGGACTAGAGGGGGTGAGATGGCCTGTTTCTGTACTGTAATTGTTATATAAACATGCCTTATGTTTAGCGGCTCCAAAATTTGGTTCACTGTAAGACAATAGGGATAGAAATGGTGCACAAGGAGTTAGAGCTATATGATGCACAATTAAATATTGGGAAAGTGAATGAAATTCCTCTTTCTTACATTGCCTACAATGCCATTGCACGTTACACTCCAAATTATGGCCATTTTGAAATGTGATTCTCTGAAGCCTCCTACCATTTCTAAATTTCCACAAATGTATTTGTATAATACTGGACACGAAACCCACCATGAATAAACAATTGAGTGACACAGTTAAGCATCATTATTATTAAATTGTTTGGAATAAGACATAAAAAATGGAAACCAAATATTTGAAAGTGCAGCTGAAAATAAGAAAAAAAAATGTTTTTTACGTCACCAGCCGATGCCACAAGTTCAGTTTAATATTAACTACTTCAAAGGGATACATAAAATTATTTTGTAGCAGTATTGGGAGGAGAAATCATTTCCTCGATATTTTATTAATCCTTTCACAGCTTTCAAGGTATGGCCTTCAATTTGGAAGAGTTACAAATTTGATGTCTCTTCAAAAATCTACCGGTTATGCTTCCGGCAAAATGTTTTAAAATGTAGCGAGTGAATTGCATTGTAGGCAATTATGCATAAAATGTATGTAAAATCAGGAAAGTTTAACTGAAAGATAAGCAGAACAATTGTGGATAAATTTCCTGCTTTAGTTGCTGCTTTTCTATATAAAATTTGTTCCTATTTTTTAAAAATTCTATTCCATAAGCATTTTTCAACAATGGGCTGACTGCAAATTCTGATCAATTAATTAACATGTACATTGTTTCAGGGTTTAGCAGTGATTCTCAACCTTTTCCTTTCCACTCACATTCCTCTTTAAGTAATCCCTAGGCCATTGGTGCTCTGTGATTAGTGAGGGATCGCTTAAGGTAGGATGTAGGTAGGAAGAAAAAGTTTGAAAACCACGGTTTTAATCGTCCCTCATTGACTAGTTCTGTGCACGGTTTCCTAACTCCAAAGTAAATGGGCCAATGACAATTTTTCTCAAGCAAAATATTTCAGTAACAATTGGGTCTAGAGCAGTGATTCTCAACCTTCCCTTCCCACTTACATCCCACCTTAACCAATCCCTTGCTAATCACAGAGCATAGGGATTAATTAAAGTGGGATGTGAGTGGAAAGAAAAAGTTTGAAAACCACTGAAGTAGTGTCTGATTTATTTAATTATTTACAGAAAATATATTCTTTCTTCTTTCTTCTTTGGCTTGGCTTCGCGGACGAAGATTTATGGAGGGGGTAAAAAGTCCACGTCAGCTGCAGGCTCGTTTGTGGCTGACCAGTCCGATGCGGGACAGGCAGACACGATTGCAGCGGTTGCAAGGGAAAATTGGTTGGTTGGGGTTGGGTGTTGGGTTTTTCCTCCTTTGCCTTTTGTCAGTGAGGTGGGCTCTGCGGTCTTCTTCAAAGGAGGCTGCTGCCCGCCAAACTGTGAGGCGCCAAGATGCACGGTTTGAGGCGTTATCAGCCCAAATATATATGGCTCAATTAAATGTCCTCCTGCAGTTATCTAATGTTTTGATGTTAATCCACAATTTTAAAGCCTTCCAAGTAACAAAGAAACCACTCTAAAAACT